>NC_138772.1:429160850-429650850 GCF_965119305.1 Pelophylax lessonae | reverse complement strand
AGCAGCACCTAAAAATAAATGTATTCCACATAATGAAGAATTTGCAATGGGAGAATGTCACTATCATTATGCTATGTATGGCTGGAGCCTGGATAGTAAAGCTTCTTTGTGGTCCCCTGTTCTTTGGGGAAAAAAATAACAGCCCCTCATAGCTGTGAGCATGATGTTAGGTATTGTAACAAAGATGGTATTAGGTATTGTGACAAAGATGGGGTATTGTCACAGTTGCCTGTATGTTGCCTATGTAGTGTAAGCACTGCCTGCAATGTTTTTCACATATTTTCAAGATTGTCCATTTCTTGTCCTCACGTTGCCACAATTGCTTTTATTTTAGCATCACAATTTCTAATACATTGCTCACATAGTGTAAACATTCTTACCCACTTATTGTCCCAATTGCCCATTTCTTGCTGACATACTGTCATATTTGCTTGATTATAACCTGTGATATTGCAGGCAAGGGTATTTTCAAGTTTGTGTAGTAACCTCCATCTTTGTTCACATGCATTATCAAATAAGAGGAAGGTGACACAACATATGGATAACCGGAGGTTGGATGTCATCCTATATGCACAGCGTTACTTAAAGAGGAGTTCCACCCCCCAGGGAAAAAAAATAAAATTCAGCAGCTACAAATACTGTAGCTGCTGACTTTTAAATATTAGAACTTACCTGTCCAGGGTTCCCGCAATGTCGGTAGCCGAAGCCAATTTTCGTATCGGCTCTCGGGTGCTGCCGCTGTCATTCAGGGTATGGGAACCCGGCAGTGAAGCCTTTCGGCTTCACAGCTGGTCCCCTGCTGTGAATGCGCAAAGCGTGCTGTGCTTTCTAATTGGCCTGGTGGCGGAGGAAGAAGGAGGGGGCCAAACTTCCGAGGGACAGCACCGTGGTGCTGTCTCCTGGAAGTGGGGAAGGGTACCTGTCAAAAACAGGTACCCATTCCCTCCTCCCCCCCTGAAAGGTGCCAAATGTGGCACTAGAGGGGAAGAGGTAGCATATAAGCTGAAGGTTTTTTATCCTCATGCATTCTATGCATAAAGATAAAAAATCTTTTGTGCGCTGCCCCCCCCCCAAAGCCCCCCCCCAAATACTCACCTGAGACCCCTCTCAATCCAGCAATGTGCATGGGAGCAATGGCTATCCTGAGCCTCTCTCTCCTCATTGGCTGAGACAACCAATAACAGTAACAGCCAGTGAGCTAATGATGAGAGAGCGGTGGCGGGGCCGAGTCATGGCTCTATGAGTCTTATGGACACCAAGAGCAGGGCTCAGGAGCGAGCACACTCCATAACAAGTGGCTTGATATTGGGGGCACTGGTCATGGGGTAGGAGCGCTGGCAGGGGACCCAAGAAGAAGAGGATAAAGGCTGCTCTGTGCAAAACCATTGCACAGAGCAGGTACGTATGACTTTTGTTATTTAACCACTTGCCGACCGCTCACATTGAGCCTACTGCGGCAAAGTGGTTCGTTATCATCCAGCGACGTAGACCTACATCGCTGGACTCCTCCCCTTGTGGACAGGGCGCGCCCACTGTATTCAGTCACAACGGGAGTCGGGCCAGGGGAGGAGCGGCGGTGATCACCGCCGCTCTTCCCCGACCATCGGGGATCGAGTGTGGAGATCCGCCCACTTGTGTAAACAAAGCGGGCGGATCTCCTAAGTGACAGGCAGGGACAGATTGCAGGATTCAGCATAGCTGAACCTGCGATCTGTGCCTGTGTCACACAGTCCCCTCCCCCCACACACGTCAGTAAGCACCAGGCATACATTAACCCCTTGATCACCAATAAAAGTTAACCCCTTCCTTGCCAGTGTCATTTTTACAGTAACAGTGCATATTTATAGCACTGATTACTGTAGTAATGTCACTGGTACCCCCAAAAGTGTCAAAAATGTCAGTCAAGGGTCCGATCTGTCTGCCGCAATGTCGCAGTCCTGCAAAAAAAATCGTAGATCGCCGCCATTACTAGTTAAAAAAAACAAAACAATAAAAATGACATAAATTTCCCGTAGTTAGTAGCTGCGATAACTTTTGCGCAAACCAATCAAAATACGCTTATTGCGATTTTTTTAAACAAAAATATGTAGCAGAAAACAAATTGGCCTAAAATGTTAAAAAAAATTAGATTTTTACATTTTTTTTTGGGGGGGGGGGGGATTTCATATAAAAAGATGTGAAAAATATTGTTATTTTTTTTCAAAATTGTCGCTCTTTTTTTGTTTATAGCGCAAAAAATAAAAATTGCAAAGGTGATCAAATACCACCAAAATAAAGCTCTATTTGTGAGGAAAAAAAGGACATAAATTTAAATTGGGTACAGCATCGGGCGACCGCGCAATTGTCTGTTAAAATAACGCAGTGCCGAATCGCGAAATATGGCCTGCTCAGGAATGGGGTAAAATCTTCTGGTCTTAAAGCGGTTAAAAATACGCTCATTGAGAATTTTTTTGTCAAAGACATGTAGCTAAATACATTTTGGCCTAAATATATGACAAAAATTGAATATATTGGATATTTTCTAACTGTCAAAGTAGAAAAATATTGTTATTTTTTCAAAATTGTTTTTTTATTAATATCGCAAAAATGAAAATCGCACAGGTGATCAAATACCACCAAAGGAAAGCTCTGTTTGTGGGAAAAAAAGGACGTAAATTTAGTTTGAGTACGACGTTGCATGACCGCGCAATTGTCAGTTAAAGTCACACAGTGCCGAATCGCAAAAAGTGGTCTGGACGTAAAGCAGGAAAATCCTCCGGTGGTAAAGTGGTTAAAAAAAAAAAAAACAACCTTTAAAATCATTTTAACTATGCACTTTGACACAGAATAATATAATAACAGAATATTTTTTTGACCATAGTTTGGAAATTCACCCAGCATATGTTCAAAAAGTGTGCATCATTTTAAAAGAACATGCACCTTAAAATAAGCCTTTGAATGGGCAAATTATGCGCAGGACAACAAGTTCCAATCTTTAGAGCTCCAGACACCCACTGGCCATTGGTTTTCTATGTGTCCCATATGTTATCCCAATCTCCTGGAGAGGTTGTTCCTAACCCTTAGATGTTTGGCACATCACAGTTCAGAAAAAGATCTTCACTGTATAACGGTTTGTTTAATACCAGTGGATCTGACCAATAAATAATGATGACTTTAGGATGTTTACAACGTTAAGATGGTAAGTTTTATCTACATAGATATATAACATAAACGTGAACCATATATAGCACTGAGCTTCCACTGAGCAAGACAGAACTGCAGTCTAAGAATTCTATGTTTGGTTCTTTGGAGACTCCCTATATAGAAAAAAGTTGACCATAATTGTTCTAATTCTTTATCCTTCTCTATAAAACAATTGTTCGTGTTACTTAATATTTTCCTGAGCATTACAAGTTAATTATTTTAAACCTGTAGTTGGTGGTATTATCAATATATACTGTAGTTATAGAGTTAGTTCTAACAACCTGGATATATGAACAATATTAACAATGTTTAGTGTGGATATTTTCATGAACTCTCGCCTTACAGAGGAATATGCATGGCATATGCAGAGTTTGCAAACCAAATAAAAGATGGATTTTTTTCATTTTATCTGAGTTACTGTAAGTAATAAGAATATGTATGTTGTGGAAAAGTGTTGCCCTGCCAGGGTCTAGAAGGAGGTTGTGACCCAGAATTCTCATCCAGACAGGTTGAGGGGCTCCAGAGTGTTTGTTTAATTCTGAGGAAACTAGCTTTTAAGTTTCCTCGTGTTTTCTTAAATCCAGTTGGGGACCTGGAGCCTGGAGATTTCATAGCGATCTGGGTGGGATAAAATCTCCAATCCTGGGACCAGATCTTGGGAACAGCCAGCACACTGATTGTGCAGGTGGGTCTGGGCCTTTTAGTAGAGACAGGACCAGGGTTCTGGACTCCACCCTCCTAAGGAGTCCAGGCAAGCAAGGGAGAAGTGTGCATGTCTGCACGGTGCAGTCTGATAGAGTAGACGGAGGGCCCAAGCCTGTGGGCTTGAGCAGCAAGGAAGCTGTAAAAGAGAGTGTCAGTAGGGGTACAGAGTGTGTACCAAACAGGGACACTGTTACAGGGTCAAGAGGACCGAGGCCAAAGCTTGAACCGCAGGGCTGACCAGAGAGCCAGGTGGCTTGGTATTATTTGCTTATTATTTCTGTGTAAAGTTGAAACCCCTGTGTGGGGATCCTGGATGGACTAAGTTTGTTATTTTTCTTTAATAAAAGTGGGCCAACAAGCCCTTGAACGGCACAACTGGCGTGGACTCAGCTCACGGGTAGGCTCTACATTTAGGCTAAATATCACCCAAATATCACAATGTGTAATGTGTAATCATCCAAATGTATGCTATGTAAAGCATGGCCTGTAGGTAGATTCTTAATTGAATATAAACGTTTTTCGTAATACTAAAATGACACAAAGTTTCATATTTAACATATTTTTGGTGTAACAATTCTAGGCCATGGGGGTTAAGCTAAATTAAAGTTCTAATTTATGACAAAATGGTACCGTCCTCCATTACTTTTCATACAATATTTCAGAGACATCTCTTGGTGAGGCCTTATTATGTAAACAGTACACTAGATGCCTGTAGGTTAAAAGCTAAATAAAAGGCTATCAGAACAGTAACTTGACTGAGAAATGGAAGTTGAAATTTGGAGGTTTTCCAAATACCTTTTTTTTGAGCCCGTGGTGTAGTGTGCAAAAATCAAATAGCAAGTGAACCAAAAAATGTCAGACACAAATAGTGCACAGGGTGTTTTACTGGTCCTCTCTCAAGGAGGAAGGACCTTCCTGACCCTCAGGGGTACAGGACTCACCAGAGGGACAAAGCACTATGGTCTAGGGAACCTCTTATGCCTACCCAATGCTGACCACCAAGTACTAGTTTAGGGACTCTTCCAAAAAGAAAACCCCAGGCTGGGGAAAGAATCTAAGGAAAGAACCTAAGGGCCACACATCTTCATTCTAGACATCAGGTAGGTCCGAGACTTACACCGTACAATTAAGCAATATAAAACAGTGCAGTAAACAAACATGTGAAGAAAAAAATAAAAACAAATATTCCAATATGGAAGACAGCTAGACCTTGTAACCTGGTAACAAAAATTGCTCTGGTCTTGGCCAAAAGGCCTCGCTCATAGGGTGTAGTGCAGAAAAAGTTGATGGTACATGTCCTAGTGCTCATTCTCACAGTGGGGTCCCAAACCCATAGTGATACTAAAACAACCCCTGGGTCGCCACTCCCAGGGGGCATACACTCTGCAGGCTCTCTGCCTTTCCAGCCCCTGGTCAGACAAGAGCAGCTCCATTCCTACCAGAAAGGTATTAGCATTCAGAGTCCCCTCTACAACAAGAGACAAGCCTAGGGCTCCAGGCCAGAATCATCTCAGGAGGAAAGGATCCCTTCAAATGCAACCAACCTTTCTAAATCAGCGCTCTGTTTACCCACAATTGATAAGAACAGATGCTACACTTGATTTTAGCCTGAATGCTGATTCTACCAGGACAGTTTATATTCTAGAAACCTAACTGTAATGCATCCCCTATTTTTGCAAAGGTAGAAAAGTGTATTTTGCTAGAAAACATAAATGTAATGCAGGACAAAGCCCAGCATGCTTTGCAAACATAGTATTATTGGATATGCATATACATATTCTGAACAAGCGATTAAAAGTACTTTAAAACAAGCTCTCATTTACTTCTGTAATTATAGACATTATAGAGAAATGTATCTTCAAATCTCACAAAAGGCTCTCAGATCACAACTTCTTGACATTTACTCTCTTTTGCACCAGAATCTTGGCAGCCTGTCAGCCCTTTAGGACCCATTAACATGGGGGCTAAAGGACTGACTTCATGTGCTGATTTGACATGCAATTTGAAATGTCAAATCTCAATCCAAATCTAATCCTACTGCCGGCAACGGCACTGCTCTGATTCCCAAAAGTAGTTCCTGCGCTACTTTTGGCGTCTTCGGGGATTCTTTCAATAGACCTCTGTACATGAACCTGCAGAGATATCTCTCAAATCGTCACTCAAAATCAGACTAAAATGCCGGTTTTAAATCGTGTGAGTTCAGCTGAACTTGCTTAATTTCAAACCTGAATTCAGTGTGAACCTAGGCTTAATGAAAACACACAGCAGGGGCTCTTAAAGCGCAGTTCCGGGCACAAAAACATTTTTTCAATGAACATACCCCCAGGACAGTCAGGGCTAGTACATTCCACAATGGCTAGCCTCTGATCTGTCCCGGTTCGCACTTACCTGCAAGAAGAAATACTCACTTATAAAATTTCTTCTCCAGCGTTGCCATCTCTGTTGTGGGCAGCTGAAGCCAGCGCGATCCTCTTCTGCGTCCTCTTCCGCGTCTTCTTCTCCCAGAATGCGCCTTCACCGGCCCCTCTCGTCACTTCCGGTGCGGCGCCGCATTCCTCCACAGCTTCTGGGCTTGCCCAGAAGCTGTTTAGCAAGGAATGCGGCATCGCACCGGAAGTGACGAGCGGGGCCGGTGCCGTCGCATTGATTCCTGGGAGCGATGACGTTCAGCTCCCAGGAATCATTGCAAACCGGAAGTGACGGCGCGGCCCGCGGACACAGAGGGAGGAAGTGGAAAATAGATGAGTATTTCTTTCTACAATTACAAGGTAAGTAAAAGAAAAAAATAATCCTAACTATCCAATTCCTTTTTTAGGTGAAGAAGAGCAAGCGGATGGACACAAAATCGATTAGGTCGATTTTGTGCCCGGAACTCCGCTTTAAGCTGTTAAAAACCAGACTTTGATGTTGTGATCTTTGAGGATCTTTAACAATACATTTCCTTTTAGTGCAACAAACTAGAGATTGTTGATGGCTTGTTTTAAAGCTATTTTTCTGTTTTGAAGTAATCAGTAAATACAATGATGTGAATAAAAAAGAAAATAAAAGACCTGATTTAGGCTAAACCTCTCTTATTTTCAGGTCCACTTTGGTCTAGATCCATAGGCAACTATAGGGAAAACACAGCACTATTTCTCTATAATATACATTTTATTCAAATCAAAAAGCACAAGAACAATACATAACACAAAACCCCACAGTGCTAAAAACTAATTGGCCAATTATATTAGGTTAAAAAAAAAAATCTGCGAATACATAGGGGGACACTACTGAAAAACCGAATGCAATGGATATGTACCTGTGATGCAGCTGGTGTGATCAGTGAAACTGGTCAGGTTTCCAATCTCGTGTTTCTCCAGCACCTGTGGGAGCCTCTTTATAATGCATAGGTTAGATCAGACCTGGTGACCCCATTGGCATATTAAAATGGAAGACATCCCAAGTGACTTTCCTATTGCTGCAGTCCAGTGGACAACTAAGTATTGCTTATTCTATGTTTACAGGTGCTCAGCTGGTATCTCCGTGAAGTAAGGAAGGCACTTCAAGTAAAGTGCAACTACATTAATAAACTATACAGTGTACTGTACATCTTAATATCTACAATGAGCTCTGATGAAAGGCTGATTGTTGTGCTCTGGAAAGTATAGGCTTTCCTTAGGACACATTTGCATAGCCGTATATATCACTTTATAAAACTATAGATACTTCCTATGGAGTCCTCCAGCAATTTACACCCATACACAGAATATGGAGTTCATATGAATATATGCCTGTTTGTTATCGAGGTCTGAGCATGTCAGTACTTCCTTTTCAATTATGAATGATACCCAATACATATACTGACAATATTGAGCTGACGGTTGGGTTCCTCATCATATCTATGCACCCATATGCAGATATATGAAGTCTGGAAAGTCTATGAAAGCATTTCACTGAAGGTCAATTCGGGACATGTAG
The DNA here is from genome assembly GCF_965119305.1 of Pelophylax lessonae. NCBI lineage: Eukaryota > Metazoa > Chordata > Amphibia > Anura > Ranidae > Pelophylax > Pelophylax lessonae. Next base: position 429,643,005 of record NC_138772.1, on the reverse strand, counting down.
TAGTTTTCCTTACTTCTATTTAACCGCTTGCCGACTGTCGCAAGTACATATACTGCGGCGGTCAGCCCCGGCCAGGCAAAGTGACGTATATATACGTCACTAGCCTGTCACCGGCTTGTGAGCCAATAGCGGGTGAGCGCGCGCCCACTGAAGTGCGCGCCTGCCCCGGCTCATTCAATAAGGAGTCAGTGCGTTTGACCGGCGGACCCAATGTCCGCCGGTCACACGGCGATCGTCGGTAGAGAGGGAGAAAGGCAGGCGGCTAATGTAAACAAGCCGCCTGTCATTCTCCCCTGTGTAAAAATGGAGATCAGACGGTTCTACTATGTAGGACCGTTGATCTCTGTTTTTACAGTAGTAGCCATGTCCCATCACAGTTATAAGCACGCCCCTAGGACACACTTAACCCCTCCCTCTCTAATACAGTTAACCCCTTCCCTGCCAGTGTAATTTTTACAGTAACAGTGCATATGTATAGCACTGATTACTGCAGTAATGTCACTGGTAACCCCAAAAGTGTCAAAAATGTCAGTCAAGGGTCCGATCTGTCCGCCGCAATGTTGCAGTCCCGCAAAAAAAAAATTGCAGATCGCCGCCATTACTCGTTAAAAAAAAAACACCAAAAATTACAAAAATCTTTCCCTTTGTTAGTAAACGCGATAACTTTTGCGCAAACCAATCAAAATACGCTTTTTTGCGATTTTTTTTACCAAACATATGTAGCATAAAACAAACTGGCCGAAAAATGTTAAAAAAATTTGATTTTTACAGGTTTTTTTTGGGAATTTCATATAAAAAAATGTGAAAAATATTGTTATTTTTGCAACATTTACGCTCTTTTTTTGTTTATAGCGCATGATCAAAAAATCGCACAGGTGATCAAATACCACCAAAAGAAAGCTCTGTTTGTGGGGAAAAAAGGACGTCAAATTCGTTTAGGTACAGCGTTGCACGACCGCGCAATTGTCCGTTAAAATCACGCAGTAAAAAAATCGCAAAAAAAACCCTGGTCAGGAAGGGGGTAAAATCTTCCGGGGCTTAAGTGAGCTTAAGGCTCACGCAAGAAATGATCTGGTGAATGTGTACCATTGATGGACTATACTCAGTAATTGTGGATCATGCACTTTTTAGCTGAACCTGTATTCTACAGAAATATACTGTATATGGATAACTAACACAGTTACAGGGAAGATTATTTCTTTGTGGAAAGTATGTATTCCCTTTTTTCTAAGTGGAACAACAGTGTCATCCTCAATACAAGTGGATTTCTATATACAGTATCTACTATCATACTGAGATCTCCAGTCTGGGCCTTGAATGCACATTTTTATTACTAAGGAGGCATTCTATTTTCAAGAGTGCTCTCCTATGTATTTGCCGGAGATTTCGTTTTTAAATTAATATATTTTTTTTTAGCACTGTGGGGTTTTGTGCTATGTATTGTTCTTGTGCTTTTTAATATAAAGAAAATGTATATTATAGAGAAATAGTGCTGAGTTGTCCCTATAGTTTCCTTGCCTATGGATCTAGACCAAAGTGGATTTCAATAAGAGAGGTTGAAGGCTGGGTTCACACATGTGCAGTGTGAATCGAGTTTTCACAGCTAATTGACAAAGTAGTTGTTCAGCATTTCAGGTCAGCTTTTGGTCAGGATCGGGTCAGGATTCCATCAGTATCAGGTCAGGTTTGCATTAGTATCAGCTCAGGATTTTATGCTGTTCACAACTGAATGACATGTGTGATTCAAAAGCGTTCCCATAGTCAATGGGCCTAATTTTGCACCTGAGCCAGACCGCACTGCTCATAAAACTGACAGGACTCTTTTTCAAATGTGAATAGGCACAATGTTCTTTCACATGTCATGCGAATTGAATGCGGTTCAAAATGAACCTAGCCTAAGTCACGTCTTTTATTTATATTTTGTTCACTATAATTATTGTACCGGTGGCTCCCTCTGATTCTCTTTTCTTCCTTTTTTTTTCTTTCTCTGGCAGATGTTTGTTGTTTTTTGTGGTCCCCACTGTTTTTTTTTTCTCCTTGGCAGGTGTTTTTTGTGCTCCTTTTTGGGCTCTTTCACATGGAGCGGACCGCATTGCGATACGCTCTGGCACTTTTTTTTTTTCACGGAGCGGATGACATTTGTGTCATCCGCTCCGTATGTCCGCATATCATCCCATCCGTTTGCGGATGATATGCGGACATAATGTAAGTCTATGGGCATTGCGGATGTCAGCGGATGACACCGCTGACATCCGATTTTCCTTCCTTTCCGTTTTTTGAACGGAGGAAAAATAGGGTTCTGTTCCATTCCAAAAAACGGAACAGAACTGAAAGGAAGAAAATCGGATGTCAGCGGATGGTATTCCGCTGACATCCGCAATGCCATTGACTTACATTGATGTCCGCAAATCATCTGCAAAAAAATAGGATGATTTGCGGACATACGGAGCGCCCGTGTGAAAGGGCCCTTTGGCTGTCTTTTTTATGTGAACAAGCACAATTGAAAGCCATGTTCTTTTACTTGTCATATGAATTTGATGCGGTTCAAAACCCATTACATTCACATATGTGTGAATCTAGCCTAGGTCAGGTCTTTTATTTTCTTTTTTGTTCACTATAATTATTATACTGGTGGCTCCCTCTGGTTTTCTCCTCTTTCTTTTTCTTTGGCAGGTGTTTGTTGTTTTTTTTTGGTTCTCTCAGGTGGGCTTTTTTTCCCCTCTCTGGCGAGTGTTTGTTTTTTGTGGTCCCCTCTGGCAGTTTTTCTCTCTCGGGCAGGTGCTTGTTATTTTTTGTGGTCCCATCTGGCGTTTTATTTTATTTTATTTTTTTATTTCTTAGGTTTTATATATATATATATATATATATATATATATATCAAACCTAATTTTTAGACATTAAAATATTTGACCTGGACCTAGAGGACACATTTTATTAAGTTTTGAAATGTATATAGTCCATATTGTCCATAGTCCATAATGTATATGCCCATAGTCTAGACACTGGTGCAATTTTGCCAAAAGTTTACCCTATACAGAAAATAGAAAATAAAATGATCATGTTCATTTGAGAGAGAGTAGGTCACTGGAGCAGTTCCAAGAAACCAAAGTCCAAGAATATTCTGTCAGACTCTGGGGTAAACCATTTTCTACATTCCTTTGAACTATCAGAGATTGTCAAAGTTGACATCCAGTAATTCTGGTCACCTCTTAAAAGGGCAACATATTGGAGTTGTAACGCTATGTTTTTGCTCAGTGTGGCACCTGTTCATTATTTAATTGACGTATTTTATATGTTTTGCAGTTTGGATTTTACATTTAAAATGAAGTATGTACTGTACATGCAAAGGTTAAATATTGCTCAAATTAAAGAAAAATAATCCTCACTGCTACTGTTCAGCAAAATGTTAAGTTCAAGTTTAAAGCCACAATGATACTTTTCATCTAATTAAGTGGAAACTAATATTTTAGACACTGAATTTCACCAGAAAGTTGGAGCTTTCAAATAATTTATAACAAACACATTTTAATGATCTGCTGGAACAAATAAAATATAGCAAACCGCAAGTACATTAGATGAGACTACAAGCTCCCAAGTCATGAAATTCAAGATGTTTCATTTCATTTTCTCTGAAGTAGGAAACCCTTTTGAGTCGTAAATCGTCAGGCTTCACAATTACCACATTTAAAGAAACTTAAGAGTATTATCTTAATAGTTTTTCACTTTTTTTTGTTTTAATGACAAGTAATAAAAGTGAAGTTATGTTACAATCTTGGTCACAAAGTTTTAAGTCTGTACCATATAAATATGAACACACAAAGACCTAAACATAGTCCAGTATTATATTTAGCAAAAATACAGTACAATATAAGGGGTAAATCAGTTATAATAAAAATGTATTAACCACCTGCTGACCAAGCTTTTTCTGGCACTTTTTGTTTATAAATTTAGATCTGTATTTTTTGAAGGAAAATTAGTTATACCCCCTAACATTGTACATTTCCTTTTTAGCAGAGACTCTAGGCAATAAAATGGCGATCATTGAAATTTTTTATGTCACGCGGTATTTTTGCAGGAGTTTTTCAAACGCAATTTTGTGGGAAAAACTACATTTATTATTATTATTTATTTTACTTTTTATATTTTATTTTTACACTGCCGTTTTACTTTTTTTTAATCACTTTTATTCCTATTAGGTCCCTTTCACACATAGAAGTCCGTTGGTGGACTCCGTTTATCACAGCGGGGGATCGATCCGCCGATCCCCTGCTGAGCAGGCGGATGGCAGCTGTGTCTCCGCTTTGTGTGCGGAGACACAGCTGTCAGGTCCCGCTGTTCTCTATGGGGGAATCGGATGGGAACGGACCGTCTGTCCGTTCTCATCCGATCCCATTTGATCCGCTGGACGGATGGAAAATAGGGTTTCCATCCGTCCAGATTTGACAGATCAGATCGGATCGGATGTCAGCAGACATATCTCCGCTGACATCCAATGCCCCATAGAGATGCAGGGGGCATCCTCTCAGATCCAGCTGAAAAACGGAGAGGCGGATCTGAACGGTCCGCCTGTGTGAAAGGGGCCTTACAAGGAATTTAGACATCCCTTGTAATGAAAATAAGGATGCCAGGTCCTCTTTATGACCGCCCCTTGTGTACAGTATTTACATTGCTAATTTGATGTTAAATAATCGGGATCATGGCAGCAGATAACTTCCATAACTCCGATATTTTTTCACACGGCAGGCGGTCCGCTTTAACATAAAAGTGGTCCCAGCGGCGGATTTGCTACAGGATCACTTTTATGGGTGGCGGGCAAGGTGCCCACCCCTCTCCCGTCGCTTCCCGGTAGTTTTCCCCACTTACTGGAGCTGTTGGAAGCAGGAAATTGATCTGATCCCCCCCCCCCCGTGGATGGACAGGAAGTCGAGTGAGGACAAAATTGCCCCCCCTCGACTCTATGCTCTTGGAGGACCAGAGCAATGTCAAACGTCACTCCCGCCCAACAGCCAAATTTTTTTAAATTTTTTTTAGAAAGACTATTTTTTTTGCTTTTAAGTGTAAATGTGAGATCTGAGGACTTTTTGACCCCAGATCTCACACATTATAAAAGACCTGGCCTACTTTTTTCTATTACTAGGGATGTTTACATTTCTTGTAATACCAATAAAATTGATACATTTTTTTATTTTTTTTAACCACTTTGCCACTGAGTACCGTAGTACTACTGCGGCAAAGTGGCTCGTTATCGTCTGACAACGTAGTACTACGTCGTCAGACACTCCCCCTTGTGGGCGGCGCTCGGAGGCTCGCTCCCGCTGTATTCAGTCACAGCGGTAGTCGGGCCAGGGGAGGAGCAGTTGCGATCGCCGCCGCTCTTCCCCGATCATCGGGTATCGAGTCTGGAGATCCGCCCGCTGTGTGTAAACACAGCGGGCGGATCTCTGAAGTGACAGGCAGGGTCAGATTGCAGGGTTCAGCATAGCTGCGCCCTGGATCTGTCCTTGTGTCACTCAGTCACCTCCCCCCCCACACGTCAGTAAGCACCAGGCATACATTAACCCCTCCCTCTCCAATAAAATTAACCCCTTCCCTGCCAGTGTCATTTTTACAGTAACAGTGCATATTTATAGCACTGATTACTGCAGTAATGTCACTGGTACCCCCAAAAGTGTCAAAAATGTCAGTTAAGGGTCCGATCTGTCCGCCGCAATGTCACAGTCCCGCAAAAAAAAAATCGCAGATCGCCGCCATTACGCGTTAAAAAAAAACACCAAAAATGACCGAAATCTTTCCCTTTGTTAGTAAACGCAATAACTTTTGCGCAAACCAATCAAAATACGCTTATTGTGAATTTTTTTACCAAACATAAGTAGCAGAAAACAAATTGGCCAAAAATTTAAAAAATTTTTGATTTTTACATTTTTTTGCGGGGAATTTCATATAAAAAAATGTGAAAAATATTGTTGTTTTTTCAAAATTTACGCTCTTTTTTTGTTTATAGCGCAAAAAATAAAAATCGCACAGGTGATCAAATACCACCAAAAGAAAGCTCTGTTTGTGGGAAAAAAAGGACGTAAATTTTGTTTGGGTATGGCGTCGCACGACCGCGCAATTGTCAGTTAAATTCGCACAGTGCCGAATCGCAAAAAGTGGCCCAGACGTACAGTGGGTACGGAAAGTATTCAGACCCCCTTAAATTTTTCACTCTTTGTTATATTGCAGCCATTTGCTAAAATCATTTAAGTTCATTCTTCTTCCTCATGAATGTACACATAGCACCCCATACTGACAGAAAAACACAGAATTGTTGACATTGTTGCAGATTTATTAAAAAAGAAAAACTGAAATATCACATGGTCCTAAGTATTCAGACCCTTTGCTCAGTATTTAGTAGAAGCCCCCTTTTGATCTAATACAGCCAGGAGTCTTTTTGGGAAAGATGCAACAAGTCTTTCACACCTGGATTTGGGGATCCTCTGCCATTCCTCCTTGCAGATCCTCTCCAGTTCTGTCAGGTTGGATGGTAAACGTTGGTGGACAGCCATTTTTAGGTCTCTCCAGAGATGATCAATTGGGTTTAAGTCAGGGCTCTGGCTGGGCCATTCAAGAACAGTCACGGAGTTGTTGTGAAGCCACTCCTTCATTATTTTAGCTGTGTGCTTAGGGTCATTGTCTTGTTGGAAGGTAAACCTTCGGCCCAGTCTGAGGTCCAGAGCACTCTGGAGAAGGTTTTTGTCCAGGATATCCCTGTACTTGGCCGCATTCATCTTTCCCTCGATTGCAACCAGTCGTCCTGTCCCTGCAGCTGAAAAACACCCCCACAGCATGATGCTGCCACCACCATGCTTCACTGTTGGGACTGTATTGGACAGGTGATGAGCAGTGCCTGGTTTTCTCCACACATACCGCTTAGAATTAAGGCCAAAAAGTTCTATTTTGGTCTCATCAGACCAGAGAATCTTATTTCTCACCATCTTGGAGTCCTTCAGGTGTTTTTTAGCAAACTCCATGCGGGCTTTCATGTGTCTTACACTGAGGAGAGGCTTCCGTCGGGCCACTCTGCCATAAAGCCCCGACTGGTGGAGGGCTGCAGTGATGGTTGACTTTCTACAACTTTCTCCCATCTCCTGACTGCATCTCTGGAGCTCAGCCACAGTGATCTTTGGGTTCTTCTTTACCTCTCTCACCAAGGCTCTTCTCCCCCGATAGCTCAGTTTTGCCGGACGGCCAGCTCTAGGAAGGGTTCTGGTCGTCCCAAACGTCTTCCATTTGAGGATTATGGAGGCCACTGTGCTCTTAGGAACCTTAAGTGCAGCAGAAATCTTTTTGTAACCTTGGCCAGATCTGTGCCTTGCCACAATTCTGTCTCTGAGCTCTTCGGGCAGTTCCTTTGACCTCATGATTCTCATTTGCTCTGACATGCATTGTGATCTGGAAGGTCTTATATAGACAGGTGTGTGGCTTTCCTAATCAAGTCCAATCAGTATAATCAAACACAGCTGGACTCAAATGAAGGTGTAGAACCATCTCAAGGATGATCAGAAGAAATGGAAAGCACCTAAAGTAAAATATATGAGTGTCACAGCAAAGGGTCTGAATACTTAGGACCATGTGATATTTCAGTTTTTCTTTTTTAATAAATCTGCAACAATGTTAACAATTCTGTGTTTTTCTGTCAGTATGGGGTGCTATGTGTACATTCATGAGGAAGAAGAATGAACTTAAATGATTTTAGCAAATGGCTGCAATATAACAAAGAGTGAAAAATTTAAGGGGGTCTGAATACTTTCCGTACCCACTGTAAGACAGCAAAATGCTCTAGTGGTAAAGTGGTTAAAGGGACAGTGTAAAAATAAAAAGTAAAATAAATAAGAAAAACATTTTTAAAGCTACCTGTCCCTCCGAGCCCGCACGCAAAAGCGAACGCATACGCAAGTCGCGCCGACATATGTAAACGGTGTTCAAACCACACATGTGAGGTATCACCGCGTTCCTTAGAGCAAGAGCAATAATTCTAGCACTAGATCTCCTCTTTAACTCTAAACTTGTAACCTGTAGACATTTTTAAATCATCGCCTATGGAGATTTTTAAGCACCAAAGTTTGTTGCCATTCCACAAGTGTGCGCAATTTTAAAGCATGACATGTCAGGTATCAATTTACTCAGCGTAACATTATCTTTCACATTATACAAGAAAATTGGGCAACCTTTACTGTTATCTTATTTTTTGATTCAAAATGCGTTTGTAAGACCGCTGCGCAAATACGGTGTGACATAAAGTATTGCAACAATCTTCATTTTATTCTCTAGGGTTTCTGCTAAAAAAAAATATATATATATATATATATATATATATATATATATATATATATATATATATATCTAATGCTTGGGGATTCTAAGTAATTTTCTAGAAAAAAATACTGATTTTAAACTTGTAAACAACAAGTGTCAGAAATAGACCTGGTCCTTAAGTGGTTAAAAGCAAAGATAAAAAAAAATTATTTTCTTCCAGCCTGGACCGTAAGTGAAATCATGACGTTGTTCCAGTCCTCCTAGACCATAGAGTCGATCAAAGAGTGTTGCCTATGGGAGCAGCAGGCAGCACCATCGGGTTGTTTCTCGGGCACACTGGTGGAAACGGTAAGCCCGAAAAAAAAAACACCGGCGAGCGGCAGCTTCGGAAACCATTCCAGTGATCAATTAGAAAGCCGGCCGACTGCAGAAAAATAAAACGATACCAGGATTATGGCTGAAATCTTCAGCCATATTTCCGGTAAAGCACTTGCAAGCTGCAATGTATATATATGAATTGCGGACGGCAAGTGGTTAAGTTTGCTCACAACCTGAAACTGTTTAGCAGGAATACAGTAGATAAGCAACTGGGTGATGATAGACTGGGAATAAATAAAAGTTCAAGTAAAAATTGATTTATGGATTACTCAAAAGGCACATCAGAAAACATATCAATCTAAGAGACACCATTGGCATAATTGACAAAAAATCCTATCAATTCAGCTTGCATGGAGCGAAGAAATGTAAATACTGGATGACAGTCAGGCTAGTTTTATGCAACAATGCCCACTTCCTTAGGGAACCCAGACAACTAAACATTGGATAATATACCTTTGGACCCAGGAAACACCAAAAGCTTAAGTAAATAACTACATTATTAGACAGCCTTCAGAGTGTGGAATTGTAGGCCACACTCCCGCATAATCTCACTTAACTTAACTAGAATAATAACACTGACCCCAGTTTTGGCAAAGAAAAGGCCGCGGCACTCTTTATTGGTTTAAATAAATAAATTAAATCATAACAATTACTTTGAATAGTTAAATCATTCAATTCAATTGAATCATCAATTACTTGCTTGTAAAAACACTCAAACTGAAATAACTTATAATTGCTCAGTTATAAAACAACTCGAACAATAAACATAAAATACCATACGAAATACAATGTCCCCCCTAGTATACTAGGGTGACCCAACCACACAAAGGTGCACGCGACAAAGGGAGGGGGGGCGGGGAACTTTCTTCTTTGTGCTCTTCGGTGCAAAAGGAAGCACCCCAGCCCAAACCAAGCTTATAAAGCCTCTGCCCCAGCTTGCTAGAACCTTCCCTGCACACCGATTGGCGGATACCTGCTGTATGCTCAGGTAAAATTAACCTCCTACTAGCCTAAACCTGTAAACCTATACCCCTATGCTTACCTGACAGAACTGCTAATGGTGGCCACAATCCCACACAAGTGGCCACATAATGTGCCCCCTTTTATATGGAATTGTAGGCCACACTCCCGCATAATCTCACTTAACTTAACTAGAATAATAACACTGACCCCAGTTTTGGCAAAGAAAAGGCCGCGGCACTCTTTATTGGTTTAAATAAATAAATTAAATCATAACAATTACTTTGAATAGTTAAATCATTCAATTCAATTGAATCATCAATTACTTGCTTGTAAAAACACTCAAACTGAAATAACTTATAATTGCTCAGTTATAAAACAACTCGAACAATAAACATAAAATACCATACGAAATACAATGTCCCCACCAGCCGGGCTTGAGCAACAAGGACGGCCCTACCCCACCACCGCGGCCCTTTCAATGCTACACTGCAGCCCTAGATTTAAAATATCAATCCCCACATCTGAAAGGTGAATGCCATCCTGGCGATAGAGCCCCTGGATGCCACCCTCCAGATCCACATGCCTATAGGACAAGCCGCCAATAGACGGCATAAACTTTTCCATTGCCCTATTTACCCTTTTCCTCATCTTCTCCATGACTTTCCTCTGCGATGAGGAAAGCCAAGGAAGCCGAGGAACTATTTCAGAAAATACCACCACTGTCCCTGGAGACGAGAGGGAAAATAAATGCAAATCTCTCTTAATCTTAAATAGTAAGTCCAAAGTTTTAATATTACCAAGGTCATTACCCCCAGCGTGAATAACCACGATGGACGGAGGAGGCCAAACTTGGAACAATCTAGACAAATGAAAGTACAGCTGGTGCCACTGCAAGCCTCTAATTCCTTTCCAAAATAATTTAAACTCCAGAGGTAGTGCTAAATTTGTACTGTAAATACGATGTGAAGATCTTTTCCTCGCCCAAAAAATGAATGAGTGGCCCAAGATCCAGACTGTTCGCTGAAAACCTGAAGGATTCAAATAAACAAGTTAGTCCTTACATACACTTTAAAACATTTTGATTTCCACCTTCCCATACTTTGTATTACCCTGTCCGAAAATCCCCTTCTAGCTGCCTCTGATGCTGCCCCTATCCTGAATGAATGTGAGGAAAACCTAAAATTTTTTAAGCCCAGCCGCTCTAAGCATTTCCGTAAAACAAAATCGAATTGATATTTTGTGAGTGGAGTGGAATCCATGTGGACCAAAAAAACGCCCACCACCAACCAAATTGATTGACCATGCCCAACGGGCAAACACCCTGATTATGCTGAGCCTTAATAGTAATTGCCACACCTCTCCCCAGAGTGTCCGACTTTGAGCGACGTAACCAAATCTGGACATCTTCCCTGCCTACCACTACCTGATCATATAAAAGGCCTCCCTCAGTCTTATTTGACAAAGGTAGCAGCTCAGAGATGCGGAGCGCCTCAAAAAAGGTCAATACAAAAGCCATTCTGAACAACAGTGCTTCATAGTCAGAATTACACACTAATGAGGTCATACCGCAGATATCCCCCAATAACTCAATAGAAATAGGTCTCCTGTCATCTGTTACCGCCACCTTCCTCCTTTAACCTTTCAATGCTTGCTGTACCGAAAAATAGGTCGTACAAGCCGGAAAACCTTTCAGGCGGCAGAAAAAAGAGATGCCCGCCAATGTCTTACGTAAATAACTATAAGACAGTTTCCGCTGCATCAAAGAACCCATAAACTCCAGAACCAGACATTCCTCCGGTCGACCCTCCATCTTGCCCTTTGCCTCCATGAAAGCCAATCAACTCTTCCAGGCAGCAGAATAACTCGCCCATGTTCTGGGGGCCACTGATCCCTCGATCGACCTCTCGACTAAATCCCAACAACCGTCCAAACTCGGCTCGGAATCTCGGTACCTTTTTCGTCCGCCTCCGGCAACAGCTGGCGAAACGGTCCATCTGAAACCGAGATAGCGCATCGGCCAGATTATTCAAGACACCCGGTGTGTGTTTCGCCTTAAGCTATACATTGAGCTGTAAACACAAAAGGACAATCCTCCTGAGCACTCTAATCACACAAATGGACTTGGATGAGAGGCAGTTCACCGCGAACAAGACCCCTTTGTTGACAGTTTCCACCAGAATCCTTCTATTCGCGAAACATGCACCCCACAGTTCCAACGCCACTAAGATGGGGAACAGCTCCAACAAAACCACGTTTTTTGTCAGCTTTCCACTTTTCCATGACTCCAGCCATCCTGCACAACACCAATGCGTCTACCATATGGCCCCAAAGCCTCTAGAGCCCGCCACATCTCTAAACAAACGAAAGTCAAGGGCAAAAATGAAATCCTCCTGAAAAAATGAACGACCATTATACACCTTGAGAAATTCCGCCCAAACAGCCAAATCCTCCAGGTCACTAGTCAATCTGATGTGGGAAAAGGGGGCCTTCAAGCCCGAAGTAGACAAGTAAAGGCGCCTTGAAAACACCCTACCCATGGGCATAATTCTGCATGCAAACGCTAACAAACCCAAGAAAGACTGCATCTCCTTCAATAGGACCTTCCTCCTCGACATAAACAACCGCACCAGAGATTTCAGCTTTGGCACCTTATCCACAGGTAAACAGAACTCCATACGATCCGTATCAATGTGAATGTCCATAAAAATTATTTTTGTAGTATTCAAGCAAGTTTTTTCCTCCGCCAGAGGAACCCCAAAATCTTTCGCCACTCCCCTAAAGATTTGCAACAAACTAAGACAATCCACAGAATCTGGTGGGCCCATGAACAAAAATCGTCCAGGTAATGCAAAACTCCCACACTACCCGACTTAGCCGCTACCACCCAGTGCAAAAAGAAGAGAACGCCTCAAAGTAGGCACATGACACAGAACATCTCATAGGGAGGCTTTTGTCAAAGAAGTACATACCTTCCAGCTTAAAGCCCAAAGAATTAAATGCCACAGGTGATATAGGCAAAAGACGAAACGCGTACTTTATGTCCGCCTTCGCTAACAATGCCCCTTGGCCAAATAGCCTTATCATAGCAATGGCTTCTTCAAACGTGGCATATGACACTGAAGACAAATCTCCATCAATGTCGTCAATCAGTGAGCTTCCTTTCGGGTAAGAGAGGTGGTGTATGACACGGAATTCATTCAGCTCTTTTTTGGGGACCACTCCAAGCGGAGAAACACGAAAACTATCAAAAGGCGGATGCTCAAAAGGACCTGCCACCCTACCCAGCTCGATTTCCTTAAAAATCTTGTCCCTAACTACCTGTGGGAAGTTTTCCACCGACTTCAGATTGACAACCTCTGTACATCCTTTCCCTACAAATGGGGGCAAAGGGAAACCCTTCTCAAAACCTTCAATGAGAAAACTGGCCCTCTCCCTGTTTGGGTATCTGTCCAACCATGGAAGCATTCTTTCCAGCCTCACAAGCGTGCAGGCTTTTTGGAAAAAATATCCTTTGGAACTTGCCCCGACCCTACCGTAGCATTTTTTCTAAAGCACTTACTCACTGGATGTGGGCCAGAGCAAAATGAACATTCATGCTTAGAACGGCAAGCCGCATTCCAACGACATTGACTTTCGTTGAATGCGAAACAACAACCTTTGCGATAAGCTGCATTCTGAGTGTTCACCACCGGCTGCCTAGCAGGATTCTGCCTCTGCGGGGACATCAAGTTCAGCCAAAGGCCGACATCCTTCATACCCCATCTTAAAGAGGGGTGGACTGACAGCTTCTGACGAAAAGATTTGTCGTAATAGTACCAGCCCAGCCCCCCAAAGCTCTTGTAAGCTTCCAAGATAAAATCGAGGTGCCGAAATAGGCCCCCACACCCCTCAGGGTGCTTCTCAGCCATCAACCCCGCAAATATACAAAACGCCTGCAACCAGTTATGGAATGACCTAGGGGCCCCCCTGCGCCGCTCCTCATCCTGTTTGTCGTCTCTTTTATCAGTCCTAACCGACAGCTCCTTATGAGCAGGTAACAGTGTTAACAAGTCGACAAACTCGCTTAAGCCCAACACTCAAGTGGTAGCCCAGAGGTGACATCTCACATGGCATCGCGCCCTTCATACACACCTCAGGCACACCGCTACATCCCAGCAATGGTGCATGCGCGGACAAAACATTATTTTCCTTAGATAAACTTTGACTAATATTACTATGAGCGAAATTATCACCATAAGGAATGGAGACAGTAGATACTGCAGGTGAGAAATTAAGTTTACAGCTTGGCTGCTGCTGAACAGACACAACAGGCTTAACAGGCACAGGAGAAACAGCAGGGGAGACACGAGAAAAAGATTGCACCAAAGAAGATAAAGAGTTAATTAATATAGACAGATTCTGTACATTGCACAACTCACCAGCTGCTGGGGGGAGAACAGGCTGCTGCTCAGCTTCCTCCAGCAGCACACTGTCAGATGCTCCTGTTGTCTCATGCTGCGCTGTAGCCACTCCCACAGCAGGTGTTCTTGAAACTACAGGGATAATTCTCTGTGGAGATGGCAGACGCCTTCTCTTCCTCTCTGGGTCCGCCTGTTAGTTTTCAGCCCGCCCTCCGCCGCCCCTTCTTGGAGACAGGGAGGCTCGTCTTCTTTTAGATGCTTGGCGCATGTGCGCCTGGGACGTCTTCACCGCCATGACAACGCATGGCAGCTCTCCTGCAGGTACACACGCCGGCTTCTCAGGTGTCTTCTCTCTCTCTGCAGGCGCTTCTGCCTGTGAAGGGGCAGGGTGAACTTCAACCGCAACTTGCTCTGTAATTCCAGACATAGAGAGACAATGCCGCAGCCAGGCTTCTCCCCCCGCACTCTCTGCCTTCTCAATCAGCTGCTTCAATCAAGGCCTCCATGACAGCAGGTAAGAAAAAACCTCCTGGACTACTTCTGCTGAACTTTCTTCTTTGTGCTCTTCGGTGCAAAAGGAAGCACCCCAGCCCAAACCAAGCTTATAAAGCCTCTGCCCCAGCTTGCTAGAACCTTCCCTGCACACCGATTGGCGGATACCTGCTGTATGCTCAGGTAAAATTAACCTCCTACTAGCCTAAACCTGTAAACCTATACCCCTATGCTTACCTGACAGAACTGCTAATGGTGGCCACAATCCCACACAAGTGGCCACATAATGTGCCCCCTTTTATAATCTATTACATGGTTATTTACTAGAGCATGTGTTGTCACTTATCTATAAGCATGACCATCTGCCATGCTAGAATGGGAAGGATAGCATGAACTGCTATTAGTCACAAGTGTGCAGGTCACATGGGAACTTTTCCGAGTGGTAGAAATCAACATTCTATGGACTGATCTGATTATCATGCTTGTAGATTATTAAAGTAGTACTAAACCCTTACAGAGTTAGTTCATTTTGTGGAGCAAATAAATCATTTTTGTTAAAAAATACTAACTTTGATTGTGCTTTTGGTTCCACTGTGCACATCCTGTAGACTCTGTAGGAGAGATTTACTAAAAATGGAGCACTCAGAGTCTGGTGAAGATGTGCATGGTAGCCAATCAGATTCTAAAATCAGCTTGTTCAACTAAAGTGATATTAAATTCTTGTTTTTTTTTTACTTTTTTTGTTTAAAAATAACAAACATGTTAAACTTACCTGCTCTGTGCAGTGATCTTGCACAGAGCAGACCAGATCCTCCTCTTCTCGGGTCCCCCGATGGTGCTCCTGGCTCCTCCCTCTTGCCAAGTGCCCCCACAGCAAGCAGCTTGTTATGGGGACAGCCGAGCCGCTGCTCTGTGTGTCCATTAAGACACAGAGCCGCTGTTCGGCCCCAACCCCTCTCTCTCCTCATTGGTTCACTGACCTTGATTGACAGCAGTGCCCACTGCTGTCTCAGCCGATAAGGATGGAGAGTCTCGGACAGCCGAGGCTCTTGTGCAACATCACTGAATCGAGATGGGGATCAGGTAAGTATGAGTCTCAGTTCACACTCATGCGATATGGGAAACCCACAAGATTCACTGCCTTTCATCGCATCGCACTCCAAGCAATCACACGGCGTCCATGGGATCTGCTGCCAGTGTCAATGTTATCTTAACAACACCCCGAAATAAATGGCAAAACACATCGCGATTGCCAAAATTGCATTGCATCACATCGATGCGAACACCCATGAGATGCGATTCAGGTGCAAGAGAAAAAAAGGGTCCTCCACCATTTTGCTGCAGATATAATGTGATTTCAGCCATACAAATGTATGGCTGAAATTGTACTGCACAGACATTGCATGTGATGTGCACAGGAATGTGGTGCAATTGTTGCTGTGTTTGAATGTGGTGCTGTGTTTTCCCATGCACCAGTGTGAACCTAGCCTTAGGGAGTGAAGCCATGGGCAAGGGCTCAATTATGTCAATGCAGAAAACAGTCCTTAAAAGTAATGGTACAGAACTGCAGATAACATCGTAATTTTACTGCGTTGAGTATGGCAGAATGTACTAACACACTGTTCATTGGCATTGCTAATTGTGTTGTTCATTCTGGAATTGCACAAAAAAGGGTAACGACACCGCAGATGAACTAAGCATTGCTGCCCTAGGACAGGCAGTGCCTGTGGTTCTACAGTTTTTTGCTGGTATATTTTCATGATGTACAGGAAAAAAATATTTAACTTTTTGATATTACAGGACTATGTGTTACAACCTAATTAACTCTGACTTAGCACTGGGTCCTGGCTGTTACCAATAGCCTGCAGCTGCTGCACTAGTTCCGGTGGGGGGTGGGAGGTGCCATATAAACTTGTTCTAGGAATAATGCTGCTGTCCCTGGGCAGTTTGAAAATGATCCTGGGACTCAAGTGGTTAAATTCTTGCTATCTAGAAATGTATGGAATAACCAACATAACAAAAGGAATATTGAGTTATGGATATATCAATAAAATCCTATGAATATTGCACTGGACAAATGCAGGCATTCTTTGACAGCACTGCAGCAGATTTAGGTGCTACAAATGCACCTAGGTCACAAGAGCTCAACAGAATAAAAAAAACAAAGATGGGAGAGATTGTCCCATGTTATAGATAACTTGGGATGAGCAATTTAAAATTTGGTTTCACCGCAAAATTACTGATTTGGTCTTTTCAACAATTCCACTGTAAATAGCTTAAAAACTCTCCTAGGCAAACTGCTTAGGTGAATTTACTTAAAAGAAAAATTGCATGCCTTTATTTTCTAACACAACCAAGTGATACCTATGTCAGTGTGGATGTGGTAATCAATAGCTTTGTTGCAACTGTATTTCTTTCTAGCTGCATGCTATGTGTGCCTAAGAAATAAAATCTTTTCTTTAAGTGTTTGTAATGGCTCAAGGTTTTTTACCTTCATGCATTCTATGCATTCTATGCATGGAGGTAAAAAAACCTTCTGGTGTCAGTGGGAGGAATAGTGCCCCATCATTGGTGTCAGTGGAAGGAATAGTGCCCCATCATTGGTGTCAGTGGAAGGAATAGTGCCCCATTGCTCATGTCAGTGGGAGGAATAGTGCCCCATCATTGGTGTCAGTGGAAGGAATAGTGCCCCATTGCTCATGTCAGTGGGAGGAATAGTGCCCCATCATTGGTGTCAGTGGAAGGAATAGTGCCCCATTGCTCATGTCAGTGGGAGGAATAGTGCCCCATCATTGGTGTCAGTGGAAGGAATAGTGCCCCATTGCTCATGTCAGTGGGAGGAATAGTGCCCCAAGGGCCATATAAAGTGCCCATCGTTGGTGTCAATTGAAGGAATAGTGCCCCATAACTGATGTCAGTGGGAGGAATAGTGCCCCATCATTGGTGTCAGTGGAAGGAATAGTGCCCCATTGCTCGTGTCAGTGGGAGGAATAGTGCCCCAAGGGCCAGATAAAGTGTCCATCATTGGTGTCAGTTGAAGGAATAGTGCCCCACAACTGGTGTCAGTGGGAGGAATAGTGCCCCATCATTGGTGTCAGTGGAACTAATAGTGCCCCATTGCTCATCTCAGTGGGAGGAATAGTGCCCCAAGGGCCAGATAAAGTCAAGCAAAGGGCCACATCAGGCCGATGGGCTGCAGTTGGGAGACCATCCACTTACACTATACAAAATGTAAAAAAAAAAAAGAACATTTTTGGATAGAAGTACACTTTAAAACAAGGTACCCAAGTAATCATTGTGCACATCATTCACACATAATACTTGACCCAACTCATTGCAAATTTCCACTACAGTGATTGTAGAAGATCAAATATTCGCTGTTTATTTTGGCGGCGGTGGGTTCATAGTTTCGTTTTAGATCTTTGTGTTCCTTAAAATGTTAATTCTGGCATCAAAAATTTGTGAAGCAGAGCGAATATTCTTTTGTTTGAAACTGACAGAAAATATCTGTCATTTTACTACACCATGCCAAGAAACATATTGCTGTTTCCTTTCGGTTCTTTGGAATTCTTTTGTCTCTCAGAAAGATGGGGAAAAAATAAAGATTAAAAAGCTGACAAAAATCAATTACGCTCATTAGCCATTCAGTGTACTTCAACAGCATTTCCAGTAATATGATCTATTTACATGGGGAACACCAGATTGAAATGTTTATTTCTATAGGCAGTGAAAGCTTTAAGGATTCATATTCAGGTTTTATCGCTGAGCTCTCTATATAATGCGCTTTTTTTAAGGTTGTTTTCTGTTACTAGCTAAACAGACTTAAAATGGGTTTAAAATATACTATAATGACTTGGTTATGTCTACCACAACAGACACAGCACATTTTATGTAATATGCTATAACTATTTCACACTTTATGATTCTTTTATCTGCAGTGCAGCTGTAGCTTAGGACCATCAAACTTATTACACTCATTTTAGAGGAGAATGCTAGCCAGATCAGAAAATTCAGTTTTAAAGTAAAAGAGGAACTGCAGTCTGCTCACATAATTTGTAATAAAAACATCTTTGCCATTCTGAAGCTTCCTTCCAAGCACTTTGCATATTATTTTATATATACTGTGATTCTGTACTTGCCAAATATGCTGAAGAAATCTCCCTCCACTATTATATACACACCAGTGCTGTATCTTGGCCTAGGCCGACAAGGCCCAGGCCTTGGGCGGCACTTTGCAGGGGGGCAGCAAAAAGCTGCACCCCATACTAAAAAAAAAAAAACAGCCTCCTCCCGGCTCCCGCACAAAAAGGGTCCCCGCCAGCTTGCGCTACACTTCTAGTATAGTGCCAGTCTTATGGGGTGAATTGGGCCCGAGGGCAGGGTCCAGGAGGCAAATCAATCTGGCACCCCCCCATAAAGCGGTCATACCTGCCGGTATGTTATTTCAATTAGGGGGTGCACAAGTTTAGTCAGGCCTAGGGCAGCACAAAACCTAAATACACCACTGATACACACACACACATACATACATACATACACACACACACACACACACCACTGCTTGCCTGCACATTTCTCCTCTTTTGATGAATACTCATGGATCTCTGCAGTCTCCTGTTATCTCTGATCTCAACCAGCCCTCCCCAAGCTCTTCAGCTCTTCTATGACTAATCCCTCTGTATAAGGTATTTACTGGCAGAACAAAAAATGTTTTACTATCCAAAGTTAAAACAAGGACAGAGGATTTAATAGATGGAAAGATGAAAAATGACTGTAGAGCCACTTTATCCTGTCATGAGATAAATATAGGAGCTTCCATTATGGACTTCCTTCTAAAAATGCTTATCATCTGGCTGCATATAGATTCTATGACTATAATAAGTATTCTGTATGCCTCCAGGTCAGTGACCCAAAGTCCCAGTAAAAGAGGGTCAGGATGACAGATAGATGACCAGCATTTTGCAGTCTTTCATGACACGTTTTCTTTATCTTTTAGGTTGTACTTTATATGTTGTGTGAACAGATACAAGTGGCCCATGATGCATGACTGCATAATGATTTCTCTAATAATAGCTTTTTAATATAATTTTTGATAAAATGTATGCATACCATAAAATGCCCTGCACCTCTGTTAGGACTTGTGTAGATTGGACATATGTAGTGTGTTTTCAGGTGCATTTACACACTGCTGCGTTCCATGTAAGTACCTTCACTTAGTGCATCTGACCACCTTCTGACTTGCATACGACCCCTTTCTAAAGCTGATCTTGGATGGATTGATATTTGGCCAGTTCAGCAAGGAATGGCCGAACTTCTATCAATCTATGGTTGTTGGAAAATGTGTGTTAAATTAGCCAATCTTCTACAGCACTAATCAGTGTGTTTTGGCAGCGGCGGCTATCAAAATAAAATACCCCAGGGAAAGGATTTCTCCATCCACCTCAAATGTGTGTATGGGGGAGCCATTTGTTTTTTTTTGATCAGCCAGCTGGCTTATCAACAGACACCACTCTTGATCCTGCGCTGTCCTATCTTACTGCATTTACAGGCTTCAATGAGTGCCAATGGATCCTGCTGCTGTCAGCCAAATCCTGCAAGAAGGAAGTAGGGGTGAGGCTGAGCCACGCTGTGTGTGTCTATGGACACACACATCCCGGCTCAGGAGTGTGCCTGCACATGTGCTATGGGGGCCTACACAGAAGAAGTGGAGAGGACGATGCTGGCGGGGGACCCTTGATTAGGAGGAATGGGGCTGCTCTGTGCAATACCTTTGCAGAGAGCAGGTAAGTAAAACATGTTTATTATTCAAACTGAAAAACCTGCATTTACAACCACTTTAAAGCATTTTGTATGCTCTGATATTAGTTGTTGCTTTAAATAATTGAAAGTCTTCTCCTAGGACTGACATTAAAATTTAAGAGGAAGGATGATGAGTCAAAAGCCTTTTAATAATTTTGCTATAAGGTGCTAACATATATAGTTACGTCATCGAGGAATAGCTACTGCAAGTATTTAAATTTGGTCCTATATTGTACCCTCATTTGCCTTTTCTATTTAAAATTAGACATTTGTCTAAGATTGATTTTAACACAGATCCAGTTTATATTTATATTGTGGCCTCCTACTTTTGCAGCTGGCCATTAAAGTACTTCAATACTTACCCATAACCAGGGTCAAATTCCTTGAATAAATTGCAGTCCACTTCTTTTTGGCCACTACTCTTTACAGTCACAGCAGAACTTGCATTATGAACTTCATATACTCATCAACAAGGAAGAGATAAATTATCAGCCACACAGGGAGTGACTGGTTTTCAGTGAGTCATCTGATTCATAGGGTTGAATTGGGAGAAAGAGCATTAAAATATGATTGTGTTGCACTGTAAAGCAGAAAGCAGAGCCCAATTATTTAACAAGTAATATGACTGCTGCCATGGACATATACTTTATAATTACAAAGTATACAAAGAAGCAAGGCTTTTAAAACATAAACACATTTAATAAGATTATTGAAATCAAGCTTTACATCATGGGTGTCCAACCTTTAGGCCCTATTTGGGCCACATTGAGTGTAGAGAAATTTTCTCGGGCCGCATATAAAATATATATACTATAGTTGAGGTATATACTGTAAGTAATAAAACGCAGCCACGTCCTTCCCGCGACGCCCCCCCCCCCCCTGTCTATCATAGGAGCTGGTCTATCAAGCGGGGCTTCGTATGACAGCGGCCCCTGGGTAAGCAGGAGATCCCTGATCTGCTTTTAATCCGGCAGCGCTCCCCCTTCCCTCTCCTCCGAGGCAGCCTCTGCCTACAGTTAGTTGGAAGCCACTGTAGCTGTGCCCCCAACTCAACTTCCTTCCTCCCCAGCAAAAAAATAATAATCGTCAGGGGGCAGTGGGCCGCATTGCCTGCGGTTCCGGGGCCGCATGCGGCCCTCGGGCCGCAGGTTGGATATGCCTGCTTTACATGTTTATCTATAATGAACATTAAAATGTTGATACATTTGCTTTAAAATAGAGAAATAAAACTCAATTGGTGTAGCCTTACACAATCAAATTGTAATTAAAAAAACAAAAAAAGTTCAGACTCATCCTTAGCCATTTACAATCTTGCAGTTGACAACGAAGATTTTTGCTCTGTTAATTTTGTTATCACTTACTTGCTATCACTGTTAACTTTGCTATATTTATTACTATTAATTCAACTTTCACTTTACTAAAAATGTACCATAGTCAGTATGATACTACTATAGAATTTTTATTGTTCAAAATATATATTACTTGGGTCTCACCCGTTTCAACTTTTTAGTAAAAGGGATCTATTAGTAACATCTGCATAATTCGTTATTTTAATTTCGGACATGCCTCAACACACAGCAACAGTATGATACAATTATATATGGTAAGCATAAAAACTTTTGCAGCCAAATCAGGTTAATATCTACTTCATATCTGTGCATTTTCCCGCTACCCATTAACATACTAAAACTTAAAAAAATATGTTTAAAAATTGCTGGTTACATTTTTAAGTGCTTTTTATTTACTTAACTTCTTCCGGTCCGCGCTATAGCCGAAGTACGGCTACAGCGCGGACTCTAATTTCCGGGAGGCCGTCTTTATACGGCCTCCCAGAGACAGGCTCCCCGCGCGCTCCCGCGAGCGCGCATCGGGGAAAATCTGTGTCGGACGTGTCCCTTGGACACAGCCAATCACAGATCGTGGTAAATGGCCAATCACATCGGCCATTTACCACGTGATCGGCCCATGCAATGAGAGATGATCTCATATGTAAACATATGAGATTATCTCTCATCGCCAGCTCTCCTTCCTCACACAGAGACTGCGTGTGAGGAAGGAGCAGAGACGATCAGCCGTTCGGGGACACAGAGGAATGTAATCAGGGCACTGATCACCAGTGCCCTGATTACACAAGGTAAATACAATACACTAAGTGCCCACCATCAGTGCCCACAGTGCCCACCATCAGTGCCCCCCATCAGTGCCCACAATCAGTGCCCATAGTGCTGCCAGTCAGTGCCTGCTCATCTATGCACTGATGAGCACTGACTGGCAGCACTATGAGCACTCAGTGTGGACACTGATGGTGCTGCCCATCAGTGCTCATCAGTGCCGCCCATCAGTGCCGCCCATCAGTGTCCATCAGTGTCACCCATCAGTGTCCAGCAATGCCGCCTCTCAGTGCCCATCAGTGCCACCTGTCAGTGCCGCCTCTCAGTGCCCAGCAGTGCCACCTCTCAGTGCCCAGCAGTGCCACCTATCAGTGCTCATCAGTGCCGCCTATCAGTGCCGCCTATCAGTGCTCATCAGTTCGGCATATTAGTACCTCCTCATCAGTGCCACCTCATCAGTGCCCATAAGTGCCACCTCATCAGTGCCCATCAGTGCAGCCTATCAGTGCCCATCAGTGCCGCCTCATCAGCGCACATCAGTGAAGGAGAAAAATGTATTTATTTTCAAAATTTACTCGCAGAAAATAAGAAAAACTTTTTTTTTTTCAAAATTTTCTGTCTTTTTTCTTTTTTTTTTTTGTAAGAAATAAAAAACCCAGAGATGATTAAATACCACCAAAAGAAAGCTCTATTTGTGTGAAAAAAATGATAAAAATTTCATATGGGTACAGTGTAGCATGACCGCGCAATTGTCATTCAAAGCGTGAGAGCACTGAAAGCTGAAAATTGGCCTGGATAGGAAGGGGGGTGAAAGTGCCCGGTAGGCAAGTGGTTAAATATCCTGTATGCACTATTTTCTTTGTACTGTTTAGGAGGGGCTATGAAGTAATTTCTAACATAATTAACTCTGTCTGTACTGTGTTCGCAGCTCTTCATTATCATTTGTAATTTAGATTTACAGTGGGAGTTAACTCCCATGCATGACTTTTATCTACAGCATAGGTAAGCCTAGTAAGCTTACCTATAGGTACAGTAAATATCTCCTAAACATGCAACGTTTAGGAGAGATTTACTTTTGATGCAGCTGGTGATGTCAACTGAGCATGTGCTCTGAAAGAACGGCATACCGAGGGAGTGATGTCTTCGTGGCTCCGGCCACTCACACAGACCTGAAGGAAGACCGGGTAAAGACAGAATCACCTTCAGCGATCACAGAGTGCCGCTGGATAGCTTCATTCTAAGGTAAGTTTCACATATTGTGCTAGTATATGATACATGGTAGCACATTATGGCTTTACCTTGCAGGATTTAACAAAAAAAAACAACAAAAAAAGTGGTTTACTACAGCTTTAAACACTGTGGGGTTAATTTACTAAAAGCAAATAAACTGCACCCTTTGCAAATGCAGTTGCACTCTGCAAGGCCATTTACTCCGGAGCTTAGCAAATAAGGTAAAGTTTCACTTTGAAAAGAATACCCAATCACATGCAAGGAAAATAAAAACACAGCATTTTTGCTTGCACATGATTGGGTGATGGAAGTTAGCAGAGTTTTCCCTCATTTACTAAGCTCTGGAACAAAAGCTCTTGCAGAGTGTAAGTGCACTTTTAATATATATATCTATATATATATATATATATATATATAGAATACATATAGTCGAGTTTTCTCAAATCTGACTGCAAAAGTGGAAGCAAGTTTAGCTATGCCTGGTTTGACATAATGTTATAGGTTATGTTTTTAATGTGATTAAAATTGGCACCAACCTGAAATGAAGTTGCAAAATATGTAAAATTGCCCCTTTAAGTGGATCCCCCACCTCAGAACAAAACATTTTTTTCAAAGGTAAGGCGCTAACACACAACCTAAATCTTCACGTATAATACCATCAATCAAAAGACCTCAATCCAGTTAGTGTAAACAGTAAGACAAAGTGATAAAAAAAAATGTTTTTTCAAACTAACAATACAAAGTCCATAAGAAATAGTCCTCTAACCAGCGTATCTTTCAATTCGTGCTCTACCACTGTATATGGAATGCACTCTTACCAGCCATACATAATGAATACGCCTTTGATAACTTGGGGTATCACCCGTTCTCAAGTAGCAGTTGAGAAGGTCCACACACACATAATACCTTACGGAAATAAATCAGCCACTGGCCTCTTGGATTCCTTTTCTCTCTCCCCAGCAGACCAGACCCAGAAAAGGTGTGAAAATCCAGAATAGTGTAAAATCATTTTTATTAAAAAGTACGAAAAAGATAAAAGCGATTTTGCACTTACATTTTATGGTGCTCAGATCAGCACCAACATAGACAGCCTGGTTTTAGTTATACCCCAGGCTGCTCGGACAAGCCGATGTGCGTTCCAGTGGCCAGAAGTGCTATCCAAACCCAACAGGAAGTGACATCACAGATTGCAGTTGCGCAGCCTGCATGCATTTTACATACCAGCGTCGTCAGGAAGCTCGCTTTCCGCCATCTTACTGTAGCCTTATATACCCCATTATCCATCATTATTGGCTAAGATAACACCTCCATATTGTTAGTGATCCCCACACTAATTAGCCTACAAATTTCATGTATAACGTTAGGCTGCATATGTTGGGAAAGATACAATACCATATCATACAGTTTATATATACATACAATTACACCTTGCAGCCTAGTAAAATCTCAAATATGTTTTCTTCCAATGTGTGTGGAGCAAGAATTAAAATAAAACATTGTTAGTAAAACAATATGTCATAAAAAAATCAACTCCTCCTTGGCATCTTTACTTAATTCTTAAAATCAATCAGGAAACAACATGACAGGCTCCCTCCCGTGGTCCACCACCTCAATAACAACTCTATCTCTAAAAATCTGCAGGGCCTAGTTTGTTTCTGGTGTACCCCATCTTTTGGTAAAAATTGAAAGTTGGAAAACCAAAAAATCCCATTATACCTCAGTAATCACCAAATAATAATAGATGTATTCTAAATGTCTACAAATCTGATACCAATTAAAGTCGATCTCTGTGTTGAGGCCAGATGGATGCAAAGATAAAAGTTTATGTATCCACCTGGTCTCATTCTGGGGGATTTGCCTGTGTAAATAGCTCCCCCTCTAATGTCCATACACCCTGTCGATAGCAAAAAAGCTCAACCCAGATGGGTCCCTTATGTGTACTCTCCTAAAATGACTTGATACACTGTGTTTGGTAACTCCTTTTAATATTATTTACATGTTCATTGATACGCTTATAAAGGGGTCTGGTGGCTCTCCCTTCATAATTAAGGCCACATGGACAAGTCAAGAGGTAAGTAATTTATTTTGTATTACATGTCAGAAATGTATTCTCGTGTACTCCTAACCTCCAGAGGAGAAAGTTTCCACCTTTCTTCTTTTGTCCTTAGTGGTTTTGCAGGAGATGCACCTCCTGCACTTGAAAAAAAATCATTATTTTCCAGGAAGATGACCTTTCTTTTGGGGGGGGGGGGTCTAACACATTTCTTGCTACCATATTTCTGAGACCTGGGGCTTTTTTATAAATAAAAATGGGTTTCTTTGGTAGTGTCTTCCTCAAACCCCTATCTCTTAATATTATCGGCCAGTGTTTCCCTATAATTTTTTTCTACACTCCTGTACTGTATGTTAAAATCTGTAATGAATGCCATTTCCATCTGGTTATTCCTCTTAGGTTTTGGTTGTAGTAGTTCCATCCTCCCCAATCTTCCTACCTCATCTCGGGTCTTAAGTAGTCGCTTTTTCTTATATCCCTTCTCACAGAACCTTTTTATAAATCTCTCTGATTGGGATAAATAATCCTCTATGTTCTCACAGTTTCTTCTTAACCGAATAAGCTGTCCTTTCAGAATGGCCTTGATCCATTTAGGATGGGGAAGCTCTTGGTACATACATACCCATTTCTATTCCCATCTTTAAAATAAGTCAGTGTGGCCAAACCTTTTCCATTTTTATATACCTCTGCATCTAAAAAGTGCTCTACCTCAGTGCTCCAATTACCTGTTAGCTTGATATCATACACGTTGTTATTTAACAAATTCAAAAATGCTTTTATTCTTTCCTCAGACCCCTCCCATTTAAAAAAAATGTCATCAATGAACCTGTGCTAACCCTTTTATTCTAGAAAAAAAATCCTCTTCTTCCCAAATATTGAGAAAAATGTTGGCTATGCTGGGGGCGTACCTTGCCCCCATTGCTACACCTTTTATTTGATTAAAATATTGTCCCTGATGCCAAAAATAAATATTAGACATAGCCATATGCAATCCTTCAATTATCAAGTCAATCTGTGCTTGCTTCATATCAGTATGCCTATCCAAGGTCCAATTTGCAGCATTAGGAGCATCTATCTTTTTAATGTTCGTATATAGAAACTCTGGATCTGTCATCACCAATAGCGCAAAGTTGCTTACAGTCTGCTCCTGTAACATGAATATAATATCTCGACTGTCTTTTATGAACGCCTTTCCTTTAGTTGCCAACGGCTTAATGAATATTCCAAAAATTCTCCCAAGCGTGAATACAAAGAATTAATCCTGCTTACTATAGGTCTCATGCTTGGGAGAATATTTGGACACATTCCTTCAACTGTTGGCAACTAAACGGAAGGCCTTCATAAAAGACAGTTGAGATGTTATATCCATGTTACAGGAGCAGACAGTAAGCGACTCTGTGCTATTGGTGACCATAAAACAGAAATAAATTAGGCCCTGCAGATTTTTAGAGAAAGAGTTTTTATTAAGGTGGTGGACCACTAGAGGGAGCCCGTCATGTTGTATCTTAATTGATTTTAAGAATTAGGTAAATAGCTAGGGATGAGTTGTTTTTTATGATTTGTATTGTTTTAATAAAATTGTTTCATTTGAATTTTTGCTCCCCACGCATTGGAAGAAAACATATTCGAGATTTTACTAGGTTGCAAGATGTAACTGTATGTATATATAACCTGTGTGATATGGTAATGTGAGGAGAAGACTCACGTCTTTCCCAACATATGCAGCCTGCCGTTATGCATGAAATTTGTAGGCTAATTAGTGTGGGGATCACTAACAATATGGAGGCATTATCTTAGCCAATAGTGATGGAGAATGGGGTATATAAGGCTACAGTAAGATGGCAGAAAGCAAGCTTCCTGTATACGCTGGTATGCGAAATGCATTGAGGCTGCCAATGGAATGTACATGGGCTCATCCGAGCGGCCTGCGGGATAACTAAAACCAGGCTGTCTATGTTGGTGCTGACCTGAGCACCAAAAAATGTAAGTGCAAAATCGCTTTTTATTATATTTGTACTTTTTAATCAAAATGGTATTGCACTATTCTGGATTTTCACATATTTTCTAGGTCTGGGTGTGGTCTGCTGGGGAGAGAGAAAAGGAACCTGAAAGGCCAGTGGCTGGTTTATTTCCATAAGGCATTACATTTGTGTGGACTTTCTCAACTGCTACTTGAGAACGGGTAATACCCCAAGTTATCATAGGCATATTAATAATGTATGGCTGGTAAGGGTGCATTCTGTATGCACAGTGGTGGAGCACGAATTGAAATAATTATTTGAGTGCCTTATTATCAGAAGGCACCGTGGTAAGGACTTTTTCTTATGGACTTTGTATTGTTAATTTAAAACATTTTTTTTTTATCACTTTGTCTTATTATTTACACTAACTAGATTAGGGTATTTTGATTGATGGTATTTCACTTGAAGATTCAGGTTGTGTGGTAGTGCCTTACCTTTTTAAAGTTTTTACATAATTTTTTAGTCCAGCTTGGACCAATATACCTATATATGTGCCATACCTGTGGGATACCCATAAAAGCTGGAAATCACTGTAGTAGGCACCTCTACTACAGTGATTGTCACTAGCCTCTGGGTCCTGTGCCAAATGATTGCCTTGCTGCTTTATGAACACCAGAGGACACTTCCTTGGAAGGAGCTCTATACAGAGAACACTTTGCGTTTTCAAAATGAATGCAAAGTGTTCTCTGATTGAACGTGGAGGAGATTGCTACGCCATCACCTTGCCTGTCCACCTCATCTAATCAAAAAGCGCTTTGTCTTTGTTGAGAAAATACAACTTGCTCCCTGAATGGTGTGTCAAGAGATCGACCTTCTGTTTTCACAATGCAGAAGGGCAGACGCTCATCCCAAGACCCAGAAGCTAGTGTAAATCACTGAAGTAGTGATGCCTACTATGGTCCAGCTTCCATAGGAATACCACAGGTATGGCTCAATAATATTTACATTTGTCCAAACTTTTGTCTAAATTTGCCATACCTAAACTTAAAGTAATAATAAACCCACATCATAAAAAAACAGTATTACATACTGTTTATACTCACTCAGATTTGTTTTCTGTATTCTGCAAAAAACTTGGTTGATCCTGATGTTCTCTAATGCCACCTTCTGTTCATGTCCCTAATTCAGCTAGGGATTTTGCAGCTGTGGTGGCAACTCTGCACATGCTCAGTTTCCATGCTGAGCATTTCTTCCCTATCACATCTGAAGAACCCATGTGACTACAGAGTCACACACGTGGGAGGATACACTCTTGTAAATTACATCCCACTCCCTCCCTCCTTCACAATGCCCACTAACCAGCTAAACACAATAAGGGTGGGATATTACATGTAGGTTAATGGTGGCTTGAACCCGTTAGTCCATACAGCATAGCTATACGCAAGGATTAAAACATCAGTACAAATTAAGATCCCACCTTAAAGTTGCTCAAAACTTTTTCATTCATTTCCTTGTGATACTTTTAGTTCATGGGCCTTCATTTACAGAGTGACAAGCTTTACAGCCTGCAGTGAATTGGCTGCAGCATTGTCACCCTGTGCAGCGGTATCTTTATGTATCACCACTGATAATCCTCCCATTCCTTGCCAATCAGTGCAGGATATGTAATATAACAGGTCACCTTATGAAAGTGATGCATGCTCTTTTGGATCCCACCCCCTTGCCATGGAAGAGTGAAGACCTTGCAAATCCTTGTCACAGTGTGAAGAAACGGATTTCTTTAATCCTTGGGAATGGGAGTTAAAAACCAAATGTGACATTAACCACTTGCCGTCTGCTCACTAGAGCTCTACTGCGGCAAAGTGGTTCGTTATCGTCTGGCGACGTAGACCTACTCCCCTTTCTCGGCGGCATGCTCCCGCTGTATTCGGTCACAGAGGGAGTCGGGCCAGGGGAGGAGCAGCGGCGATCGCCGCTGCTCTTCCCCGATCGTCGGGGAATCGAGTGTGGAGATCCGCCTCCTTGTGTAAACACAAGCGGGCGGATCTCCTAAGTGACAGGCAGGGTAAGATTGCAGGGTTCAGCATAGCTGAACATGCGATCTGTCCCTGTGTCACTCAGTCACCTCCCCCCCCCCCCACGGCCAACCCACAGGCACCCCGTAAAGGGAGCTCGCTGTGCCTGGGTGGGGAGGCGTAACCCACCAACTATATTACAGAGAAGCAACAATATCAAAGTGCTCAGGACCGTGGGGGGAAGGGGTATGGGAACGGGAGGAACTGCACGGTCAGAAACCAATACAAGAGAGTCCAAGGTTACAGGTAGCTGATGTGAGGAGGTAAGCTGAATCCAGTACCAACTAGCTGTAAATCAAACAACAGGGGTAAATCTGGGCTGGGACATTGCAGTTGCTACGAGGGAAAGAAGTAATGAAGAGAATGAAGGAAGGGGGGTAAGGAGAGGGAAGAAGTAGGAAAGGGGAGTGGGAGAGAAGAGGGAGGGAAGTGGGTCGCCGGGGGGGGAGCGGGTACATAAGGAGTAGATATATGCAGTCCACAGTGATGGTTTAGGGCAATAGCAGTGAGTTATCAAAATTGGGGGGGGAGGAAGTTTTCTACCCAAGGTTGCCAGAGTCTGTCAAATCTCTCAATCTTATCCGTCAGGACAGCATCAATTTTAGCGTGAATCATAGCATTGGTGATTCAATGTTTTACTTCAGGCAAAGACAAGTGTGGGGGTTTCCAAGCCCTTGCAATGGTTTGTTTGGCCTGTAAAAATAGTTTGTGTCAGAGTTTAGAGACATTATCTGGCTTCATGTTTAAAAGGGCCAGGAGAGGGTCGGGTGTGATGAGCACATCCATAAGGGTAGAGAGAATGTGGAAGATGGCCTGCCAAAACGTTTGCACTATAGGACACGACCACCAGATGTGCATGTGTGTACCTGCGTCTGGGCAACCCTTAAAGCATACTGCCGGGTATGTGGGTAAGAATTTTGCGATGCGTGCAAGCAATAAGTACCAGCACATTAGCACCTTGTGGTTTGTTTCTGAGGTACTATATTTTGCAAAGCCGCCTTCGTCGTTTGCCAAATTCTGGGCCAGTCTGCACGGTCTAGCGTGGTCCCTAGACCTTGTTCCCATTTAGTAGTGTATGCTGAAGGGTTCCGTAAGGGGAGTCTGGAGTAAAGTAATGAAATAAGGCCCGTGCCGTGCAGGTCATGCAAACAAGTGTGTTCAAAAGAAGTCATAGTTGGCAAGGAAGAGTCAGTGCGGATGCATTGGGCCAAAAAGTGTTTGATTTGTAAGTAGTGGAAAATTTCAGAGTTCGGCATGTTATACGAGTCGCAAAGAGTAGGAAAGGGTTTAAACAAATTGAATGAGATGAGGGAATGTGCTCTGGTAAGGCCAGCCGTCATCCATCTGCGGAGTGTAGATGGGGATTCCCAAGCTGGGGGGAAGGAAGGGTTGTGCAGGAATGAAAGTAAAGGTTTGTGGGGTGATTGTAGCTTATATTTAAATTTTAGGGTGTCCCAAAGGCGTAGGGAGTGACGTAGGATAGGATTCTGGACTGATCCGTGGTCAGATGGTGCTAGCCGCAATAAATTGGCAATAGATAGAGGATCACATTCAACCGCTTCGAGGGTCATCCAGAGGGGGATTTTCCGAGTAGCATGCCATTTGGCAAGGCTGCAATTTTACAGTAGTTACACACATTCACAGGTTTTCATTGTGCACTATTACAACCTTCTAGCTGCCGGCGTTCTAATGGCCAATGGCATGATCAGTTGATAAAAGGGATGTCAGTTGCCTGCATAGCTCCCTTGTTTGACCCTGCACTGCCCCTCTCTCTCAGCGTTGGGGTAACATTAGCTGAGTGATGGAGAAAAACTGAGGGAGAAGAGAAACTTTGTAATACTAGTCAGTACCAGTTTCCAAAAGAGAATTTGCTTTGGAAGAATAAATCACATCTAACGTTGGGTGTCCCACTTATACTTGTGGATGTTGCTGCATTATGTAAAACTATTAGAATAGCTTTTAAATTGTAGACTGGAGTGCCTTGAGACTGTCCATGATTTCGAAAGAATTTCTTGATGGAAAAAATGTTGAGAAACACTGGTATAGGCCACACACCAGGATTGTGAGCCCATTTTAATATACTTAGAATAGTCTCTGGAAATCTTTATTGACAGTATTAGATAGTGAGTGCTGAACTCTGGCTTTCTAAAAGGTATGCCAACCAGTGAAAACTAGGGCTAGAAGATATTGGCAAATCATTGACAAAATAATATATTTTCTAGTTATTTTTTTCCACAGTGAAAGCTGCATGAAAGTACTGTTGTTATTACAGTCACAGGATTTATTTTCTGGCTAAGCATGCCTCGGTGATGGTGGTCTCCTATTGTGCCAAACTAAATGTAAAGTAAGTAGGTGCCACGTTTTTCCTTCCTGGATTTTTCTAGAGTCTCATACATATATGAAAGTGTGCCATCTATCTTCAGCACATTGTTTAGGAGACAGTCATTTCAGGACATGCAATCAGGAAAAATGAAAAAGCTGTCAGAATGGCTTACATTAGTATAAAGAAGGCAATTTTTCACAATTGTTCTTTGTTTAAGATACGATGGCTGCCTAAAACGGGAAGTTTATCGCAGTCTGTGTTTCTTTTGATAAAGGTAATGGAGCTGGAAGAAAAAGCTTATCAAATTACGTTATGTTTGCAAGGATTTATACCTTCTACTACCGTCATGCAATATATATTTCCTGTAATGTATGGCCTCAGATTAGGCATGAACATTTACCAGTATGCTAACACTATTATAATGCATACACTAACTAATATTACAACTGGATATCTAGTGTATTGAATGTTAAATTGGGCATTTGTACTGTGCCAAAACACATTATTTCTACATTTTCAGCATTTTCAGCTGCCCAAGGCCCCAGTATAGGAGGCCTACCAGAAGATCAAAGCCTGGCCCTTAAACTACAAAAGCTTGATTGTAAATATGGAGTGTACAAGCAGGCCTCTCCTCACCTGTTATGGAGCAAAGTAAAAATTCTCCCTCTTCCTTTTGGTTACGTAGTTGTCCGATTGGGAACCAAAAAAAAGGCAGAGGAATCTGCCAAACAGGAACAATGACCACAATAAAAAGTTGACAGAAGATCTAATCCAATTAGAAGCAAAATGAGGGGAATATGTCGTTGTTTTATTGAAACTAGCAAAACATGATGGGGGAAGACATTCCTGCACAATTCTAGAGTGACTTCCCATGAGATTTGGGTTTCTCTGTATGCCTAAGGTCATTCATGGCACAAGGACCAGTGTCTGGTGTACATTTCTTCTGTTTTCTTTTTTACTTGGGCTTTTTATATGGGGGGGGGGGGAGGGGGGTCTGAGAGTCCCCTCGTCTTCCTCCAAGTCTGAGGGGCTGCACCACATGATTACTCTAAAAGAGAGAAAGATTGCTTCACAATGATTGCTCCCCCACAGAGAGACTGCAAATTGCCCCCACTAGGGGAGACTTGCAATTTGCAGTTTCTCTGTGGGGGCAATCATTGTGGAGCAGTCTCTCTCTCTCTGTGGGGCATTCATGAGGAGCATTCTCTCTCTCTCTCTCTATCTGTGAGGGCGCTCATGTGGAGCAGTCTCTTCTCTCTTTCTCTGTGGGGGCAATCATTGTGAAGCTGTCTCTTCTCTCTTTCTCAGTGGGGGCAATCATTGTGTAGCTGTCTCTTCTCTCTTTCTCTGTGGGGGCAATCATTGTGGAGCTGTCTCTTCTCTCTTTCTCTGTGGGGGCAAACATTGTGGAGCAGTCTCTCTCTCTCTCTCAGGGTCATTCATGAGGAGCAGTCTCTCTCTGTGAGTGCGCTCATGTGGAGCAGCCTCTCTCTCTCTCTGGGGCAATCATGTGGAGCAGTCTCTCTCTCTCTATAGGGACAATCATGTGGATCAGTCTCTCTCTCTGTGGGGGGCAATCATGTGGAGTAGTCTCTCACTCTGTGGGGGCAATCATGTGGATCAGTCTCTCTCTCTGTGGGGGCAATCATGTGGATCAGTCTCTCACTCTGGGGGCAGACATGTGTAGCAGTCTCTCTCTCTCTCTCTCTCTCTGTGGGAGCAATCATGTGGAGCAGCCTCTCTCTCTCTTTCTGGGGGCAATCATGTGGAGCAGTCTCTCTCTCTCTTTCTCTCTGTCTCTTTGTGGGGGCAATCACGGAGACCAATCTCTCTCTCTCTGAGGACAATCATGGGGAGCAGCCTTGTGAGGACACAAATTAGGGGGAAATCCCTCCAGCTGGACATAGGTGACAAAAAAGTGATGGGATATAATAACACCTTCTTACTATACTGAAAATGAGAAATATGTTTTTTTGCCTTTAAAACTACTTAAATCACATTGCTGATTGCATATGATACTATTTTGTAGCTTAAGTACTGAAACTTGCACTTAAAACTGTAATTTTGTAACTTTTTGAGTCAGTAAATTTCACTTTGGTACCTTGGCAACACTGCAAATAGACAGACTGCCGTGGCAGGTTTTTTCTGTTAAGAGAGCTATGTGTACTATAAAGGCCTCTTTCACACAAACAGCCAGGGTGTGGTAAAGACAATTGAGATGCTTTTTTACCACCTACAAGTGGATCACCCACCTAAAAATGGACATGGCAACCAAAGAGGTCTCAACACATGCCTTGACTGTGGCAAATTTAATTTGGCTTGCACCATCTGTCAAACTTGTGTATTGAGTTCAATGGGACCGTGCCACGTAGCAAAAAAAAAAAAAAAAAGCATACTCAGGAGAGGGCTAGATTTCCTCCTGAACACCTGGGAGCTGCTGTTCTTTCTTCTTCTGAAAAGTCATCTACCACAGATTGCTTTTCAGAGGGCGATAAAGACTGTTGGCCTTTGTGAAAGGGGCTTAGTGCCTTCACCACAGCCTGGTTCTTCAAAAACTTCAGGCGTTAAATATACTTAGCTGATCTTCAGAGAGGAAAAATTACCCCATGCCACTTCCCTTTAATCTAAACTTTTTATTAAAAACAAAATACTTGAATGCCCTAATTTTTACCTGATTCCATGGTGACAGGCCAGATCTTAGGTTTTCTTTCTTCTAGTCTTTGCTGTGGGAGGGTCCTTTTCCCACTGCTCACCTTATTTCCTGGATATATGGATGATTCCCATTGGTTGTATGAAATGTCCATTGAAGGGTCCTCTCAGTTTCCTGAAGATTTCAATTGGCGGTTTTATAGCCTCACAACATGGAGTGTGCCAACGAGATCAGTCTGCTAGCCTGGACAGCAGTATTTTACTGATTTCCACTACCAGCTGCAAAGTTGATCACGTAACAGTGATCTTTTTTTTTTTAAATTGTAAATTAGAAAGAAGGTGTTGGGGGAGGTGGGACAAAGAGAACTTTATAAGGCTTTTACAAGTCCTACTATTCAAAACTCTGAACATGCTGATGCCGCCATTGTTGACCTCCTTTGGACAAAGTTAGTTGGCTGGCTGCTTGCTACTCTAATGGCTTCATTATTCTAAGTCACTGACCCAGAATAAGTATGCAGATCAGGACAGTCAAAGAAAAGTTAAAACTAATCTCTAGACATTTCCATTTTACAGATTGGAGACCTCAAAAGTACAGTACTAAAGCTACTGCATAAGTCAGGCAAATAATATTTACGTCAGCAATAGCAATCTCCTTACTTCTTCAGTACAAGATTTCTTTAAGACTGAAACAACACATTTTCCTTCAGCTTAGAGGGGAACATAATGTGTGACATTCATTTGTCTTTCAATAAATGTCTAGATGAAATTGAGACAAACATAAAATTGCATCTGTTAAATTCTTTATGCTTGGCCACATATTGTCAGTGACATTTTTATTAACAAAAGTGAAATAATGCTCTTGACACACTAACTACAAGTGCCAAATTGGGGAAATGAACTGCCAAAGGGAATAAAATAGAAGCAAATTAAACTAATAGCAGAAGGGCAAAGTCCAGGTGGTCTTTGTCACTGGATAAGGGAAAGGTGCTGTCAAACCACCCTTGTGGTCATCCTTCCTTTTGGCTGCTATGGTGTTACTGAAGTTAAAAAAAAAGTAAAAATAAATGTAAATGTATTGCAGTTGGAAAAAAAAAGGCTGTATATATATACAGTGGGTACGGAAAGTATTCAGACCCCCTTACATTTTTCACTCTTTGTTATATTGCAGCCATTTGCTAAAATCATTTAGGTTCATTCTTCTTCCTCATGAATGTACACATAGCACCCCATACTGACAGAAAAACACAGAATTGTTGACATTGTTGCAGATTTATTAAAAAAGAAAAACTGAAATATCACATGGTCCTAAGTATTCAGACCCTTTGCTGTGACACTCATATATTTAACTCGGGTGCTTTCCATTTCTTCTGATCATCCTTGAGATGGTTCTACGCCTTCATTTGAGTCCAGCTGTGTTTGATTATACTGATTGGACTTGATTAGGAAAGCCACACACCTGTCTATATAAGACCTTCCAGATCACAATGCATGTCAGAGCAAATGAGAATCATGAGGTCAAAGGAACTGCCTGAAGAGCTCAGAGACAGAATTGTGGCAAGGCACAGATCTGGCCAAGGTTACAAAAAGATTTCTGCTGCACTTAAGGTTCCTAAGAGCACAGTGGCCTCCATAATCCTCAAATGGAAGACGTTTGGGACGACCAGAACCCTTCCTAGAGCTGGCCGTCCGGCCAAACTGAGCTATCGGGGGAGAAGAGCCTTGGTGAGAGAAGTAAAGAAGAACCCAAAGATCACTGTGGCTGAGCTCCAGAGATGCAGTCAGGAGATGGGAGAAAGTTGTAGAAAGTCAACCATCACTGCAGCCCTCCACCAGTCGGGGCTTTATGGCAGAGTGGCCCGACGGAAGCCTCTCCTCAGTGTAAGACACATGAAAGCCCGCATGGAGTTTGCTAAAAAACACCTGAAGGACTCCAAGATGGTGAGAAATAAGATTCTCTGGTCTGATGAGACCAAAATAGAACTTTTTGGCCTTAATTCTAAGCGGTATGTGTGGAGAAAACCAGGCACTGCTCATCACCTGTCCAATACAGTCCCAACAGTGAAGCATGGTGGTGGCAACATCATGCTGTGGGGGTGTTTTTCAGCTGCAGGGACAGGACGACTGGTTGCAATCGAGGGAAAGATGAATGCGGCCAAGTACAGGGATATCCTGGACAAAAACCTTCTCCAGAGTGCTCTGGACCTCAGACTGGGCCGAAGGTTTACCTTCCAACAAGACAATGACCCTAAGCACACAGCTAAAATAACAAAGGAGTGGCTTCACAACAACTCCGTGACTGTTCTTGAATGGCCCAGCCAGAGCCCTGACTTAAACCCAATTGAGCATCTCTGGAGAGACCTAAAAATGGCTGTCCACCAACGTTTACCATCCAACCTGACAGAACTGGAGAGGATCTGCAAGGAGGAATGGCAGAGGATCCCTTCCCAAATCCAGGTGTGAAAGACTTGTTGCATCTTTCCCAAAAAGACTCCTGGCTGTATTAGATCAAAAGGGGGCTTCTACTAAATACTGAGCAAAGGGTCTGAATACTTAGGACCATGTGATATTTCAGTTTTTCTTTTTTAATAAATCTGCAACAATGTCAACAATTCTGTGTTTTTCTGTCAGTATGGGGTGCTATGTGTACACTCATGAGGAAGAAGAATGAACTTAATTGATTTTAGCAAATGGCTGCAATATAACAAAAAGTGAAAAATTTAAGAGGGTCTGAATACTTTCCGTACCCACTGTATATATATATATATATATATATATATATATATATATATATATATATATATATATATATGTATATAATTGAAGTGAACAAAAATAAGGGGGAAAGAAAAGAAAAGTAACCACCAAGGACTGTAGGACTTTGTAGGCATCCACTGATTATTCTCACAAAAAACATACAATCTTAAGTATTATAAATACAAACAAAGTGTATTGCAATACAATTACATAAATACCATCACTGAGATGAATATGTGCAACTGTGCAACAGTATGCTCCTAAACCAAAAGAGCCCATATGTGGTCCGACAAACAAAACAGGGAATATGTCTGAGGACCATAAATATGGTCAACCTCCTGTGCCTGGATCAACAGGTTTTTAATGTACAAGTAAACCCAAGGAATCGCTACGCGTTTCGCTATACAGCTTCTTCAGGGAATTCTGTTGGAGCTAGGAGACATAGCATAATGAGTATACTGTACATTCTATAGTATACTAAAATATTCATCAAAAACACAAAATTCATTGCATAAATAAAGATAGAAATATTTTTGACAATGATTGTACATAGTGTATATTTGATTCACATTTACAGTTGTAATTATTTTCCAGCATTAATGTATATTTTAATACTGGTTCCAATGGGGAGACAGGGCATACCCAGGATGCAGGAAAAAAAAACAGCCAAAAAAGGAGATTCAAGACTTTCCAGGCTTCACATGTGTGTTGCATATTTGCAGCAAGTCCAAATTGCATGACTCCAGATCAACTTTCTTTGCAAACATTCTGCAAGCCTGCTGCAAGTCCTAGTTCAGTAATGTTGTGCAATAGCCATTCCACCACAAGGGTCACTGAGTACAGCAGCATTCATTGAGAAAATGCAAAGTGTTCCCTGAATGGCACCCATGCTCAATGGGCAACCCCTTGTGTTCACTAAGTAGCAGGGCAGCTGCTAGGCACATGACCTGAAAGCCAGCAGCTATCATTTCAGTGATTTCCAGCTTCCAAAGGTATCTTCCAGGTATTATACAGGCAAACTTACATACATTGGTCCAAGCTGGATCAATGTAATTATGTAGAGATAAGCATACCTAAACTTTTGGAACTTATTTTGGGCGACAAGTGTCCCCCGATTCAGTTTGCACGTTTTGTCAGGTTACAATCGCGGTAATTGCTCCACGATTTGAGTGCTATTGAAAATAACGGGGATCACACGGGAGTCCCGCGATTTGCAGCGATTCCACCAGCGATGGAGAACACCATAGTGTGAACGGAGCCTAACAGCTGAAACAGAGACATTGGCAAAGCAAATCAAGACAAGTGTAACTTTGTAACTCTGCAAACTCTGCAATCATGCTGCATAAAATATGGACTTTTCTTTACCCTAAATACAACCTTAAAGTGATTGTAAAGTCAGAAGGTTTTTATCTTTATGCATTCTATGCATTAAGATAAAAGCCTTCTGTGTGCATCAGCCCCTCCGCAGCCCCCCTAATACTTACCCTAAGCCCATCTCTATCCAGCAATATCCACAAATGCCTCGGTCGTCAAGGACTCTCCCTTCTGATTGTCTGAGACACAGCAGTTACGACATTGGCTACCGCTGCTGTCAATCAAACAAAGTTAGCCAATGAGGAGAGAGATGGGGTGGCGCCGAACCGCGGCTCAGTGTCTGACTGGATACACAGAGCTGTGGCTCGGCTTGGGTGCCCCCATAGCAAACTACTTGCTCTGGGGGCACTCAACAGCAGGGAGGGACCAGGACCTCCAGCCAGGGACCTGAGAAGAAGATCCAGGGTGCTCCGTGCAAAGCCCCTGCAAAGAGCAGGTAAGTATAACATGTTTGTTATTTTAATAGGAAAAAAATGAGACTTTAGTATAACTTAAACCCTTTCACTGCCAGGCCCTGCTCTCCACTTTTAAACTTAGCTGGCCAGGCCATTTTTGCAATTTTTTCCATTGCTTTTTATTTTTCCCTTACAGCTTTCAGATTTTGTTAAAGACCCCCCAAACCATATATTTTATGAAATCCCATGACCAGTACAATAC
This sequence comes from Pelophylax lessonae, assembly GCF_965119305.1. Taxonomy (NCBI): domain Eukaryota; kingdom Metazoa; phylum Chordata; class Amphibia; order Anura; family Ranidae; genus Pelophylax; species Pelophylax lessonae. The sequence goes on along the minus strand of NC_138772.1, from coordinate 429,603,491 downwards.
AAATAAGGTGCTACTGATTTTTAGGGCACAATAATATTTGCACAAATTTTTATCAAAACAATATTTTCGCAAAAAATACACTAAAATCCTTATTAGTAGATAAAAACTCAAGCACATTTTACTAAATTCCTACTAAATATAAAAGCTAAACTGTATTAAGGTAATAAATAACCACTATTTGTAAACTTTAGATTGTGCCTTTTTGCGAAATGATGAAAATCGAACATACGCAAAAATTAAAATATCCCAAAAAAATCTAGAGGTTTTCATTGTTCCCATACAGCTTTCAGAGTTTGTTTAAGACCCCCCAAACCATATATTTTTTGAAAGCACATGACCTGTACAATAAAAAGAAGGTGCTACTGATCTTAACACCCTGCAATATTTGCACAAATGTTTATCAAACCTATATATTCGCCAAAAATTTTCTAAATTTATTTTTAGCAGACATAAACACAACAAATTTCACAAAATTTACAAAATTTCACAAAATGTCTGCTAAATTCCTACTAAATATAAAAGCTTAACCTGTATTGAGTTAATAAATAACAAATATTTGTAATTTTTAAATTACGCCTTTTCGCACTATGGATTTGTCTTTTCTCCTTATATGAGAGAGCTGCTGGTGCTGCAGATCTCGGATTGGGAGTCTGGATTGTGGAAAGCAGAGATCATCTACCATTACCCTATGGGGCTTAACAAGCAGTTTTAGACTAAGCTTAATCCCTAGGTCCCACTCAGTGAGGTGAGAACCCACCCATTAGGGGGGGGGGGGGGTCACAAGAGTGGACCTGACAAGCCGTTACACTTTCTAAATTAACAGATTGTTTAAATAGCACTGGTGATTGGGATCACTTATCAGCTTTCATAATTTTCTCACAAAACATTTATTATCTGTTTTTTTATTGATTATTGTTTGCCACATACATTGGTTTATTATATTATGAGAGATTATGCACATTTTTTAACATTTCTATGAACGAGTATTTTTATATATTTATCAATTATTGTTTACTTCAAATTCAATTGCACTATTTTCTGCGCATCACTTTAAATTAATGTTTTTTAACTATCTACACTGACCATTTGGGGAGTGATTAGTGCAAGCTGCAGTACTCATTAACCCTCAGACCCGGTTCACACTACTGCGTGTGCCGGGTTCGCATGTCATGTCGGAGCGCACTGCTCCGACATGACATGCGATCAGCTGTGCGGTGCGAGTTTAGCCATACAGTTTGTATGGCTAAATTCGCACCGCACCCGCAGCAAAGACGCACAGGAGGCATTTTTGCTGCCGCATCAGGATCGGATCGCACAGCGGTTCACACTTGTGCGATCCGATCCTGTGCGAACTGCACGATCGCACTGCGATATGCGATCAAACTGGGGGTGTCGTTAAGATTACATTGACACCCCCAGCGGATCGCATATGGCAGTGTGAACTGCCGGGGGTGCGTGTGCGATGCGGGAACAGGCTGCGAATTCGCAGCCTTCCCGCATCGCAATAGTGTGAACCGAGCCTCAAACCATAGTAGCTCACAGGATTACTACTAAACAAATAACCACTATTTGTAAATTTTAGATTACGCCTTTTTGTGAAATGGTAAAAATCGAACATAAGCAAAAATGAAAATATCCAAATTTCTCAAAAAATGCAGAGGTTTTCATTGTTCCCTTACAGCTTTCAGAGTTTGCTTAAGACCCCCCCCCCCCAACCATATATTTTCTGAAAGCACATGACCTGTACAATAAAAAAAAGGTGCTACTGATCTTAACGCCCTGCGATATCTTCACAAATTTTTATCAAAACTATATATTCTCTACATTTATATTTAGTAGACATAAACACAGCAAATTTCACCAAATTCACGCTAAATTCCTACTAAATATAAAAGCTTAACCTGTATCGAGTTAATAAATAACAAATATTTGTCATTTTAAATTATGCCTTTTTGCAAAATGGTGAAAATTGAACGTATGCAAAAATGTAAAGAACCACATTTCTCTAAAAATCTGAAGGTTTTCATTGTTCCCTTACAGCTTTCAGAGTTTGTTAAAGACCCCCAAACCATATATTTTCTGAAAGCATAGAGCCAGTAGAATAAAAGGATGGTGCTGCTGATTTTTAAGGCCCCATGATATTTGCGCAAATGTTTACCAAATCAATATTTTCGCTAAAAATACACTAAAATCATTTATAGCAGAATTAAACACAGCAAATTTTACAAAATTCCTGCTAAATTCCTACTAAATATAAAAGCTTAACCTGTTTTGAGTAAATAAATAACAAATATTTGTAAATTTTTTATTGCACCTTTTTGTGAAATGGTGAAAACTGAACGTACACAAAACTATAAATAACCAAATTTCTCTAAAAATCTGAAAAAAATGTTTTTGCTAAAAATGCACTAAAATCATTATTAGCAGATACAAACACAGCAAAGTTTACAAAATCTGTGCTAAGTTCCTTCTAAATATAAAAACTAAACCTGTATTGAGTTAATGATTACCAAATATTTGTATATTTTAAATTGTGCCTTTTTGAGAAATAGTGAAAATCAGATGTACGCAAAAATTTCTCTAAAAATCTGGAAGTTTTCCTTTTTCACTTACAGCTTTCAGAGTTTATAAATGACCCACCAAACCATATATTTTCTGAAAGCACATGGCCAGTAGAAAAAAAAGAAGGTGCTACTGATTTTTAAGACACTGCGATATTTGTGCAAATGTTAATGAAACCAATATTTTTGCTAAAAATAATGTAAAATCATTATTAGTGGATTCATACATGGCAAAATGTACAAAATTCCTACTAAATATAAAAGTTAAAAATGTTTTGAGTTAATAAATAACAAATATTTGAACAAATATTTGTACATTATAAATTGCACCTTTTTGTGAAATGGTGAAAACTTAATGTGCGAAAAAACTGTAAATAAAAACAATTTACTCAAAAAATCCATAGGTTACCATTTTTCATTTACAGCTTTCAGAATTTGAAAAGTCCCCTCAGGCTCAGTTCACACGAAGTGTGATGCGGGAAACCCTGTTGTTGCTTGCAGTTCACACTGCCCTCTATGAACTGCTGCAGGTGTCAATACAAAGCTAATGACACCCCCAGATCGGTTTGCAGATCACAGTGCGAACTGTGAATTCAGACAGAAATCGAATCGAATCCAATTCTGGTGTGGACAAAAAAAAGGGTCCTGCACCAGTTTGGTGTGTATGCGATGCAAATTCAGCTATACAGTTTGTATGTATAATGTATAGTTTGGGGAGGTCTTTTAATAGTTGTATGTATAGTTTGGGGGTCTTTTAAAAACACTGTTCACATGTGGCATACTAAAATGTATGCCCATGGAGGGCAATTTTTACCTGCACGGGGATGCACAGGTGCTCCGTGCATCCCTGTACAGGCAGTCCCATTTATGTCAGTTGGGATGCAACGGCTGCACAGGCATAGCTGCAGGTCCCAATCTGACATCTGTGTGGGTGTGGATGTGGGTGCACGACCCCGAACACAAACAGTGTGAGCTCAGGGACATGCACCCCCCCCCCCCGCTAAGCCTGACAGCTCGCCGGAGTGCAGGCAGTGGGAGGAATGCCGCCGAAGGGATGGATGGATCGGGGGCTGGTACAGGGGGGGACATTCTGAGATCCCATCTAAGCCCCTGCAGCCAGCAGAAGTGATAAAGGAGGGATGCCGGCCTCTAGAGGGATCGGATCAGGTGTGGGGGGGGGGGGTAATTAGTGCTGGGGGTGAAGAAGAGGGCTGAAGGGGATAGGAAAGTAGAGTGGGGGGAGTAGTTATAGATGAAAGAGAGTGGGGACAGGGAAGCGGCAGCATGGGGGGGCAGTCACATTTTAGGTTTATATCTATGATCAGCAGAGCTGGCAGTAAAAAGGTTAAATGCTTGGTTTGTATGTGAAGTCATATGTCAGCCTTCTTAGTAAGCTATAAAATAATCTAGAAAAACACAGGCAATTGCAGGAGATTTCATGAAGCAGAGAAAGGCTTGTCATTGATTGCTAAGGGGAAAACATAATTAGAGTTGAATTCAACGGTTTTTGCTAGTACAAAATTAACTGAAAAAGTATTTTTCTTCTTCAACATTAGCACCTGTCCCCTGTTATACGTTACTGTTACTTCTGTAAATTACAATAATTGTGTATATATTCTAAAACTTGATGAAGTATTAATATCAGCATACACTTTATTACCAAAAGTATTGTGACGCCTGCCTTTACACACACATGAACTTTAATGGCATTCCAGTCTTAGTCCGTAGGGTTCAATATTGAGTTGGCCCCCCTTTACAGCTATAACAGCTTCAACTCTTCTGGGAAGGCTGTCCGCAAGGTTTAGGAGTGTGTCTATGGGAATGTTTGACCATTCTTCCAGAAGCTCATTTGTAAGGTCAGGCACTGATGTTGGAACAAGGCCTGGCTGTAGTCTCCACCATAATTTATCCCAAAGGGGTTCTATCACACACTCCTAAACCTTGTGGACAGCCTTCCCAGAAGAGTTGAAGCTGGTAAAGCTCCAAAGGCTGGGCCAATTCGGTACTGAACCCTACGGACTAAGACTAGGATGCCATTAAAGTTCATGTGCGTGCAAAGGCAGGCATTCCAATACTTTTGGTAATATACAGTAGATCTCCATAACATCCTTCATATTAATTTAGTGCCTCTACAAAAAATAAAAGCAGTTCATTATCATGGGTGTTGCATGCTGCTTTCTAAACAGTAATAATCAGAAAATAACAATGGCAGACAACACCATTAATAGTAATAATAACAATTATAATATTCATAATGATAATATCATTAACAATTTGTTCTGCATCTCGGGGTCCGGCTCGGAGACCAGTAGCTATAGAATTAGAGACGCTCCCACCAATCATTAGCAGATCTCCTGGCGGAAGATGTGGGCTCACCCAAGGTGCGAGGTCTAAGCACTAACCGTCATCACCAGAGCTCCTGATAGTGGAAATGGGTTTCCCATGCGCTATCTAAAATGTCAAAAAAGTTTTGCCAATAGTTCTGCTTTAAGTGTTAACCTACTAAAATAACTAGGTCTCATTTTCTTCCAGACAAGTGCTGTGTCACAGAGATTTATAAATCTCAAAACTTGACTGACAGAAATACAAATCATCGGGCTGGTAAAATAGCCCACATTTACGTATTTCATCTGTGTATTGAGTTGTTTGCCTAGAGTTTAGCCTCAATGTCTCTTTGAGCAGTTAAAACCCAACTGTCTTCTGAGACTCCTTGGGCACCAGACAGAAATTGCATTGTTAGACTGAGGATGTATTATAAAACTACATCCAGAATTTTGGCAAGTATCTCCATCATAAGAAAATACTACTACATAAAACAGAAAACTTGGATGTAATGTTCCCTCTGGTAATCTTGGTAAGAAAGTTAAAATTGAAAGCTTATCTCAGTGAGAACTCCTAGGAGTTCGGCTTTCATTATCCACTTCCAGATGAAATAAAAGGCTGACTTATTTCAAATCTCTTTCAAGAGATTAGTGAGCACAATATTGAGCAGGCTTGCCTGCAACTTTACAGAGCACAATAGAAGATTTGATACAGTAGCCAAATAATAAACGGTTTCTTGTTGTTAAATGTTTGGGTAAAATGTACAGGACCATACGGTGTATTTAAGGAGTGCATTATTGTATTTAAGGAGATCCTTTATTGTGGATCTGCAATGTCAGGGGTACCAAAAGGTGACCTTCAAGTAGAGGGTGCCAAAAAGTAGGTGGGACTTACTGTGAGGGGTTATGGTTAAATATCCAGAACAGCAGAAGCTCATTCTGAGTCAGCATGTGGGGAGGTGTAGTGTATTGAGGCAGCAGTAAACACAGTCCAGTTCCAAGAACAGAACTTATAATATTGCAGAATCGAAACCTGACCAGGAACAGAGCAGGTCTCAGATGTGCTGACAGTGTTTTTCATGAGGAGGGAAATGAGGCCTGGTCGGATTGAACCCAAATGGGGAGGTCTCCAGAAGCATGGATCCCTTTCCCTATTCATCTGATTCCTCTCCCTCCTGCTAATTACTGTCCCTGCCAGAAGGGTGACCTGTCCCTACACTACTCACATACAAAATGCGCACCAAGCCTGGGAGCCAGGGCCTTAAATAGGCTCTGGCTGACCCAAGATAGCCTCTGGAGTCACATGGGGCAGAAGCATCCAATCAGATAACTTCCCCACTGGCCCAGTTAACCATAGAGGAACCATGTTCCTCTTGACCACCTCTCCCCCTGCAACGCTGCTGTGGTTGAGAGGCGCCACCTGCAGTGGAGAAATCAGACTGCACCTGCCTACAAGCATGGAAAAGTAGGGCCAATTTAAGGAAAATGTTTTTGGATCACAAAAAATGTAATTTACTTTTTAGTAGCAGAAAAGGCAACCTACTGTAGCATGCAATCAGCTATTCACGTGTTACTGACATAGACTCCTTACCTGTTATAAAAGACTGTTAAAGACTGCTCTCATGTAACTAAAGGTGAGAGAAGAATGCTAACATGTAACAAATGCCTGTAATAGACTACTCACATGTGACAAAAGCCTGTCATAGAAAATGCACCTGTAACAAAAGCCTTGCAAAGACTCCTCACATGTAACAAATGTCTGTCAGAGACTGTTTACAAGCAACAAAAGACTGTCATGAAACCACTCGCCGACTGGGCCATAGCCGAATGACGGCTACAGTGCAACACTTGGAAGTGTCCGTGCTGGCCAGGTCCCAGGGATCCGGCGCATCACGGGTCGTGGTAAAGGGCCATTGACGGAGCGCACACTTGTTAACAAACCGGCGCATGTCCGGTTCATTTCTCTCCTCTCCTCGCACACTGTACACAACAATCGGTACAGTGTGCGAGGAGAGGAGAGAAACTGCAGCTGCACCCATCCTCTGCCTCCACCATATCTCATTTATGCCACATCCATGCCTCATTTATGCCTCATATGTGCCACATCCGTGTCTCATCCATGCCACATCCGTGTTTCATCCATGCCCACCCGTGCCACATCCATGCCACATCCGTACTACATCCGTGCCACATCTGTGCCCACCCATGCCACCTCAGTGCTCATTCGTGGCTCATCCATGCCACATCAGTGCTCATACATGCCACATCAGTGCTCATCTGTGCCACATCCATGCCACATCAGTGCTCATCCATGCCACGTCAGTGCTCATCAGTGCCACATCAGTGTTCATCCATGCCACATCCATGCCACGTCAGTGCTCATCCATGTCATGTCAGTGGTCATCCATGCCACATTCATTCCACATCAGTGCTCACCCGTGCCACATCCATGCCACATCAGTGCTCATCTGTGCCACATCTATGCCACGTCATGGGTCATTAGAGCCACATCCATGCCACATCAGTGCTCATCTGTTCCACATCCATGCCACATCTGTGGTCATCTGTTCCTCATCTATGCCACGTCAGTGCTCATCCATGCAACATCCATGCCACGTCAGTGCTCATCTGTTCCTCATCCATGCCATTTCAGTGCTCATCCTTGCCACACCAGTGCTCCTCCGTACCACATCGTGCCACGTCAGTGCTCATCTGTGCCACATCCATGCCATGTTAGTGCTCATCCATGCCACATTCATGCCACATCCATGCCACGTCAATGCTCATCCATGCCACGTCAGTGGTTATCCATGCCACATCAGTGCTCATCTGTGCCACATCCACACCACATCAGTGCTCATCCGTGCCACATCCATGCCACATCAGTGGTCATTAGTGCCACATCCATGCCATGTCAGTGCTCATCCGTGCCACATCTATGCCACGTCAGTGGTCATCTGTTCCTCATCCATGCCACATCAGTGCTCATCCATGCCACATCCATGCCACGTCAGTGCTCATCTGTTACTAATCCAAGCCATGTTAGTGCTCATCTGTGCCACATCCATGCTACGTCAGTGCTCATCCGTGCCACGTCAGTGCTCATCGGTACCACATCAGTGCTCATCCATACCACATCCATGCCACGTCAGTGCTCACCCCTTCCACATTCATGCCATGTCAGTGCTCATCTGTGCCACATCCATGCCACATCAGTGCTCATCCATGCCACATCCATGCCATGTCAGTACTCATCCGTGCCAGATCCATGCCACATCAGTGCTCATCCATGCCACATCAGTGCTCATCCATGCCACATCCATGCCACGTCAGTGCTCACATCCATGCCACGTCAGTGCTCTTCCATGCCACATCCATGGCACATCATTGCTCATCCGTGCCACATCAGAGCTCATCCGTGCCACATCAGTGTCACTACAGTGCTTATCAGTGCCCTACAGTGCCTCGCAAAATTTTAATGGGTAGTCAGGAAATGACGGTGCTCCCTGCATGTTGGGCCTCTCTATGTGGCCAGGCTGTGTAAAAGTGTCATACATGTGGTATCACCAGGAGTAGCAGAATGTATTTTGGGGTGTAATTTTTGCTATGTACATGCTATGTGTTAGAAATATCTTATAAATGGACAACTTTGTGTAAAATAAAAAACTGCGTTTTAATTTTCCTTCCACATTTTCCAAAAACGTGTGGAAAAAATGACATGTTCAAAAGACTCATTATGCCTCCTCGATTATGTATTGTGATGTTTGCTTTCCAAAATGGGGTCATTTTGTGGGCGTTTCCATTGTCCTGGTGCTCCAGGGCCTTCAAGAGTGTGATAGGTTGTCAGGAAATATGTGTAATTAATGCTCCTAGAACACCGGTGCTACTTGCATGTTGGGCCTCTGTATGTGGTCAGGCTGTGGAAAAGTCCCACACATGTGGTATCGTCATACTCAGGAGGAGTAGCAGAATGTATTCTAGGGTGTAGTTGGAAGTATTCCAATAAAGTGTGTGAGAAATAACTTTGTAATATGTCCATTTTATGGGTAAAAAAAAAATCTTAATTTTGCAAAGAATTGTGGAAAAAAATTACAACTTCAAAAAAATCACCATGTCTCTTACTAAATACCTTGGAATGTCTCAGGTTACAGAAAATAATTAACTGATCAAGCACCTAGTCTATCAATGGTTAAATTGTCAACCCAAGGAAAGAGAGAATACCCCAAACTGCTGCTAATTCTCTGCAGGTGTACTACATAAAAGATTTTGTCATAAATAATCAGCGCACGTTTGTGTTCCTCTCAAGTTGACAAAACAATCTAGAAAAGTCACAATTTCTACTGATACAAAATATCAATTCATATATGCATAAGCAATCCGGTGAATCCAAAAAATAAATAAATTATTAAAAAATATATAAAAGATCAATTATACACTGTGAAAAAAAAGTGCAAGTGCAAATAAACATGACTTAAACCCCCAAAAAGTATATAGTTATTTCACAGAAATCTTTAAATATGGTGAAAGTGTAAAAAAAATAAAAAGTTTTGTATATATGTTAAAAACAATTCATATATAAAGTTCATAAATTGTGTTAAGAAAAATTGAAAAACTTAAAAAAACCAATCAGTGATATAGAAACGTCCCAAAAGTGCCAAAAGTGCTGAAATCAATAGTGATCCACTTGATGCTCTATTCACTCATGAGAAAACACCCAATTGTGCTCCTTCCACCGTATTCTTCGTAAATTAACTCACCAAATATGGAGGTTGGAATGTCTGCTTTCCAAAAAGGGGTCATTTGGGGGTATTTGTACGTTACTAGCTTGTTGGGTCTCAAGAAATGAGATAGGCCAACAGTACATCAGGTCTGATCAATTTTCAATGATTGGCACCATAGCTTGTAGACTCTATAACCTGCACAAAGACTAAAAATTGTATACTTATTTGGACTATTTTTAGTAAAGATTTGTAGCAGTATAAATTTTGGCCAAAATTTTTGAAGAAAAATTACTAAGTTTGCAAAATTGAAAAACGAAACAAAGAAAAATGCATTTTTTTTTACAAAATTTTCGGTCTTTTTTCATTTATAGCGCAAAAAGTAAAAAACACAATGATGATTAAATACCAATTTTACCAATTTTATTGGCTCTTTACCCTGATCGGGATTGGCTGTGTCAGAGTGACACGACTCATCCCCGATTGCAGCGCTGTACGCCCCCGGGGGGCACGTAGGTGCGGTGAGAACCGGTGGACGTCATATGACGCCCGTCTGGAGGGACAGACTGTTCCTGTTGGCATCATATTACTTTGTGCCGGTAGGGAACTGGTTAATGGACATGCAGAGGAGCGGCGTGGGAGCTAACCTGCTTGGGTGCCCCCAAAACAAGCTATTTGCTGTGGGGGCACTTGGCAGGAGGGAAGGGCTAGGAGCGTCAGTGGAGGACCCCAAAAGAAGAGGATTGGGGCTGCTATGTGCAAAACCAGTGCACAGAGCAGGTAAGTATGACATGTTTGTTGTTATCATTATTTTTTTTTAACATGCTTTTAATATCACTTTAACCACTTTACCGCTATGTACCGGAGTACTACTGCGGCAAAGTGGCACGATCCCGTCTGACGACGTAGACCTACGTCGCCAGACTCCTCCCCCTGTAGGCGGCGCTCGCGCGCCGCCGGAGGCAAGCTCCCGCTGTTTTCATTCACAGCGGGAGTCGGGCCAGGGGAGGAGCAGCGGCGATTGCTGCCGCTCTGCCCCGATCGTTGGGGAATCCAGTTTGGAGATCCGCCCGCCTGTGTAAACAGAGCGGGCGGATCTCCTCAGTGACAGGGAGTGACAGATCGGAGTGTTCAGCATAGCTGGACATCCGATCTGTCCCTGTCTCACACAGTCACCTCCCCCCCCACACGTCAGTAAGCACCAGGCATACATTAACCCCTCCCTCTCCAATAAAATTAACCCCTTCCCTGCCAGTGTCATTTTTACAGTAACAGTGCATATTTATAGCACTGATTACTGCAGTAATGTCACTGGTACCCCCAAAAGTGTCAAAAATGTCAGTCAAGGGTCCGATCTGTCCGCCGCAATGTCGCAGTCCAGCAAAAAAAAACGCAGATCGCCGCCATTACTCGTTAAAAAAAAACACCAAAAATGACATAAATCTTTCCCTTTGTTAGTAAACGCAATAACTTTTGCGCAAACCAATCAAAATACGCTTATTGCAATTTTTTTTACCAAACATGGGTAGCAGAAAACAAATTGGCCAAAAATTTTAAAAAAAATTGGTTTTTACATCTTTTTTGGGGGGAATTTCATATAAAAAAAATGTTAAAAATATTGTTATTTTTTCAAAATAAACGCTCTTTTTTTGTTTATAGCGCAAAAAGTAAAAATCGCACAGGTGATCAAATACCACCAAAAGAAAGCTCTGTTTGTGGGAAAAATAGGACGTAAATTTCGTTTGGGTACGGCATCGCATGACCGCGCAATTGTCAGTTAAATTCGCACAGCGCCGAATCGCAAAAAGTGGCCCAGACGTAAGACAGCAAAATGCTCTAGTGGTAAAGTGGTTAATGGCCCTGTTTTCTATTTTTCAATAAATATTTCTATACCGTGGCCATGATCACTTCACTACTCAATGCACACTACAAATCCTAGTCCCTAGTGGATCTCAAGAAAGGTTGACTATGTTTCTATGTACAGTGGGAAAACGGAGAATGAATGTAGTCAGATCAGCAAAAAAAAAAAAAAGGAATTCAAAGAAGGTACTTTTTTGAATTATGAATACACACTTGAATAGTTATTTTTTTTTAACCAGGATTTAGTGATACTTTAAGCCATGGATATTTGTGCACTTATTGTTGCGTAGTGACTCTTTTAGCAACATAACACCAGTGTACCTTTCATAACTGGCTGAAACAGTAGACTGTCAGAGGTCACATACAGGATGTTCTGACAGGTCTCTCTATTTCCAGAGTTCCCCAACAGATTGCTATTTAAACCATAGTACTTCATTATTCTACAGTCAATCTGCAGAAAGAATAACTACATCTGTCATGTTTCTGGCCAGATCAGGATGTGAGTTCAAAGTTGGATTTGCGTACTTTGATATTTATCTGGGCCTGCATAAACTATTTCTTATGTAAAAATGTAACATTTTTGTCTTAGGTAACTTTGTGAATGCATTTGACTTGTGCTGTAATCAGAAACATATGTGACAGCCCAATCTTGTAGGTCATGTTCCACAACATCACAAAATTCTACTATTCGAGATTAACCTATAATAAATAAAGCGACTTAATTTCACTTCATCACACAGGATGTTCTTACTTATTTTCTATTGTTTTTAACTCAACATTTCCTCTGTTTCCAGTCTAGTCAAATTGGGAGCTACTTGCTGAGCTAAAACACAGAAGATGGCAAAATCCTCACTTAAAATCTGAAAAAAAAAAAACTGAAATAACATGCAGTAATAATAGGAATAACAATGAACATAGCGGCATGCATTTTAGGAAAAATATAAAGCATCAATAACATTTTTAAAAAAATAAAAAATACACAATTTTCATTTAAATAATATTTTTGTATAAGCTTGATTCACATGTTTTTTTTCAACCTATGTAACATGCTGAACTCTAGTTGGACATAAAAGACATAAATGAATGCACCTCTGCGCAAATACAGTGGAACATTAAATATTGCAATGACCACCATTTTATTCTCTATGGTCTCTGCTAATAAATAATGTATGGGGGTTCTAAGTGATTTTCTAGCAAAAAATACAGATTTTTACTTGTAAACAACAAATGTAAGAAAAAGCCAGGGTCAACAAGTTAAATGTAATTTTTTAATTCAAGCAGTGTAAATACCCACATTTTACCTCGTATTAGCATGTTGCAGTTCCCGTACAGCAGGGCTGAAGTGTGAGAGTAAGAATCAGCATTAACCACTTGCCGACTGCCTAACGCCGATCTACGTCGGCAGTCAGCCCCTCACAGGCAAAGTGACGTAGGGCTACGTCACTAGCTTGTGAGGGTCTAGGGAGCGAGCGCACACCGCCGGAGGCGCGCTCCCGCTCCCGCGTGGTCACGGACCCCCCCGCGCGTGTGACCAGCGGACCCGATGTCCGCCGGTCACTCGAGAGGGAGAATGTCAGGCAGCTTGTGTAAACAAGCCACCTGTCATTCTCCTCGCTGTAAAGACACTGATCACACGGATCTAGTATGTAGATCCGTTGATCAGTGTCCTTACAGCTCAAGCCACAGCCAATCACAGTAGAAAGCACGCCCCTAGGGATACACACAGCCCCTCCCTCCCAAATAAAGTTAACCCCTTCACTACCAGTGTATTTTTACAGTAACAGTGCATATATATAGCACTGATTACTGTAGAAATGTCACTGGTAACCCCAAAAGTGTCACAAATGTCAGTCAAGGGTCCGATCTGTCCGCCCCAATGTCGCAGTACCGCAAAAAAAATTGCAGATCGCCGCCATTACGCGTTAAAAAAAAACCAACAAAAATGACAAAAATCTTTCCCTTTGTTAGTAAACGCGATAACTTTTGCGCAAACCAATCAAAATACGCTTTTTGCTATTTTTTTTTACCAAACATAGGTAGCATAAAACAAATTGGCCGAAAATGTTAAAAAATTTTGATTTTTACATTTTTTTTGGGGGAAATTTCATATAAAAAAATGTGAAAAATACAGCTATTTTTGCAAAATTGACGCTCTTTTTTTGTTTATAGCGCGTGATCAAAAAATCGCACAGGTGATCAAATGCCACCAAAAGAAAGCTCTGTTTGTGGGAAAAAAAGGACGCCAAATTTGTTTAGGTACAGCGTCGCACGACCGCGCAATTGTCCATTAAAGTCACGCAGTGCCGAATCGCAAAATACCCCCTGGTCGGAATGGGGGTAAAATCTTCCGGGGCTTAAGTGGTTAAGAGCCAATCAGTTCAAAGGCTGACAAAAAGTATGTTGAGAGGAAGAGAAAACAGAGTGACAGATTTGCTTTAGGATGAGCATATCAATAGCAACAGGACCAGGCCAACGCAAAAGCAGGAGAAGCTGCTGCCTTGGATGCTTGGTGGTAGGGGGCAGTTGCAGTGGGATCCCCCACTTTCACTGTGTTGGCCAGTGCTTTGCAGGACCAGGTTTTCATACTGATACCTGAACCCCATGGATTACACTGGGAGAGCTGTTCTTTCTACCAGTGTTTAGGGAAACTACTCTGTCTGTGTCGCAGCTGGCCCTGCTCTGTATGAGGAGCACTGAGAGCTGAGTCCTGCTTTTTATTCATTTATAAGTGAAGACTGCAGTTGCAGCCTTCATTCATAAATCAGTGGTATATTTAAATTGTTTAATAAGCATTTTTTTTTTTAATTCTTCATCTTCTTGCTCTAGCTATTGTTTTTACTGCTCATTTGTGAACTTTTAAAAAAAGCGTTTGTGTATTTGTGTTTCTTTGTAAATATATTGTTGTGACCATAATTTATAAAATGTAGCACTTGGATGAATTATATTGTCAAATGAAAAAACAAAATGTGTTTTTTTATCATAATGTTAATATAATCCTGGCTCTGTTTCAATGTGCTCATAAAGATTAAATCACACTAATCTAACCATGCTGCAACTTTCCCTTTTCTGTTTGGATTTCCATGGTTCCAAAGGTGGTAATCCAAGAACCAATGGACAGTAGCTGTCATTGTTGTCAGTGCCCTGTGGCATCTTCAGCTTGGGTGCCAGAGAATATTGTGGCAATCGGTTACAAAAAACAAACAAAAGCATACCAAAAAAATTACTAAACTGAAACAAAAATGCTTGCAGGGGCAGGGCTATATATAGACGGAATTGTGATTTACAAATAGAAAAGGTTAGCTTTAACTAAAGGCTAACTCCACCTTTTTGACCTTATTACCATGTTTTATTTATGTTACACTCATATTTAGGGGGTAACATGAAACACGGTCACTGCACACCGACATATGCATTATCAGTGGCTTTTACCTCGAAGGATGCAAATAATACAACAATGGTGTAGTATGTCTAAAATGCTAATAGTGCTAAATTTATTCAAAAGTGATTGCACTCACAAGGATAAGTATAAAACAAGAATGTCAAACAAAGTTAACCACTTAAGGACCAGGCCTATTTCTGACACTTGTTTACAGTATTTTTTGCTAGAAAATTACTTAGAACCCCCAAATATTATATATATATATATATATATATATATATATATATATTTTTATTTTTTTTTTTAACAGAGACTAAAATGGAGATCATTGCAATACTTTATGTCACACCGTATTTGCGCAGAGGTCTTACAAACACAATCTTTTGGGAAAAAATACACCTTTTTGAATTGAAAAATAACAAAACAGTAAAGTAAGCACAACTTTTTTCTATATTGTGAAAGATAATGTTACGCAGAGTAAATTGTTAAGTCATGTCATGCTTCAAATTTGAGCATGCTCGTGGAATGGCGAAAAACGTTGGTACTTAAAAATCTCCATAGGCGACGCTTTCAAAATTTCTACAGGTTACCAGTTTAGAGGGGGTCTAGTATTAGAATTATTGCTCTCGCTCTAACAATCGCGGCAATACCGTTCAGAGGGACAGGGCACTTTAATTTTTTTTTTACACTGTCCCTTTAATAAAGATTTTTTGATCACTTTTATTCCTATTACAGGGAATCTAAACATCCCTTGTAATAGAAAAACACAGGACAGGTCCTTTTTAATGTGAGATCTGGGGTCAAAAAGACCTCAGATCTCACATCTACACTTAAAAGCAATAAAAAAAAAAAAAAGCCTTTTTTTTTCATAAAAAAAAAAAAATGTGGCCCTTTAAGGCTGTTGGGAGGAAGCGACGTCTGACATCGCTCCAGGCTTCCAAAGACATAGAGTCGAGTGGGGGCCGACTTCCTGCCCAGCACCAGAGGAGATAGGATCGTTTTCCCCGCTACCGATGAAGGGGAAAGAAGGGGATAAGAAGGGGAAACGACCGGGAAGCCGCGGGAGGGGGGTGGGCACCTCTCCGACTGTCTATAAAAGTGATCCCGCAGCGAATCCACCAATGGGGCCACTTTTATGTGAAAGAGGGCTGCCGGCAGTGTAGGAAAATACCGAGGTTATGGTAGCTATTTGCTGCCATAACACCGGTATTTAACGTCAAATTGGTAAACACACGGTGGGCGGTCCAGAAGTAGTTAAAGATGGCAGCGGCATGTGGCGTGCTTACGTTGTGTAGTTCCCATCCCGCCTTACGCCTTTCATCATAATATGTCTTTAGAGGCATGACAGCTAGACGCAAGCAAGCTTTAAATAGAGAACAGACCGTAAATTACTTTCCAAAATCGCAACACCGCAAGCTTGCGCCTCACGATGCATTCCAAGGCATGAGAGGAGGACATGCACTGATCACAAGACCCCTAAAGTCATAATGACAAAATAGGATTGCATTGATCAAAACAAAATTAATTCAGTACTGATATATCAGTCAAACGGTCCCACAAAAAGAGATCCGCCCTAATATTGTACTGTATATAGATACCCAACCCATAAGGAATAAAAAAAGTCTTAAACTCAATGTCACACATGGATTGGCGCCATCTTGTGGTGGAGCTAAATGTAGCTTTTAAAAACGTGTGCAAACAATAAAAATTATAACAACAATAATTTTTCTATATTCATAAAAAAAAAAAGAAATATAAACACAAATATAAAAATATTAAAGCTGAGACATAAATGGTATTTAATAAAAAAATCACCCATTATTCAGAAAAGCAATTCACGTCCCATTCAATAATTATACTTAAAGGCCTATAGGTCTTGAGGTCATAAATCCAGCGGGTCTACATTTTGGAGATCTCCCATCGGACATGACTCCCTTTGTGACTCTCCCAATGTGGAGAAAACTTGTCGATGCCCAAAATGAGAGTACCTTCTGGATTTTTTTATGGTATCATGTGTAATGCTTGGACACGCTTTGTCCAGGAAAGCCACGTTTAATATTGCCTAAATGTTCATTTACTCCTATTAGCATGGTTCTTATAGTATGGCCCACATATTGTAGGCCGCACGGGCACTGTATAAGATACACTATGTTAGTGGATGAGCATGTGATAAATGACCTAATAACATAAACTGTAGATGTAACAGTAGTTTGAAAATTACACACCCTCGTCTGTTTTAAGGGATTATTCTGAACCATAGCACATTTCCTACCGGGGAAATAACCCTTAAATCATGAAAGAAGGACATTCCCCTCAGGTTTATCTATCACGTTTTCAGATCCAAAAAATGTACCTTTTCATTACTTGTCTCATGCTGCAACACTATACCCAGAAAATTGGCATTCAAAAGGTCAATATAATAGTTCAAAAACTGCATGTCACCATCCCAAAGGAGGAGGATGTCGTCTATATATCTCCCTTCCTCCATTTCATGGCAACTCCTTTATTTTTCAAAAAGAAGAGCCACAAAACCAGAAATAGTTATGTTCCATGATGAACGTCAATAGGCGTAAGATGAAGGTACGCTGCACCAGCATCAAACTGGAATCTCTTTAACTGCCTCATAGCCATGTCTATGGGAAATTATGGTATACAGTGAGGACACATCCGCTGTAGCAAAAAAAAAAATAGCCATCCTTCCACTAAACACCTTTAAGCAGATTCAAAACCTGTGTGAAATCTCGTAGATAAGGAGCCTGGTCACCAGGGGCTGCAGGTACCCATTTATGTACCTGCTTATCCTAGAGATCACAGAGTCCAACCCACTGATAATGGATCTCCCAGGTGGATTCATTGGGTCCTTGTGGACCTTAGGAAGGTAGTAAATTACTGGGACCTGTGGTGCCACAGGAACCAAAAAGCACCTTTCCTTTTTGGTTAGGATGTGATCCTGATAACCTTGATAAAAGGGTTCAACTAACTCCTTTGAACTTACTAGTAGGATTGGATAGAAGATACATTTCTCGATCAGACAATATTCTCTCCAGTCTCCACCTCTGACAGATAGACTGATTTGTCCAAGATGACAAATCCGCCGCCTTTATCTGCAGGACGTTCTATGATATAATTCATTTGTTTAACCACTTAAGCCCCGAAAGATTTTACCCCCTTCCTGACCAGGCCCTATTTTGTGATTCGGCACTGCGTGACTTTAATGGACAATTGCGCGGCTGTGCAAAGCTTTACCCAAATTAAATTGATGTCCTTTTTTTCCCACAACAGAGCTTACTTTTGATGGTATTTGATCACCTGTGCGATTTTTACTTTTTGCGCTATAAACAAAAAAAGAGCGACAATTTTGAAAAAATAACAATATTTTTCACATTTTTTTATATGAAAATCCCCCCCAAAAAATGTAAAAATCAACATTTTTTAACATTTTAGGCCAATTTGTATTCTGCTACATATGTTTGGTAAAAAAAAATCGCAATAAGCGTATTTTGATTAGTTTGCGCAAAAGTTATTGCGTTTACTAACTAAGGGAAAGATTTTTGTCATTTTTATTGTTTTTTTTTTTTAATGAGTAATGGCGGTGATCTGCGATTTTTTTTGCGGGACTGCGACATTGCGGCGGACAGATCGGACCCTTGACTGACATTTTTGACACTTTTGGGGGTACCAGTGACATTACTACAGTAATCAGTGCTATACATATGCACTGTTACTGTAAAAATGACACTGGCAGGGAAGGGGTTAACTTTATTAGAGATGCAGGGGTTAAATGTGTCCCTAGGGGTGTGCTTCTAACTGTAAAGGGGTGTGGCTTTTCATGTAACCACAGAGACATACGATCCTACATAACAGGATCATATGATCTCTGCAGTTACACCAGGGAGAATGACAGGTGGCTTTGTTTACATCAGCCGCCTGCCTTTCTCCCTCTCTAGCGGGAGATCGCGAGTGACCGGCGGACATCAGTGCCGCTGGTCACTCGCGCTGGAATGTCCGTGAACGAGCGGGGGCGGGAGCGCACCTCCGGCGGGAGCGCTCCTCAGGCGGGGGCGCGCTTGCCCCCTGGAGGATCGCAGGCGAGCGACATAGTACTACGTCACTTTGCCTGTGCGGGGCTGACTGCCGTCGTAAATAGTCGTGTGTCGGTCGGCAAGTGGTTAAGGGATTTTAAACCCTGCTTAAGGCCCTTAACACACTTGTACGACCTGAAAGTCGCGTGACTTTGACGGGACTTGAAGCAATGCCTGTGTATTCTTGAGGTCTATGGACCTCAAGTCGTATTAAAGTCAGACCAAAGTAGTGCAGGGACTACTTTGAAGTCGCTGCAGCTTGAAGTCGCACAGATATGAATGGTACTTATTGGAAATCATAGGGAACGACTTGTCCTGCGACTTTGCAGTTCCAAGTCGCAGGACAAGTCACACAAGTGTAAAAGGGACCTTAATCTTAAATCACTTCTTTCTGTCTTAACACTAAGTGATTTTATATCCTTGACTACAAGATCCTTAATGCAACTATAGGTGCAATTATTTATTTATTTTTTTGCAAAAGTAGAATTCTCCTTTAAAAGTCACAGATGTGCACTGTTGGATTGAATCTCAAGACACAATTATTAATAGGAGAAGTATATGGATGGAACTTTAAATTCTGGAAAAATATCATGAAGGGGTTTCTGCTACCTCCCAATTTCTTAGGCCCTGTCAACATAAAAAACACACTATGTTCTGGCAGGCACACTGTAGTGCTATTTATTTTGCAAATGCATCAGCCATCACTCGTGTGCTAAATGGCACAAAAACGTATAGTAACTTATTGCCATGCGTTGTAATATGATGAGATTTTTAAAAAAGGTACCTGCACATCTTTTGTGCAATTATTGTGCATAAGGCAGCCCATTGAAATAAATGGGCTTCCCCTAAATGCACAAAAATGCCTAAGCAATGTCATACCTGCATAGGTATTATAGCGAAACAAAACTCTCTCAATCAATTAAATTCTTATGCTACTAGCTTTAATAAATAGATAGGAAAATATATTATATTTACTTGTTTCTACTTTTTTTTTTTTTTTACCTTTCTTCAGTTGCTTTGTGGTTTCTGGCCTGGGCCAAAACAATATACTTCCCAGGAGTCTTCATGGGCATTATCTTTTCTTTCATATGGAATAGGGGGGTTTCTTTGCTAACCATACCATCCTGCCTGTGTGCCTATCTAAGGGCAGATGGATTCTAGGCAGTAAATCCTACATGATTCATCTGTCCTTACTCAAGATGGCCACAGTCAAAATGCTAGGGGGTGTTTTTCAAAAATATTTCTCTACAAAATAAAATGTTCTTCAGTTGCTTTGTGGTTTCTGGCCTGGGCAAAAACAATATACTTCCCAGGAGTCTTCATGGGCATTATCTTTTCTTTCATCTGGAATAGGGGGTTTCTTTGCTAACCAGACCATCCTGCCTGTATGCCTGAGCTAAGGGAAGATGGATTATAGGCAGTAAATTCTACATGATTCATCTGTCCTTACTCAAGATGGCCACAGTCAAAATGCTAGGGGGTGTTTTTCAAAATTATTTCTCTACAAAATAAAACATAAATGCTTGGGTGAGTTTGTGCTGAATATTAATAATGAGTTAAATAGTATTTTCGGTTTGTGGTGCTCAGATGCAGTTTATTTCCAACTTAATTGAGCCTTAGCGGCCAGGAGTCCCAATGCCCCCTGCAGCACCATCTGCTGGTGAAATCTAATTTGGGGAAGTAACTGTAGATACAGTATGTCACAAAAGTGAGTACACCCCTCACATTTTTGTAAATATTTTAATATATCTTTTCATGTGACAACACTAAAGAAATGACACTTTGATACAATGTAAAGTAGTGAGTGTACAGCTTGTATAACAGTGTCAATCTGCTGCCCCCTCAAAATAACTCAACACACAGCCATTAATGTCTAAATCATTGGCAACATAAGTGAGTGCACCCCTAAGTGGAAATGTCCACATTGTGCCCATGTGTCAATATTTTGTGTGGTCACCATTATTTTCCAGCATTGCCTTAACCCTCTTGGGCATGGAGTTGAACAAAGCTTCACAGGTTGCCACTGGAGTCCTCTTCCACTCATCAATGACAACATCATGGAGCTGGTGGATGTTAGAGACCCTGGGCTCCTCCACCTTCCGTTTGAGGATGCCCCACAGATGCTCAATAGGGTTTACGTCTGGAGATATGCTTGGCCATTCCATCACCTTTATCCTCAGCTTCTTTAGCAAGACAGTGGTCATCTTGGAGGTGTGTTTGGGGTCATTATCATGTTGGAATAATGCCCTGCGGCCCAGTCTCCGTAGGGAGGGCATCATGCTCTGCTTCAGTATGTCACAGTACACGTTGGCATTCATGGTTCCCTTAATGAACTGTAGCTCCCCAGTCCCAGCAGCACTCACGCAGCCCCAGACCATGACACTCCCACCACCATGCTTGACTGTAGGCATGACACACTTGTCTTTGTACTCTTCACCTGGTTGATGCCACACACGCTTGACACCATCTGAACCGAATAAGTTTATCTTGGTCTCATCAGACCACAGGACATGGTTCCAGTAATCTATGTCCTTAGTCTGCTTGTCTTCAGCAAACTGTTTGCAGGCTTTCTTATGCATCATCTTTAGAAGAGGCTTCCTTCTGGGACGACAGCCATGCAGACCAATTTGATGCAGTGTGCGGCGTATGGTCTGAGCATTGACAGGCTGACCCCCCCACCCCTTCAACCTCTGCAGCAATGCTGGCAGCACTCATACGTCTATTTCCCAAAGACAACCTCTGGATATGACGCTGAGCACGTGTACTCAACTTCTTTGGTCGACCACGGCGAGGCCTGTTTTGAGTGGAACCTGTCCTTTTAAACCGCTATATGGTCTTGGCAACCGTGCTGCAGCTTAGTTTCAGGGCAATTTTCTTATAGCCTAGTTCATCTTTATGTAGAACAACAATTCTTTTTTTCAGATCCTCAGAGTTTTCAGATCCTCAGACAGTTTTTTTCCATGAGGTGCCATGCTGAACTTCAAGTGACCAGTATGAGAGAGTGAGAGGGATAACACCAAATTTAACACGCCTGATACCCATTAACATCTGAGACCTTGTAACACTAATGAGTCACATGACACCGGGGAGGGAAAATGGCTAATTGGGTCCAATGTTTACATTTTTACTTTTTACTTATTGGTGTACTCACTTTTGTTGCCAGCGGTTTAGACATTATTGGCTGTGTGTTGAGTTATTTTGAGGGGACAGCAAATTTACACTGTTATACAAGCTGTACACTCACTACTTTACATTGTAGCAAAGTGTCATTTCTTCAGTGTTGTCACATGAAAAGGTATAATGAAATATTTACAAAAATGTGACGGGTGTACTCACTTTTGTGAGATACTGTAAATAGTAAGTCATTTAGAATGTTTTTACATGTTACACATTAATGTGTGGACTGTCTAGTCAATTGTTCTCGTATATAAGATTGCCTTGATTAGTGAATTTAATCTTTATTTATTGTAAATGGGATTCACATCAGCAATACTAGCTCTATCCCTTGAGTATATTGTCCTTTGCTCGATACAGTATTTAGCTGAGTAATTTTCAGCCTAATGCCTTCGATTAATTATTTTAACAGTGCTGTTTGTTCTCTTAATAAGGGTTTAACATTCCCTTAACTGCTGCCTAGTCTGTTGTCCTTGATACAATCACATAGTCACAGTACTAAGGTGTCTTATCGTTCTGTTAACGCAGCCTGGGAATCATAGCAAAGCAAGCTAAAAGCATAATCTCCTAAATGCCAGTTTATTTCAGGTTTTTATTTGTCAAATAGAACAAATGCTTGCACAGCATAATTATGTGAGTGACTTGAACCACATTAATTTATTCAATGGCCACTTTTAATTAGGTAATACATGTAAAACAAACCCAGCTTCAGATAGACGTTTTCATGTTAAGTGCATGCATGTAAGTACAGGTAACACTTTCATGTATTCCTTACTTATATATAAATAAGGGTGCGCTGGGTCTTTAAATGTAATAAAAAGTAAATACAAAAATAAATACAATTAAATGTGAATTATGTGACACACAGTACACTAATACAATAGAAAATCTGCCAACACAAAACGTGCAAAAACATCAGCTTTGGCTGCAAATATGAAGTCCTTATGAGATGTGGACTACAAGTGGCAGAAATCCTTATGGTGCCCATGTTCCTCCTCCAAACATAAAACTATATCTACTTACCAGAACCTTAGACCCCCAAAATGAAGAGGTCTAAAGGGCTTGGGATTAAGTTCAACACATTGGCCTCCAGAGCGGGCCACCAAATAAACAACTCTGCTTCCAGGTATGCAATGGTTATTTGCTCCCAATAGGGCAATCTGAAGCCAATTCACATTCACAGAAAAGAAGAGGAACCATAGTACACTATCCTCACATTTTTTCAATAAATTAATACTCACAAAAGGGAATGTATCAATCACTAATACAACACAGCATACCGCCCATCATCGCATCCATGATGACGTCAGCGCCAAAGCTCCGCCCCAACAGATATTACAGTATGCCCCCTGAAAATGGCTCCAGCTGCTTTTCTCTTCATTGAGACATCTTTGTTGAGGCATAGTTTCAGGGTCACTATTAGGGATGAGCTAAAGGAAATGCATGACAGCTGGTCACCAGCCTAATCAGCTGTAGCCATGGAATTCCCTAAACCACACCTGCACATATAGCTCCCAAATGTTGCTGATTTCAAAGGACTGTCCCTGATTTGGAACAAAGTCCCTCTGTCCCTTTTTCCTTCTATTTATTCCTAGTCTTATCTATATAGTTGTATATAAAATGCACTATTTATCTATCAATATGTAATTGATCTAATATGGCCATGTGTATCAGCATCTACCTCTTGGCGGGGCGGGGGAGCTGGCTCATAAAATACCTGTGCAGCTTTTGGCTGCTCTCACAAATGTCTGATAAAAATCAGTACTCTGCTGTACCTCACAGCTTGTTGCTTCCTGCAAAGTTACAGTGTTTTTGTCTGATCACTGGTAAAGGGGGGACTGAAGAAATGCTTCTTCTGACTTGATTAAGTTAATGGATGGTCTACTTTAAAGTGGAACTAAACTATCTCAATCACCATTAACTATTTTACATTATTATGTTGCTTGCATTCGTAAATCGATAAGAAGGTATATTATATTAACTTGTTTTAAACTTTTTTTTTTTTTTTTACATTTCTTTGGTTGCTTCTTGGTTTCTCGCCTAGGTCGAAATCATAGCTCCCAACTGTCCCTTATTTCAAGGGACTGTCCCTGATTTGGAACAATGTTTCTCTGTCCCTCTTTCATCCTCTTTTTTTTCTCTCATTTTAGTCTGATTTATATAGTTTTATATAATATGCACTTTTTATATTTCAAAAAGTGTTTCCCAGTGCTAAACCTTTCATTAAATTTCTAAATTGCTGCATGTGCAAGTTTCAAAAGCTAATAAAGGTATATAGTAGTGGTAAAGGTATATAGTAGTGGTAAAGGTATTTAGTAGTGGTAAAAAAAAGCACTTGTGGGTTTAACTGATCTATTTTTTCGTATAATTCTCCTTTAGGGGGGTGGCAGGGTGTGTGTCCAATGCGACATACTGTCCCTCGTTCCCATATCAAAAAGTTGGGTTGTATGTCAAAATGATGTCATACATCACATGAGTCTTCATGACTTTTTCTTTCATCTGGAGAAAGGGAAGAGGGCTTTCTCAGAAAGGCATGCCCTCCTGCCTGCATGCCTGAGCTAATGGCGGGCAGATTCCAGGAGGTAAATGCTACATAAATGATCTGCCCTCTACTCTGCTTTTTCAAAGTACTTACTCAACAAAATAGAGTATGGAGACATGGGGATTGATTTACTAAAACTAGAGAGTGCAAAATCTGGTGCAGCTGTGCATAGAAACCAATCAGTTTAGTTGAACAAGCTGAAGTTAGAAGCTGATTGGCTACCATGCACAGCTGCACCAGATTTGGCCCTCTCTAGTTTTAGTAAATCAACCCCATGGATAGAAGGTTGAGTTTGCTTTGCATATTAAAGCCCCGTACACACGTACAGATCGTCGTCATACAAACGTCGGCGGACGAAAGATCTGCCGATTGTACGCGTGTTAGTATGGTGCCTCCGACAGCTGTCTGCGCACAATCCGCGGACAAGAGTCTTTCTTGCAAACATGAAAATTTTTGTCTGCGGACACCAGAACGGACGATTGTTCGCCAGTCAGTACAGAATTCTGCCGACAGACCGCAGATTTGCAAGACTGGGCATGCTCAGAAAATAAAAAACACAGGGAAAGTTAACCATTACATGACATCACTTCTGCAGTCAGCTGAAGTCTGCGGACAAAATTCTTGTGCTGTCCTTGTGCTGTCTTTGCACTTTTCAACAGACACCGACATCCCGGGGAGAAAAGACGAACGTTTGTATGACGACGATCTGTACGTGTGTACGGGGCTTTAGGATCCTACACAGATGTCTATTGAAATTGCCCCTCAAAGTCACCAAAAGTAGTGCAAAAATTACTTTTGGCGAATCTGTGTAGCGCTGCAAACTCGGAGTCACACTGATTTAGATGGTGCCATTGCTGGAAATAGGCTGCGATTTGACATGTGATTTCACATGTCTAATTGCATGTCAAATCAGCCCAATGTGAAAGTGGGCTAAAATTGAATTGGATAGCGGTTTCAACTTGTGGTGCTCAGATACAATCAAGTTCCACTTTAATAGGAGGGTTTCTATGTACAGCGGCCCAGGTACAGACCTATGGCCCACAGTACAAATATTGAAACAGTTTTTTCCACAATATTGGTGCATCATAGACAACATATTCACCTTTCTGTATCCTATAGCAGACTAAATGCATAGTTTGAACATCGGTAGTTAGAAAGGGTAAATATAAAGTATTTCTGATTGTTTTTGCTTTATTTGCTTGCTTATTTAACTTAGGTAATGTGGTTCTTGCTGGGTTGTTGTTGATATTGGTGATTATTTACTAGATGCTGTTACTACTGGAATAATTGTTTATTGCTGACAAAAGCTTTCCATAGATAGCTTGAATTTTGGCCATTTCTTGTTAAATCAGCTGAAAGTCTAGCCGTGGTCATCCTTGCAAGTACCATCAATCTTGACAAAAGACGAATTATAATTTTACTGAGCTGAGTAGAAGATGATCAGCCGAACAGTGATTGCATCCTATCAGATTCAGTCACTGTTCGGCAGCACCATTGTATTCATCTAACCACGGCACAATAGCTGGAAATGATTCCTCCATCCACGCTGTTACTGTGAACGTCACAAGAGCATATTGAGCTGTGTATGGTTACCTTAAGTGTTGGAACTATTGGGTTTGTTCCAATTGGCATATGTAAGAAAGGTAAGCTGTTATCCTAATCATTGTCTTATATTTAAGTAGAATTTGCTGGAGTTTGAATGGAGTTTGCTCATTGTAATTGCTTTAGGACAGAAGTGCATAATTTGAAGATCTGTAGTTTGAAAACGGTAGGAGTTTGGAAACTGAAGAAATTCCTTGGTAAGTTCATGTGTTTGATTTTACTAATAATTTTTGAAGATATCTGCTTTAGTCCAGTGTAATTCTTGTTTGGCAGTTGTTTTCTGTTATATTTTTGGAAGCGGGGTTGCTGTTCTGTTTGTATGAATAATTTCAGGCTATATGGTGACATTGCATGGTTGGACTCTTTGGTTTGTACCCTTCAGTTTGAGATGAGGAGGCTATCTAGGCCAATATTTTCTATCGATCTACCTAGCGAAAAGCCACCTCTTCCTTAAAGACTGTGCAAATGAAGGGCAGTGTGAACATCTGTTGTGTTATGGAAGAGGGAGGACTACAGACCAAAAACATGCATCTTGTGGTGTGCCACTGCATGACTCTTATAGTCAGGGCTTTTTTTCTCAGAGAATAGGTGCAGGAACTCCACCCTTCTGAGTCACCCCTTGACTCCACCCCCTACCCGCCTCCAAGAACCGTTTCTTGGTTCCAACCCCCACCCACTGGCTGTACATCTCCGATGGATTACAGGAGTGAAGTTTGTTCTGCACTCCTGTGACCCATTTTCAGCAGAGAGCGACCTGAATTCCACTCTCTGCTGACATCACAGATATCGTCAAGAAATGGAACAAGTGGCGCAAGCTGTTAGCACTACATAAAAACGGTAGTCCATATAATAGCACATCAAGGCTATGATAAAGTCTTAAGGTGAGATGAGGAAACAGTCTGAATGCTCAGGGCCAGCTTGTTGGGGAGCAGATGCGATCTCCAAACATGCAACAAACAAAAGAGAAAACAGGCGCCTCTGAGTTAAGACTGCAATTTAATATGGCAAACAAGTAATAAAAACTTACATCAAGGTAAGTATACTGATCCGACTTTGAAAAAGGAGCGTGCGCTGGTTTCCCACCACAGTGCGCATGCTCGGAAACGCGTCAGTCATTACGCCGGAAGATCCTGTGGACGAGCATCACGGACACCGTGCGGCCCAAGCCTCCATCTCACTGCGGTTTCACCCTGCTGTCCAAGCCTCCATCTCACTGCTGTGACACCCTCCACTTCCTGCTGGACAGGAAGAGGAAGAGAGGAGATGATTACAGACCCACAGTGATGGCTCCAAGCCCCAGCCTCCACATGGACACCGGAAGGACCCATCTTGTCTGCTTATACTTACCTTGATGTAAGTTTTTATTACTTGTTTGCCATATTAAATTGCAGTCTTAACTCAGAGGCGCCTGTTTTCTCTTTTGTTTATCACAGATATCGGTCCAGGCACTGCGTCATCATGACCATGGAGTAGGGATCCATCAGGTGCCTGGGCTGACACCTGGCTCAGCCTCTCAGCAAGCCCCTGAGAGCCTGAGCCGGCTGCTCCCGGCCCTCCACAGCCCAGTGCTCCAGTGAGCAAGGAGAGGGGCAGAGCAGAGAGCTGCTGACAGCGGGTACATGTAGAGATTTGAAGAAATTACGCCACTCAACTTGTGTTTTATTTACCGCTCCAGAATGGGAATTGCAGAGATGTGATCATGTGAGCAATTCAGTAATGTCCTGGCAACCAGAGCTAAATTCTTGCATTGACGGATATTCACAGCAGGTTCCCAGCTATACTCACATTGCTTGCATATAAAGTAGTGATGTGTTAATTATCAGAGACGTGCATTCAATTTTGTCTTATGTATAGTCTGGAGTTCGGCTTTAACCTAATAACTAAATATCTCACACTGATGAAGGATATGCAATCAAGGTAAATAGGAAGTCATCTAGTACTCTAACCACAAGAAATAAAAGGGTTGCATGTGGCCTACAGATATTATGAATATCCAGTGAAGAAATGACTTCCTTGTGGAGCCTGGGATCAATCTCCTGCCCACTACTTCTATAACAAACATCCTCCTTTACTGAATTAGTGCAATGACCATATTATAAACACACACTATTAAAATGATGTATGCCGGATCATTATACAGTGCAGCTTTGGGAGGCCGCTGTATGATTATTGGATGTACGTCCTGTTTTCTTGTTTATATATACAGTAACTTTTCTAATATGAAGGATTTATTTTTCCTGAAAATGGCTTACTGACTTTACACATGGACTCTCCAATGATGAATTCTGTGTAGACATGAGAGGTAAACAAACATGCTTTTCCAGCACAAGGGGAAAAGATTTAATACAATTAGACTGTTGTTACAGTTTCCATAAATTGTACTTTGACCTTTTTACCATTGTAGTTTTCACATTACTATGGGGGACAGATGCTTTCCTTATTTTTGTGGGACTGGGAGAATCTTGTACACCCTAAATGCATATGCAGGCTATGCAGGCTTTTCCAGTTACTGTAAAAGATGGCAACTGATGACTTGAAGTGCCTGTAAACAAGAAAACAATTTTTCAGTTTGGCATCATATTTGTCTTTAACACTTTTAAGTCATTGCCCTTGTAGAAGCATGTAGCCAGTGAAGTCAGCGCTTCTGATATGCACACTTTTGTTGGGTCAATGGCTCAGGATGTAATTAACCTCTTGGCACAGGCTGCACACAAATATGATGCCTCTTGGTGCTGAGTGGCTGCATATTTGCATGCATTAGTGCAAATACATCTGTGCTGAAAGCACCCACCCTGCTTGCTTCCAACACAGTTACCAGTGGCTAATGGAAAGCTTTCCGATCATGCGACCACTGTGACAGCCAATCAGGGCAGACACATGATTGTAAACCCCACCCTGCCTCCTGGAATCCTAAACCAGGGTCAGGAGGCATCGGCTCCAAGGGGTTAAGACATTGGATCAGCATAGCAGCTAGGCAACTAGCATTTTCAGAAGGAGAATTCAGTAATGGTAGCTGATGTATTTACTTAAAAGCAAAATCTGAGAGTACCTGCTTGTTGGATAAATACCATTATAACCCTTTCCATAGCATTTGCTGCATCAATTGTACTAGAAGCCAGTACCTGTATACATTTCCATATCAACATTTAGCCTCCATGATGGTTAGTTAGCTTCATTGCTGGTGGCACCTATTGAAACCAGGCACACACATCCAGCAGAATGTGGGATCTATCCAAAGACATTGGTGATTTGTCATCCCAGCAGCAGACAATCGATCATCATTTGTCCATACCAGGTCTAGTATATGGCCTCCTTCTCACAGGCTTTCTACTAAAAATGTTAGACTAAAGGCCCGTACACACGATAAGAAAATCTGTAGGGAAAATTCGTCCGACGACCGATCTGTCGATTTTCGGATTGTTAGTATGGTGCTTTCGACAGCCGACTCCGACTTTTCGGCTGACAAAATCCTGATGTGCAGGCTATATAATTTTTGTCGTCCGTCAAAACAACGTCCGATTTTCGTCTCATTAGTACAGATTTAAACGGAAAAAAATCTTAAGAGCAAGACTAGGTATGCTCAGAGAGACGAAAGAACAAATACAAAGCAATCCAACACATGACATCCCTTCTGAAGTAGAATTCTGTCGTACGGGAAAATTAGTGTAAAAATAACCTCTTCACTTTCCACATCAGACTAGCATGCCACAAAAAGCGGACGACAGATCGTTCGATAATCTGATCATGTGTACGGGGCTTTACATCTTTCAATGCCTCCAACATATCTCTGCTCCTGCTTGTAAGCACAGCTTTAAAACTCCAGCTAATGTCCAGAATGCTGAGTTTTCTCGTCTGACTGGGTGACTGACTTGCATCTCCAACGCTGAGTAAACATGGTTAGTTTTTTTCCTTCAGCCAATAGGCTGAAAGAAATAAAATTAATGGATTCCCCCATCCACACAGGTGAGGTGGATAAAGGAATCCTCCCCACTTAGACATTGCATTCTAACAGCAGTGACTCTCCACTGTCAGAATATACCGATCAGAGGCTGCAGCATATATTTCGTCCGACCTCCAATCTGCTGATTTTCGGCTTGTTAGTATGATGCTTCCGACAACCAACTCTGACTTTTCGGCCAAAAAAATCTGGTGTGCAGACTATAAAATTTTCGTTGGCCGTCAACATAACGGCCGATTTTCGTGCAGTCAGTACAGATTTCGACAGGAAAAATCTGGTGAGCAAGACTAGGCATGCTCAGTGAAGAAAGAACACAAAGAAAGCAAACCAACACATGACATCACTTGTGAAGTAGAATTTTGTTGGGCGAGAAAATTCGTGTGCAGTCTAGGCACATTCCAACCAACAAAACACCACTCTGGACAAAAGACGGACGATCGGTCGACCGATAATCGTTGCGTGTGTACGGGGCTTTACAATCAACTTCTGTCAAACACAGAGGGACACACACAGGAAAAACTTTGCCCAGTCCCTGCTCAACCAGCCAAATTTTGATCCATCTGTACCTGCCTTAAGCCATAAAAAGATGAATCCCTCCTCTTCTACAGATGTGAATCTCCACTTCATACACTGGATGCTGCTTAGCATATAGCAAGTATATGATCTACAGTAGTCTCTCAACCTTTTTATTGCTGAGAAACCCTTAAAAAAACATTCAAGTCTCACGGAACACTTGTTAATAATTACTATATCTAAAGCTCATGGAACATGGTGTAATGGTCACTGGGAAGATGGCAGACAGCTAAAAAGATTATGTATGTGAGTGGTTATTTATCTGAAAGGCAGCAGAAACTGCTCATTGCTCAGGAAACCCCAGGTTCCACTGAACTGATCTACAGCATCAGCAGGAAAAACATGTCCTAGAGATACAAGAATGTTATCATTAACGTAACTCTCTTTCTTCATATCCTGGGTAAAAGTCATTACTGACATGCCAACAACAGGTTATTCTGGTTGTAAGTTTTCTGGGGAAGCTGTTATGCATAGTGAGGCAGATCTTATCAGGTAATAAACATTTTCATTATTATATTTGCTCATATTTTTAGTATGCTCATGCACACTTAAACTGCTACCGTTTTGTAGCACACAGACCGGATTGATCTGGCAATTTGGTCACAGGTTCCATTCCCTTCTCGGCACACAACATTTTCACATTCTGAGACAGTAAACTGGCTGTGCGGCTCTTTTTTCATTTTTTGCTTTTATTTTAGGGTTAGAACTTGGATCGGGTAGGGCTGAGCTTAGCGATACTCCAGAAACTATATTACAAGTAATGAGGACTTTAATCTGAAACAGAACTTAAGGGTGAAGGCACCCTCCTCGAAGTTGTAGTACTGAGCAACACACACACAACAAGTCAGTAGAGATGCAGTCCTGAATGCAGAAGTTAGCAACAACAAATTCCCAGAGGAGTTTAGGAAAGTCTCTAGATTCAAAGAGGCTAGTAATCACTGTTTCTGGCTTCCAGACAGCATGTGCATGGTCAGCAAACTTCAGTTTTTCTGCAGCCTGTGTCCTGGGATCATAGTGGACTCTCAAAGAATACTTTGGGAAGGATAAGGCAGAGGTCCCCCTAGCCGAACCACAGCTGGGACCCCACAAAAGTTCTGCAGTCCAAGGAGATGATCCCAGGGATGCCACAGCTCTCAGGTTGGGTCTTACTCCTCCAGGAACAACAGAGCTCTGCTCCAGGCCCAAGCACTGTTTTTTTTGTTTTTTTTTTCAAATATGAACTTTATTGAAGCACGAAGTGGGAACAACAAAGTAACATACAATATTAGCATAGGCAAGGTAAAAGGTTTCCTCAAAACTCGTATACAGCCTAACATATGGTAATGTCAATTCCACACTGTGTGTGCACGACCACCACCTGGTACCATTTTATTAGTATTATAAAGAGGAAGGAGGAGCAACGGAAAGCCGTCACTCCCAGAAGTAAGGGAAGAGAAGAGAAGAGAGAGAGAGGAAGGAGGGAAGAGAGGGGGGGGGAGCAGTGGGAGAACAGATGGACTGTCATGTCCGGCTGAACTCGTGTGGGGGATTATGCTCCAAGAAGAGCCACACCTTCTACTGAAAGGACAAAAAGATTCTACAAATCCCACGTTTTGGAATATTGTTCTCATTTGTGTTGGGCTGTGAGGACAAGGTCCTCCATCCAATTTATCTCTTCCACCTTCTTCAACTAATGTGTTAAAGCGGAGTTCCGGCCTCAAATACCTTTTTTAACTAAAAATACCCCTATAATACTAATCCATCGCCCTTTATAGAACCGCTATTCTCATACTTACAAGGTGTATAGTAATGGATTCTAGTCAAAATCTTACTTTTAACAGCTCTGTCTGATCGTGGCCATCTTGGATGTGGGCATCTGAAGCCGCAGTGTAATCTGCTGTGTCCTTCTTCCTGATTCCAGGGAATGTTCTGTGAGTTCTTCCTGATTCCAGCCTCCTGCGATTGATAACAAACAGCTTTCAACGATGCAATGCAAAGGCGGAAGAGATGGCGGTAGCCGTGGCCACAGAGGGGGGAGAAGGGGGAAGTACAATCAAAAATGCCCTGAAAATAAGGTAAGGGACCCCCAAAAAATTGAAAATGCCCAATTGTTGACCAGCATAGCGAGCACTCCAGGAATCACTAAAGTTGCAAAATAGGCCGGAACTCCGCTTTAAGGTCGGGGGCAACGTTTTTTTTTCCAGTAAAGAGGTATACAGGATTTCGCAGTGTTCAGCAGATGTCTGACAATTGATTTTTTGTACTGCCTTGATGGGAAATCAGATAAATGCAGAAGAAAGAAAGCGGGGTCATCCGATATGATGCGTTTTGTACATTTTGGTGTGATCCTGCGGACCCCTGACCAGAAATGGGTGAGTTTAGGACAGGTCCAGAAAATGTGTAATAAAGTACCCTCGTCTCTCTGGCAAACAGGGAAACATCTGTGGAGTCTAGTCGGAGTGAAGTACCACCTCATCAAGACTTTAAAGTTGGTCTCTTGGATTAGTGCATATCAAGGAATGAAGCGCAAAATCAATTATACATGATGTTTGTTTTGTTGTGAAGGATCAGCCCAGGTCCATCTCCCATTTGTGTACCCAGGAAAGCCAGGGCTGTTCCGGCGGAGTGATTAACATGCTGTACATTTTGGAAAGGACCCTTGTCAGAATTCCTGTTTCAGAACAGAGTTCCTCGAACGGCATCAGACGACGGTCAAAGCGTTGAGGGTTAGGAATGGAATGTAAAAAGTGGTGTAGCTGCAGTGCATTCCAAAACGGGAGTTTGTAGGCGCCCAGGGTATTAGTCAGAGTGGGGAACGAGGGCCAGTTGCTGCCTATCAGAAAGTGTGATGCCTGAAATATCCCCAAGGTTCTGAGTGTGATAAGAGGCCGCGAGGAGAAGCCGGGAGAAAATCCCAGGTTCCCCATTACAGAGTTCCTCGAACGGCATCAGACGATGGTCAAAGCATTGAGGGTTAGGAATGGAATGTAAAAAGTGGTGTAGCTGCAGTGCATTCCAAAACGGGAGTTTGTAGGCGCCCAGGGTATTAGTCAGAGTGGGGAACGAGGGCCAGTTGCTGCCTATCAGAAAGTGTGATGCCTGAAATATCCCCAAGGTTCTGAGTGTGATAAGAGGCCGCGAGGAGAAGCCGGGAGAAAATCCCAGGTTCCCCATTACAGAGTTCCTCGAACGGCATCAGACGATGGTCAAAGCATTGAGGGTTAGGAATGGAATGTAAAAAGTGGTGTAGCTGCAGTGCATTCCAAAACGGGAGTTTGTAGGCGCCCAGGGTATTAGTCAGAGTTGGGAACGAGGGCCAGTTGCTGCCTATCAGAAAGTGTGATGCCTGAAATATCCCCAAGTTTCTGAGTGTGATAAGAGGCCGCGAGGAGAAGCCTGGAGAAAATCCCAGGTTCCCCATTACAGGGTACAATGGGGAGTCTGAGTTAAAGAGAGAAGCTTGTTTACATGAAACAAAAAAGATATTGGGGGGAACACCCTAAACGCACAATTCTCAGGCTGGTGCTGCTAAAAGACCAATATACTAATTGAACAATATAATAGCGCACACATACTTAGAAAAAAAGTTATTTTCAAA
Organism: Pelophylax lessonae; assembly: GCF_965119305.1. Lineage (NCBI taxonomy): Eukaryota > Metazoa > Chordata > Amphibia > Anura > Ranidae > Pelophylax > Pelophylax lessonae. Next base: position 429,569,144 of record NC_138772.1, on the reverse strand, counting down.
TCTTGCAAGGCTATTTTAAAACACCTTCTCTTATAAAGTAAATATGGGTAATTTGGACACACCATATGGCCATACTGTGCTTAAGCCCACCACTACGTCAAAGTACCCCATTTTCAGTGGGTCCTGCACTATTCAAAGAAAAGATAATCCCACTTCTCAAAACCATAGGGCATACTCACTTCCTCTGCTAAAACTGCAATGAAGGGACACCTCCTGTAACTACTCACAGGTGGACAATGCTAATGAGGTCTTGGTGTGGGAGAGTGGTGTGCTCCAACCATAAGTCTGGTCAGGACTATACATGAAACAAAAAAGATATTGGGGGGCACACCCTAAAACGCACAATTCTCAGGTTGGTGCTGCTAAAAGCAATATACAAATTGAACAATATAATAGCGCACACATACACAGGTACTTCGACGTAGTGGTGGGCTTAACCACTTTACCACCGGAGGATTTTGCTGTCTTATGTCCAGGCCACTTTTTGCGATTCGGCGCTGTGCAAATTTAACTGACAATTGTGCAGTCGTGCAACGCCGTACCCAAACGAAATTTACGTCCTTTTTTCCCCACAAACAGAGCTTTCTTTGGTGGTATTTGATCACCTGTGCGATTTTTATTTTTTGCGCTATAAACAAAAAAAAGCATACATTTTGAAAAAATAACAATATTTTTCAAATTTTTTTATATGAAATTCCCCACCAAAAAAATGTAAAAATCAAAATTTTTTTAAATTTTTGGCCAATTTGTTTTCTGCTACCTATGTTTGGTAAAAAAAATCACAATAAGCGTATTTTGAATGGTTTGTGCAAAAGTTATTCCGTTTACTAACTAAGGGAAAGATTTCTGTCATTTTTGGTGTTTTTTTTTTTAGCGAGTAATGTCGGCGATCTGCATTGCGGCAGACAGATCGGACCCTTGACTGACATTTTTGACACTTTTGGGGGTACCAGTGACATTTCTACAGTAATAAGTGCTATAAATATGCACTGTTACTGTAAAAATGACACTGGCAGGGAAGGGGGTAATTTTATTGGAGAGGGAGGGGTTAATGTATGCCTGGGGCTTACTAACGTGTGGGGGGGGGGAGGTGACTGAGTGACACAGGGACAGATCGCATGTTCAGCTATGCTGAACCCTGCAATCTGTCACTGTTTTGTCACTTAGGAGATCCGCCCGCTCTGTTTACACAAGCGGGTGGATCTCCAAACTCGATTCCCCGACAAACGGGGAAGAGTAGCGGCGATCGCCGCCGTTCCTCCCCTGGCCCGACTCCCGCTGTGACTGAAAACAGCGGGAGCGCGCCTCCGGCGGCGCGCGAGCGCCGCCTACAGGGGGAGGATTCCAGCAACATAGGTCTACGTCGCTGGACGGAATCGAGCCACTTTGCCGCAGTACAGTCAACGTGACTGGTCAGGCAAGTGGTTAAGCACAGTATGGCCATATGGTGTGACCAAATCCCCATATTTACTTTATAAGAGCAGGTGTTTTTAAATAGCCTTGCAAGGTTTGAAAACAACTTTTTTCTGTGTATGTGTGCGCTATTATATTTATATATATATTATATTATACTTAGAAGTGCCTCTCGTTTTCCGCTTTTCGGCTGAGAGCATAGTATCGTAGATAGAGTAAATTTAGCCGAGCTGGTGAGGAGACAGGACGGAGCTCAGAGAACACACGTCTCTACTCGGCCATGTCCAAGCCACGCCCCAGGCCCAAGCACTTTTATACCCCCTTCAGCCCCCTGCTGGGCACCTGCATATTGACCAGGAATTGGCTGAAAGAATATTAACAGGCAGACTAGGATCTGAACTCTCCCGCTCACTATGTTCCAGGATCCCCTAGGATACAGGGGGAAGCAGTTCAGCCCAAGCTAGTAGAACCCAGAGCAGACCTGTTAATGAATAGGTGCTCTCCGTGGTTACAGGGAAGACAAAAACTACATTTAGCACAAACACTGAACACAGTAGCACTGAGGGAGCTACAATTTTTATCAACTTTTCTAGCTAAGGAAGAGCTGCTGATTTGCAGCACACTTTTATAACCTGACTGTGACCACTACATCATCATGACTGGAAGGAAACCCATGCAGGATCAGAGCAAGGACACCTACCAATACTTAATTAAAGCTGTTTTTTCTGCTTCAGAACTACATAGATTTGACAAACTAAGTATGAGCAATGGCTACACTTTAATTGATAGTTATTTCTTTACATGCGTCTGGCAATTGGATGCACCATAAAGTATATTTTCTCGAACTTAAAGGAGAAGAATGGCCAAAGCTTTTTTGGCCATACTTCTCCTATGGATCACAGGAGTGCAGTTTGTTCTGCACCCGCTAAAGCCCACTGTCAGCTGACAACACTCAGCCGGTCCAGGCTGGGGAAAGATCACGACTCTGCAGTCGGTATCCACCCACATGCCTGGACCAGATGCCGACTCAGTCTCTCAGCTGCGCCTCTGGGAGACCTACCTAGCTGCTCCCTCCCCTCCCCAGCTCAGCGCTCCATTAAGTGCTTGAGGGGCAGAGCTGAGAGCCGGTGACTGGCAATCACAGCTCTCTTCTCAGAGTGGAGGGGAGAACTGAGAAATCAGCAGTGTTTGATAGCTCAATTCTTAGTGCAATGGCCATTTTAGATAATAACAGTTTCTGGGGTTTTGCAAAAGAACCTATTCATATGTATCTGTTTTTTGCATGCAAAGAAATGCACATCAAGTAGAAATCACATTCTGTTCTATGTGCAGAAGTACATGTGTGTTATCATGCACACTGCATGCACACAGAACCAGGGATTTTTTTCAGTTGGAATGCAGTTCTGGCATCTCCAGCACTGAATGTATGTAATGGCAATGCATGCTCTTGTGTCTGTTGATGAAGGCTGCTGGGGGAGCTACTGTCACTAGGGGGGGGGGGGGGGTGAAATCTATTGTTGCAAGAGGTGTATTGTGGCTGTGGAGGTCTATTGTAGCTGTTGAGAGGATCTATTGTTGCTGAGGGGGGGGGGGGATAACTTGTTGCTGGGAGGGGTCCATTGCTGCTTACAGCTGCTTTTACTGCTTTCTTGTTATCATTAACTAATGCCATAGAAATTGTTTAGTACCACTAAATGATAATTGGTTCTGTATTCTATACTTCTCTTCTCTCTGGTACTGGGGATTGGGAACCAAGGGATAGTGCTCAGAGAGGGGTAGAGGGTGAAGACAAGGGGTGACTCAGAAGGGTGGGGGGTACCTGCACTAATTCTCTGGGGGAAAAAAGCCATGCATGGAACAGTTTAAATCCAGATGTCACAGCTTTCCAGTTCTTCTTCAGTTTATATAATAGGAAACAATATCCAAAAATAGGTTCTTGTTTGCCAGCCTGGAAATAAATCTATAAAATAATTGTTAATTGCTTTCTTGGAAAAAATAAACTCCAGCTTCTTCAAATATCAACTGTCTTGTGAAATATTAAATGCAAGGTCATTGGATTCGTTTCTGCAGAAAATAAACCACACTGTGCTGAACATTTGCTTTAATTCCTTTTCATTTTTTTGGACCCTGAGTGTTTATTGCAAACAGGCGGTAAGCAGCCGCAGAATAAGAAATTGTTCTGTTATTCTTCACAGTTGACTGCTGAGCATCTGTATCAAAGTGAGGCCAGCTGCACACTTTGTAGCTGCATGTATCTCATACCAGGCGGGGGGAATAGGCTGAGAGTGTTGTGTCAGTAAGCACATTCTATTTTAATACTCATAATGCTGGCTTACATTTGTTATTTCAACACAGTGGAAGTATTTGAAAAGGCAAAGCATTGATCTAGTTTATCTTAAAGTCCATACCACCAAACCGTTCCAAATCAAATTTCATAGAATAATCCTGATTTTGTCTTTCAAGAGGCATGCTTGGAAAAAAAAATGCACATAGGTATTGTCTAATTGAGGATGGAGCGTGGGCATATTGCAAATCAGGCCTGGAGAAGAAAAAATGGATTTCAAAAAATGGTAAAAAAAATGTCAGCTCATTGTTTAAATGGGTGCAGGTCTTAACTGGATGGAGGTTAAAGCTCAAATGGGAAGGTGTAACTACAAAGGTTGTTGAAGTGAAGGATGCTGGGTATTCATTCCAGAAAGTTCAGACAAAGAGAAAGTTTCTCACTCACCCGCCTTTTTCTTACAGTTCATTGTAAGTCAAGGGTTGAAGGGAGGTATTAATGAAAAAAAAAAATAATAATTTGTGGGTCAGGGGTGGGGAGCAGTTTAAACTTGAATTGCTACAAAGCTGGGGGGGCCATCTGGGGTATAGCACTTCCACTTGGATGGCTATTGGTGGTTTTTCCCAGGAAAAAAAAAAATGCAAAAACATGCACCACTTAAGCCTAGTAGACACAGCCTGAATTTTTGGCAACATCAGCCAGTTTAATACATTTTTCAATGTTTCTATGAGCTAGGTCCTCTGGGGAAAATAAGTGTGTGATTTGATAACATCTTCAAGCTGGTAGGGACATGGGCAATTCTGGTTATAAATTGTGCTTTTAAAGTGTATGTTCCTAATATGTGTCTGTGGTACCATGTACTTGTATAAAACAGTATCCAGTTCTATTTGTGTTTCCTCCTTTTTTTTTTTTTTTAAATACCTAGTGATCTTGCCAGTCCCCTGCTTTCCTATTTCAAACAGACCACCTTAGGCAAGTAAGCACATTGATCCTAGTGTGGTCAGTTTTATGGCTGTGCTGGGTCTGCCTGTCATCCAGTGGTCAGTCTTGTGCTGACACACCCCTATGCACAATTAATCACTGGGAAGATCAGTCTAAAGCTGTTTCTCTGCTTCCTGCTGACACACTCCTTTGCAATTTCCACCCTTAACTCTCTAAGCTTCTAGGCAGCTGAGAAAAGAGGTCATGTGGCCACTTATTAAAAAAAAAAAAAAAAAAACCAGGTACTTATCTTTTTTTAAAAAATATACCTGGGGTTAGTATGTTCTCCCTGGGCCTGCGTGGGTTTTCTCCAGCTACTCCAGGTTTACTCCCACTCTTCAAAGACATGCTAGTAGTAATTGGCTCCTAACTAAATTGACCCTAGTATGTGTATATATGAATGTGAGTTAGAGACCTTATATTGTAAGCTCCTTGAAAGCAGAGACTGATGGATCCCTGGAAAGTCCTGTTCAGAGTTTATAAATATTCCAGGTTGCTTTCATATACATTTAAGGATTTCTGATCCAGTGCAGTCTTTACTCCTATCCCCACTGGCAATTTATTCTCACCTGGAACCTGTAGCCAGTGCTTGTGGCCTGGGGGATCAGACAAGTCCTGTGTAGGAGAGCTGAAGGGTTTGTAAAAGCTAAAAAACTGTATTTATGAAGGCTGACAAGCAGTAGACTTGCTTAGTCAATTAGTTAGGACCTGTATCTTTCTGTAGTTTTTGGTGAGATATGGCTAGGCTTTTGTTTTCGTATTATTTGCCTTCTTTTTTTCTGGAACACTGTACAGCACTTGTGAATAGACTTGTATATAACACCAATAAACACCGCAGTGTTTGTCACTACCCCACTGGATTTGGTATCTGCGAGAGACTGCTTACACCAGGAGGCTTACGTACCAGCTACCTATCCCCAGCTCATATATATATATATATATATAGATAGAGAGATAGATAGAGAGAGAGATAGAGAGAGAGAGATAGAAATCAGTGGCGGCCGGTCTGTAGAGGGAGCAGGGGCGCCCCCCCCAATCTGTGGGCAAAAAAAAATTCAATTTTCAGCCCACTAGGGGCGCCGGACCTATTGGTTGCTATGGGGGGGGGGTGGGGTTTTTTACCCCACATGGGGCGGGCAGAGGCGCCGATTGGAGGCCTTCTGGGGGTCATCGGGGCGCAGAGCAATGCGCCCTGACACTCCCCACTTTAGAGATGTCCTGGCTGTGATTGGTCAAGACTCCAGCCTGGACCAATCACACAGGAGGACATCCTGGGTGACGTGACGCGTGGGGGCGGTGCGTGCGTCAGTCACTCACCGTCCCTGCGTCACGTCCTCACCTTCCCGCCCGCTGGCGCCGTCAGACCAGAGAGAGCCGGCGGGCGGGAGAAGAAGAAGAGGGAGTCGTTTGCGCCGTCAGACCAGAGAGAGCCGGCGGGCGGGAGAAGAAGAGGGAGTCGTTCGTCTCGGTTGGAGTCGTCTCGTGTTCTTATCGTCTGACTCAGAGGAAGCAGCACGCAGGTCACCGTGAGTGAGGTAAGCGACGCCTCAGGGAGGGCCCGGCCCACGCACTGTCTGCTTTGTAGGGGGCACGCACGCATGCTGGTCTCTGCATTGATTGGGGGGGCACGGTGGGCACGGCAGGCACGGCTGACAAGCTGGTCACTCACTCACTCACTGCACTGCATTGATGATGGGGGCAGACAAGCTGGTCACTGCATTGATGATGGGGGCAGACAAGCTGGTCACTGCATTTAAGATGGGGGCAGACAAGCTGTTCACTGCATTTAAGATGGGGGCAGACAAGCTGGTCACTGCATTTAAGATGGGGGCACGGCAAGCTGGTCACTGCATTTAAGATGGGGGCACGGCAAGCTGGTCACTGCATTTAAGATGGGGGCACGGCGTTTTTTGCCGCAAATTTTTCTTTTTGCACCCCCCAAAAATTTTGAGCACCAGCCACCTGAGATAGAGATAGAGAGAAATAGATACACATGTATACAACTGTTTTTATATATATGTAAATTGATGGCGCTATAAAAAGTACCTGTAATAAATAATTTAATAGTTTTACGCAAACATTTTGATTTGCATTTCTATATTAAACTCAATGGGTTGTTTTACAAGTTATAGGTTCACATATACTTTAAGGACACCCAAAGAATTCTTCCTTGTTGCATTGTCGAAATTGTTATGTTAATGTTATGTTATTTGTTTCATCTTGTAAATAAAGTGACTGCTGTGGCCATTTAAGCACATGTCGTGCAGTTTGTGTTATTATTTTAAAAGGTTAGTAGAGGGATTGAGGTTGACAAAGTCTTTATTCATGCATATTCAGTGTTGCACACATAGTTGGTAACTTTGTGTAGCACTACCTCAAAAGGAGTCGCTAAAAATTGGCTGGATTATTTTTCCAATAATTGCCCTGCGGCCATGCACACACTCATAATCACTCTTTGGCTCAATAACAAGTGCAGGGGTGTTCTTTTTGGTGTTTCTATTTTTGAGGTAACTTTATTAGAGATGGGGAATTAGAGTGGGATACTCCAAAAAGAGTTATATACAAAGTGAGGACAGCAAACTTCCTTCTGTACAGCTGAAGCATAAGCCCTTGCAAAAATAAAACTGTGGACTTGGCTTTGTAGAAGAAGCAGTCAAAAACATGAAAGCTTCTTTCTTTGAGCAATCAGAGCAGAGTCCATTCACAAAGAGCTCGATAGACTCTTCAGGGCAACAGCCGATGTCCCCTTTAGACAAACACACAGCTGACTGTACAGCACGAGAGGGGTGGCAGCATCCCTCTTACAACAGTCTACTCACAAATGTCCTTGGAAAGTCGGTTGCCTCCTTCCAACATCCATGTGACACCTTTCCCCTGTAATACCAGACTAGATCTTCAGATGAAAGCCCCTCAGTCAGCTGCTCTCTATAACTTCAGCATCCAAGCCCCTCACCTAGCCCAGCTGAGGCCTCACAAACAGCAAGCACATGGCAGGGCTGCCCAGAGGGCAGTGAGCCCTCCAAGCTAGACTTCTCCTCTGCAAGATAAGACTCAGAAGTTCTGTGTTTCATAGTATTTATACAGACTCCTAGCAGCCTTCATTGCCACCCTCCCTGGGAATGGCCAGGCCTGTAAAAGGTTTCATGCTGCCATTAGCATTGCTCAACACCTATGTTCCAGAGGGATCCACAGCCCTCTAGAAAGCAAACAAATCAATCAAACCAGCAGCAGCTGAAACACTGAATAGACCTAACTAATCACATGCAGATGCACTGATTACAGTGGGCTAAAACTAAACTGCCTAACCCAGAAATTGCACTGGTTACAGTGAGACAAGCTACATTTACCAAGCAACAAAAATACAGCTCCACTGAACACAGTAAGCCAGAATTAAATCTACCTAATCCTAGAACTTATCTAGGAGGGTGCTACAGTTGAATAAAGACACTTTTCTGTCCAGTTAAACCTGTGAGTGTGTGATTTCCAAATTCCTGCACATTGTGTTCGCTAAGAAACACATCTAAAAGTTGAACTTATCTACAATTTCAGCTATGGAAAAGAGTTCCACATCCTTACTGCCCTAACAGCAAAGAACCCGTAACACAGGTTAACCACTTAAGCCCCGGAAGATTTTGCCCCCTTTCTGACCAGGGCCTATTTTGCGATTCGGCACTGCGTGAATTTAACGGACAATTGCACGGTCGTGCGACGAAGTACCTAAACTAATTTGACGTCCTTTTTTTCCCACAAACAGAGCTTTCTTTTGGTGGTATTTGATCACCTTAGCGATTTTTTGATCATGCGCTATAAACAAAAAAAGAGCGTCAATTTTGCAAAAATAACAATATTTTTCACATTTTTTTATATGAAATTCCCCCAAAAAATGTAAAAAACAAAATTTTTTAACATTTTAGGCCAATTTGTTTTATGCTACATATGTTTGGTAAAAAAAAAATCGCAAAAAGCGTATTTTGATTGGTTTGCGCAAAAGTTATTGCGTTTACTAACTAAGGGAAAGATTTTTGTCATTTTTGTTGTTTTTTTTTTTTAACGAGTAATGGCGGCGATCTGCGATTTTTTTTTTTTGCGGGACTGCGACATTGCGGTGGACAGATCGGACCCTTGACTGACATTTTTGACACTTTTGGGATTACCAGTGACATTACTACAGTAATCAGTGCTATACATATGCACTGTTACTGTAAAAATGACACTGGCAGTGAAGGGGTTAACTTTTTTTGAGAGGGAGGGGTTAAGTGTGTCCCTAGGGGCGTGATTCTAACTGTGATTGGATGTGGCTACTGGTGTAAGAACAGAGATCAACGGTCCTACATAGCAGAACCGTGTGATCTCCATTCTTACACAGGGGAGAATGACAGGCGGCTTTGTTTACATTAGCCGTCTGCCTTTCTCCCGGTGTAACGGACGATCGCGAGTTGCCCGGCGGACATCGGGTCCGCCGGGCACACACACGGGGGGGTCCGTGACCGAGCGGGAGTGGGAGCGCGCCTCTGGCGGCGCACGCTTGCTCCCCAGAGCCTCACAGGCTAGCGACGTAGCCCTACGTCGCTTTGCCTGTGAGGGGCTGACCGCCGCCGTAAATAGTCGTGCGGCGGTCGGCAAGTGGTTAAGATTGAACTGTTTCTTGTCCAACTTCATAATGTGGCAACGTGTCTTCTTTAGACATTAAAACGTTTTCTTCCAATGCCACCATTCAAGGATCTGTACATTGCTATCATATCCCCTCTTCTCCAGAGAGAAAATGTTTAATATTTTCTTCATTTCTCATAACTGAGGTCCTCCAAGCCCCTTATTAGATTTGTTGCCCTTCTCTGGACTCTTTCCGGTTCAAGCCATCCTAGGTTCTCCCCCTATTGTGTAACCTGCATGCATATTTTCAAGAGCATTACTTTACATTTTTCTGCTTCATACCTGACCTGCCATAAAGTTGCCCATCCCTCTATTTTATCTAGGTCTTCTAGTAAAGTTTCTATATTGTTGTGCAGTTCTTGCTCTGCTATTTTTTTCATCCTCTATATTTTGAACAGAGCCCTGGGGCACGCTGCTCACAACTCCAGATCATTTAGAAAATATGGCAATAATCACCACCCTCTAGACCCACTCTGGTAACCAGTTTTCTATCCAGGTACATACCATGTCATCAATGCCAATAGACCTTGGTCATTTTTAAATGAATTGCTTGTGGGGTACTGTATCAAATGACTTAGTGAAATCTAGATACACAACACCCACAGACCTTCCTCTATCCAAATTACAGCTCACTTCCTCATAGAATGTTAAAAGGTTGGTCTGGAAAAAATGGCTCTTTATGAATCCATGTTGGTCACTATTAACCACTTCTGGACCGGAAGGATTTGCCCCCTAAATGACCAGGCCATTTTTTGCGATTTAGCACTGCGTTACTTTAGCGGAAAATTGCGCGGTCATGCGACGCTGTACCAAAATCAAATTGATGTTATTTTTTTCCTGCAAATAGAGTTTTCTTTTGGTGGTATTTGATCACCTGTGCGATTATTTTTTTGTGCTATAAACAAAAAAAGAGCGACATTTCTGAAAAAAAAAAAACAATATTTTTCACATTCTGCTATATAACGTTCCCCAAAAAAATGTAAAAATCAAATTTCTTCATCCTGTTAGGCCAATTTGTATTCTGCTACATATTTTTGGTAAAAAAAAAAAATCGCAATAAGCGTATTTTGATTGGTTTGCGCAAAAGTTATAACGTCTACAAACTAGGGGAAAGATTTATGTCATATTTATTTATTTTTTTACTAGTAATGGTGGCGATCTGCGATTTTTAGTTGGACTGCGACATTGCGGCGGACAGATCGGACCCCTAACTGACATTTTTGACACTTTTGGGGGGACCAGTGACATTACTACAGTAACCAGTGCTAAAAATATGCACGGTTACTGTAATGATGACATTGGCAGGGAACGGGTTAATCTAAGGGTAATCAAAGGGTTAAGTGTGAGCCTAGGGGAGTGTTTACTAACTGTATAGGGGATGGGCCTGTGAAATGATCATAGAGACTTGTGATCCTATTTAGAAGGATCACAGGTGCTCTGTGATCATTTTAGAGAGAAGAACAGTCAGCTGTGTTTACAACAGTGGACCGTCCTTCTCTCTCAGCGGGGAGTGATCGCGGGTGCCCGGCGGCAATCGTGGCCGCCAGCCCAGTGCTTTGGCATCCCCGCTGCCTAGTGGGGACTCGGCGCCGGCCGAGCTGATTTTTCAATTAGCTTTTGGATAAGGGAAACCGCCAGTGAAGCCTTGCGGCTTCACAGCAGGTTTCCTACTGTGCATGCGTGAAGCGTGCTGCGCTTTCTGAATGTCCCAGTGGCGGGGGAAGGAGGAGGGGGGCCAAACTTTCGGATGACTTCACCACGGCTAAGTCACCTGGAAGTGGGAGCGAGTACCTGTCAAAACCAAGTACACGCTCACCCCCGAAAGGTGCCAAATGTGGCAGCAGAGGGGGAAGTAGGCAAATAAGTGGAGCTTCCCCTTTTGGGTGGAGCTCCGCTTAAGTCCTTTGAGAACTCTCAAGTGTAAGCCTTGTCCTGGTGAATAATTCATTAATATTAGTTTTTTTTTTAACACTGATCACTGTCAGCCACAAAGGTAAATTAAATGTACGGTTATTAACATTACTGTCTTATTTATTATGCCCCTCCTTTTCCTTTGCAAAAACCAAGGAGAAAAATGTATTCAGTACAGTGCCCTTCTACCTGTCACTTGTGACCAGGTTCCCTGATCATCATTTATGTGACTAAAATGTTCTGCCTTAGCCTTTTTTCTATTATTATAGTATTTGAAAATGGGGGCTTTTTTTACTCTCTGCAGCAATATGTCCTTCGTAATCTATTTTAGCTGCCCCGATCACACTCTAGCATTTATTATTTATTATGTCCATGATGACTCTTCAGCCTTATATTTATTGAAGGACTGTAATTTCTCATTATTATGTCTTTTTACATTAGTGTTTACCCACCCAGGTTTAACTTTTGTTCTTGTTTATGTTGCCCATTGGAATGCACTGGTGAATGCTGCAATTAAATTTGCCCTTAAAGCACTCCCACATCTCCTTAGTGTACTTTGTTGGAAGAATTTGTTCTCATTTAGTGTCATTAAATATGCTTTCTCCGTGAAACGCGTTGCCTCCTTGTGTATCCTGTGAACTGTGGCATTTGTGCACATGCCTTTTCATTTTTTTACATGCGCACATTTTATCCTTGCACACCTTTTTGGTTCTGCATGCTTGCTGCCCCCCCCCCCCAGACTTTGCCCATCTATACTCTATATCTTTAGCTGATTGCTTAATTGTAATTCTCCCTGGATCTACACATATTACTCTGCCTTGCCATAACAAATCAGCATCACCTTCTCCCCTTCCATGGCTTGCAATGTATTAGCCTCTGTTTGCTTTAAGCTGTACTGCTGAATAAGGTACTCTCAGCTGCCACTTGAGGGAACTACTGGGGACAGTAGAGGGGCTTGAGACCCAAACTGTAGTGCTCCATTTTGGTGGGCCCCCCAGACAGTTGGGTCCCCTGGACTCCTGGAACCTTGGAGCAGCTGCCCCTTTTGCCTTAACTTATGCGGTCCTGGTGTACACCCACCATATGATTACTACTACAAACACTTTAACCAGTGAAATGTAAACAGAAATAGTTCAGTTTGTGCAAACTTCAAAATAAAGTTATATAATGTTGCTATTGCTGTATGTAGGAACAATCATAAAACACTAAGAGAAAAGCTCATCTACACTTGCATTGCTGGTACAGGTCTTTTGGTACAACTGTTCACAAACATCTGTTTTTTGTATTTAACTAATAAAACTATTCAGAAACTAGGTGCCAGATTTAGCACATGATTATCAAGCGATAATCTGATGCCCCATAAACTATCATTGTATAATCTTCATATTAGGTTATTTCAATGTCCACCCCAGGATGCTCTTCAGGGAGATATAATAATCTACCACAAATTTGATTATATTGATATGCTTAGTTGAATTCACGCAGTCGATTGTTCACCACATTAAAAACTCTTTATGCAAGACAGTATTTTCATCACAAACCATGACCTGGACAATTTCTTTTTTTTTCCAATTCGTTTTTATTGAAAAGTTTTCAAAACATACAAAACATGCAATAGACAGCAGGTTACAAAGTATATCCTGAAATGGTTGCCCGAAAATGGGTCGGTGCATACATAAAACTAGAATCCAATACATATGCTAACCGAAACAGTAAAATAGCTGAACATAATGTAGCCAGTTCAAACTAGCAACATAAACAGCAAGGGAAAGAAAGAGAAAGGGTGAGAGAGAAGATAAGGCGGAGGGAAGGGAAGAGGTAGATAGGAAGAAGAGAGGAGAAATACAGGAGAGAGAGAGAAAGAGTGGGCGGTAACCTGGACAATCTTGTACAAAAGGTCTTCATTCTTAAAGCGATTTCTGAGTCCCTGCTAGGCCCCTTGCACACAGGACTGTCTAGAAACTGTGCATCCCTCCCAGTGCCTGGGAGGGACAGGTGTAGTGCAAGCCCCACTGTAGGCGACTAGTCAAAGTCTACGGCAGGCTGTGGCTGCATGGGGCTGAATGCTGTACCAAGTGGTACAGGGACAAAGGTCCGGAATGCAGAAGACCTTCATCAATGAACGCACAGATCTCTATGCACCTGTACAACAAGATACATTGTTCTGCCCCATCCAGCCACATGTGGGCATGGGCAGCTTACTTTCTCCACTGCAAGTGGTACTCATCCGCAGCGGCTTTCCGGTGGAAAGGAGGTCAGGAGAAACATGGTTTCTCTATGGTTTCCTGGGTCATGGGAAGCTATTCGATTGGATGCTGCCACCCATTGTGACTCCATTAGCTATCTTGGGTCAGGCAGAGCTTATTTAAGGTACTGGAAAAGAGAAATGGACAGAGGGCGCACCAGCCTAGCGCATTATCTTTATCTCTATAGTAGCTCTGATGAAGGGGGAACACCCTGAAACGCATAAGCGGTTTTTTGGAAGTCTACATCCTTCCACGGCCTGCGGCAGCTGAGTGTAAGAGACGCTCAGTGCGCGTGCCCAGGCACACGGGAAGCAATGTGCGAATGCGCATGCGCCAATGCGCGAACACGCCAATGCGCCAATGCGCGAACGCGCCAATGCGCGGACGCGCGAACGTGCGTACGCAACGTGCGCACGCAATTGGCGCCAAACGGCCTATTTATACCAGGCGGTGACAGGAGCACATTGCTGAGTGGTCTTTCAGCTTGTGTTCCTGTTTACCTGTGCCCTGACCTGCTTGTGGATTTCCCGTTACACCGACCCGGCTTGCCTTTTGACTCTCCTTGGATTCCTGCCTGCCTTGTGACCTCAGCCTGTCTTTGACCCTGCCTTGCCTTATGCCTTTGTACCTTGCTGCCAGACTGTGTACCGACTTCGGCTTGTATCCTGACTCCGCTTCTGCCTCACGTTCCTGTACCCGTGCTGTCCGGCTGTTGACAACCCCTTGGCTTGTGTTCCGATTACGCTCCTGCCTTCTCATCCAGCATCACCGAGTTCCAGTTTCAGGTGTTCATCCGGTGATCCACAGCCATCAGTCTTCTGCCAAGACATCACCTGCTATACCGGCCCTCGTGCCACTCTGTGTCTTACACCGCCTGTCATCTCTATCAGGGGTGTTGGACAGGAGGTGCAAGAGAAGCCCCCTCTACAGCTTGGTCTCCACCAGGTACGTGATAGTACCACTCAGCCAGATGTCGGAGACCGAGAGAGGGGCTTCACCTCTAGAGGCAGTATGCCAGCAACTTGCTTCGCTTACCCAAGCAGTCAAATCCTTGCAAGAGGGTTACTTCCAATTAGAGGGTCGCATCCAATCCATGGCTTCTACCCCGGTAACCCCGGCACCTGGGACCTCCATGCCCGAACGGGCTCTATCCACACCTTCAGTGGTTTTGCCACCACCGGAACCTCGGGTACCTGCTCCAGAACGATTTTCGGGTGACCGACACAAATTCCGGGCTTTCAGGAATTCTTGTGAGCTATACTTTGCCCTGCAGCCACGGACTTTCTCACTTGAATCCACCAAGGTGGGGTTCGTAATCTCTCTACTTCTCGGAGAGCCGCAATCCTGGGCCCACCGTCTCCTGGAACAAAATGATATAGCCTTGAACACCATCTCATCATTTTTCGAAGCGATGGCGCAGCTTTATGACGACCCCCAGCGATCTGTTACAGCCGAAGCAACCCTACATACATTACAACAAGGCCGCCGCCCTGCTGAGGACTATGTCGCCGAATTCCGCAGATGGGCTTCCGATACAGGCTGGAATGATGCAGCCTTACGGCATCAATTCCGTCTCGGCCTATCAGAGGGCCTTAAGGATGAACTTGCCAGAGTGGGTACGCCTGATTCTCTTGATGACCTTATTAGTCTTACTATCCAGCTTGACCGCAGGCTCAGGGAGCGGAGAGTGGAAAGAGCTGGAAGTTCCAGACCTACCTGGATGTTGCCTCAAGTGCCGTCACCTCCGGCTTTTCGTCCACCTGTCGCTTTCCCCACAACCTCCAGTGTGGAGCCCATGCAACTCGGACTTTTACGTTCTCCACTAACCACTGAGGAGAGATTGCGAAGACGCCGAAACAACTTATGCCTCTATTGTGGGGAAGCCGGACATTACCTTCAGACCTGCCCGGTGCGGCCTAGTAAGTCTCAGTTTGCTTTTCCTTCTTACTTTGCAAACAGTTCTGGGAAGGATCTGTCCACTCACATTACTCTATCTCTCTCACTACAGATTCTCGGAAAGACCATCCAAGTCCCAGTCATTATTGACTCCGGCGCTTGCAGCTGCTTCATGGACAGTGACTTTGCTCAGCGTCATCAGATCCCTCTGCAAGCGAAAACCCGTCAGTTATCTATCCATCTAGCTGACGGATCCCATCTCAAGTCCGGGCCTATAACCCAAGAAACCTGCCCATTACTGGCTATCTCTAATAAAGGCCACCGAGAATACTTGTGCTTGGATATTATCCCATCTCCTCTGTTCCCTATCATTCTCGGTATCCCATGGCTACAAGCACACAATCCTCAGATAAACTGGAAGTCAGGAGAAGTGGCATTTCCATCCACCTATTGTCAACAAAACTGCTTCCAGCCCAGTCCAGGGAAACCTGCATCACTTTTGGGCCTGCAACCTGTTCCCTCTGCATCCCAACTTGTGCCTGCAGCTTACCATGAGTTCTTGGAAGTCTTTGATAAACAGAAAGCAGACATCCTACCACCTCACCGGTCGTATGACTGCCCAATTGAACTTTTACCAGGTGCTGAGATACCGTTTGGGCGTATCTTTTCCCTCTCTGAACTAGAACTTGAGGCATTACGCCTTTACATCGACGAAAACCTGAAAAAAGGCTTCATCCGGCCCTCTACGTCCCCCGCAGGGGCTGGTATTTTCTTCGTTGAAAAGAAGGATCATTCTCTACGCCCCTGTGTTGATTATCGGGAGTTGAACAAGGTTACTGTCAAAAACAGATACCCCCTGCCCTTAGTTCCTGAACTTTTCCAACGTTTCAGGGCAGCCACGGTATTCACAAAACTTGACCTACGTGGAGCATACAACCTAGTACGGATCCGTGAGGGCGACGAGTGGAAGACCGCCTTTCGCACAAGATTCGGCCACTTCGAGTACCTTGTCATGCCCTTTGGATTGTGCAATGCTCCAGCTACTTTTCAGCATTTCGTGAACAATATTTTCAGAGACTTCCTTGATTTGTTTATGATTGTCTACCTTGACGATATTCTTATCTTTTCAGGTTCCATTGAAATGCACCGTGAACATGTCAAGAAGGTTCTCGGCCGCCTAAGAGACCATGGATTATACGCAAAGGCTGAGAAATGCGAGTTCGAAAAGGAATCAATCCAATTCTTGGGACTCGTCATTTCCACTTCTGGGATCTCCATGGACCCCCAAAAGGTCAAATCGATCCTCGAATGGCCCACTCCCACAGACAGGAAGAGCACACAAAGGTTCATTGGCTTTGCTAATTTTTACCGCAAGTTTATCAAGAACTTCTCCGCCATTATGCTTCCAGTCACCCAGCTAACAAGGCAAGGCACCCGTTTCCAATGGACACCGGCAGCACAAGCTGCGTTTGACCAGTTGAAGATTCTATTCACTACTGCACCTATCTTACGACACCCAAATCCCGCTCTGCCCTATGTTCTCGAGGTGGATGCTTCAGAAAATGCCATAGGTGCCATCCTGTCACAGCGTTCAGGTACGAAATCTCTTCTTCATCCTGTTGCCTTCTTTTCCAGGAAACTCAGCCCAGCAGAAAGGAACTACGATGTTGGAGACCGGGAATTACTGGCCATCAAGGCGGCCTTGGAGGAATGGCGCTACCTATTAGAAGGAGCATCTCACCCTATCCTGATCTTTACTGACCACAAAAATCTGGAGTACCTCCGAACAGCTAAGAGACTGAAACCACGTCAAGCCAGGTGGGCACTGTTCTTTTCTCGTTTTAACTTCCATATCACCTACAGGCCAGGCTCCAAGAATGGCAAACCTGATGCACTTTCCCGCATGTACCCAGAGGACGAAGAGTGTCACCCAGTAGACACAATCCTGCCATCCCAAAGTTTTCTACTTTTGCAAGCGGATCTGTTAACGCAGCTGAAGCAGGCGTCCACAAGGGATGTTTTACCATCAGGTATGTGCTTTCAGGAAGAAGAAGGTCTGTTTTTCTATAACCAAAAAGTGTTTGTACCTCCAGGTCTACGTGCCAAGATCCTCGGCCTGTGCCATGATCACCCCTTGGCAGGGCACTTTGGGATATCTAAAACGGTTGACCTGGTACAACGGTCCTTTTGGTGGCCTGGTCTGAGGTCCGACTGCCGTAATTATGTTAGCACCTGTACAATCTGCATCCGGAACAAGAATGACAAGGCCAAAGCCTGGGGTTTGCTAAGACCTTTGCCCATTCCCAAGAGGCCTTGGGAAATGATAAACATGGACTTTATCGTTGAGCTCCCTCCTTCTGAAGGATTCACGACCATCTTTGTGGTGGTCGACAGACTAACAAAGATGGCCCACTTTATCCCTATGTTGGGAACTCCCTCAGCAATGGAAACTGCCCAAACCTTCATCAAGGAAGTGGTTCGGCTCCACGGGGTTCCTAGTAATATCACTTCAGACCGAGGGGTGCAATTTACTTCGAGGTTCTGGAGAGGCCTTTGCAAAACATTAAAAATTGACACATACTTTTCCTCAGCTTATCACCCGCAAACAAACGGGCAAACGGAGCGTACAAACCAGACCCTGGAGCAGTACCTCCGGTGTTTTTCATCTTTCTCACAAGACGACTGGGCATCACTTTTACCTCTAGCAGAGTTTGCATATAATAACGCAGTGCATTCAGCCACGGGTCAAGCCCCGTTTTTTGCAAACTATGGGTACTTCCCGGCCTTTATGCCTGACGTAATACCTGATTCCTTGGTTCCCGCAGTCCAGGAAAAAGCTACATTTTTGCAAACTAACAACAAATTATTGCAAGATGCCATTGTCAGAGCACAGCAAGACGACAAAAAATTTTTTGATAGGAAGAGGAGGGGAGATCTAAACCTCAGACCGGGAGACAAGGTTTGGTTATCCTCTATCAATCTAAAACTGTCATGTCCGTCTAAGAAACTGGGGCCTAGATATATCGGTCCATTCTCTATTAAGAGACAAATCAATCCTGCTGCCTATGAACTTTCACTCCCGGAAACATACAGAATTCATCCTGTTTTCCATGTGTCCCTACTGAAGCCTACCAGACCCAATCCATTTCCTGACCGAGAGTCGGATCCACCTCCGCCTGAAACTATTGATGGCAACGAAGAATACGAGGTTGAAGCAATATTAGACTGTAGGAAAAGAGGAGGTACTGTCCAGTACCTGATTAAATGGAAGGGCTATGGCCCGGAAGAAAATTCTTGGGAACCAGAAGCCAACCTCCATGCTACGGATCTAATTCAAACCTTTTTTCAGCTTCATCCTGAGAAGATGTTGCAGATGGGCATCCGGAGGCCGCCCATTGGGGGGGGGCAATGTAAGAGACGCTCAGTGCGCGTGCCCAGGCACACGGGAAGCAATGTGCGAATGCGCATGCGCCAATGCGCGAACACGCCAATGCGCCAATGCGCGAACGCGCCAATGCGCGGACGCGCGAACGTGCGTACGCAACGTGCGCACGCAATTGGCGCCAAACGGCCTATTTATACCAGGCGGTGACAGGAGCACATTGCTGAGTGGTCTTTCAGCTTGTGTTCCTGTTTACCTGTGCCCTGACCTGCTTGTGGATTTCCCGTTACACCGACCCGGCTTGCCTTTTGACTCTCCTTGGATTCCTGCCTGCCTTGTGACCTCAGCCTGTCTTTGACCCTGCCTTGCCTTATGCCTTTGTACCTTGCTGCCAGACTGTGTACCGACTTCGGCTTGTATCCTGACTCCGCTTCTGCCTCACGTTCCTGTACCCGTGCTGTCCGGCTGTTGACAACCCCTTGGCTTGTGTTCCGATTACGCTCCTGCCTTCTCATCCAGCATCACCGAGTTCCAGTTTCAGGTGTTCATCCGGTGATCCACAGCCATCAGTCTTCTGCCAAGACATCACCTGCTATACCGGCCCTCGTGCCACTCTGTGTCTTACACCGCCTGTCATCTCTATCAGGGGTGTTGGACAGGAGGTGCAAGAGAAGCCCCCTCTACAGCTTGGTCTCCACCAGGTACGTGATACTGAGGATGCCCAGTGGAGACCCCTGGTGGTCCCTCATTGCTTATTGCCCGTGTTTCATAATCGTTTTGTGAGTATAATGTGTATACATGTCTATTACAATAAATTGTTTTAAAGTTAATGCGCTAGGCTGGTGCGTCCTCTGTCCATTTCTCTTTTCCAGTATCTTCTTTGGGTTACCACGACCCGTTGAGAGTGGCAGCACAGCCTGAATTTACTACAATTTGACCTGAATAGCATTTTCCGGATACCAGCCGCAAGGCCACCCCTTAAGCGCAGGAGTCATTTGCTCTTAGAGCATATTTAAGGCCCTGGCTCCAAGGCTTGGTGTGCTTTTGAGTGTGGGTAGTGTAGGCATAGGTCAGTGATTAGTGTTAGGGAGAGGTTCCAGACAAGTAGGGAAAGGATAGGGACTCGCCATCTTTCTGGAGACCTCTCCATTTGGGCTCGGACAGGTCAGGCCGCGTTTCGCCCCTCAGGACAGTCCACTGTCGGCACATCTGAGACCTGCTCTGCTACACATTGCTGTTACATGCCTTGAGTGCTCCCAGTCGGGTGTCTTCCTGCCAAGTTTGTTGTGAATTATTGGATTCTGCATTAATACAAGTTATGTTCTCTACAACTGGAGTCTGTGTAACTACTGCTGCCGCACCACGCTGCACCTCCCCACATGCAGCCTGCAATAGACTTTGACAACTTGCCTGCAGAGAGGCTGCACATTGCACCAGTTTCTACTGGAAGCACTAATATAGATGCAGAGCCCCTAAACAGTCCTGTGTGCAAGGGGCCTTATCATTAAAGTGATATTAAACCCTCTTTTTGTTACTTTTTTAAGAGGAGGTCTAGACTCACCTATTATCATAATTCCTTGTCCTTTAAAGTGTCCCTTTCCTCTAGTGCTTAGGGGGGGTCCCAAAGTATTGTTTAGGTTTGTCCTTGCATAACAAAATAAATATAAAGGATGCTATACAGTACAATTGTATCATGTATTGCCAGCTTAAAACAGTATAACCCTAAACCCTCATCTAGATAAATCAACGATATATTATATGAAGAACCGGATCTCGGCTGTGGCCTCTGTCACCCTTGGCATAAAACACAGAACAAAAGAAACATAAACATAAAAGAACATACAGTATAACAAAGTGTATTGGACTTGAAAGGGCTGTAATTAATTACTTAACCACTTCAGCCCCGGAAGATTTTACCCCCTTCCTGACCAGCCCCTATTTTGCGATTCGGCACTGCGTTGCTTTAACGGACAATTGCGCGGTCATGCGACGCTGTACCCAAACAAAATTTACGTCCTTTTTTTCCCACAAATAGAGCTTTCTTTTGGTGGTATTTGATCACCTGCGCAATTTTTATTTTTTGCTCTATAAACAAAAAAATAAAACGACAATTGTGAAAAAAACTATATTTTCACATTCTGCTATAGGACATTCCCCAAAAAAATTTAAAAATCGAAATTTTTTAACATTTTAAGCCAATTTGTTTTCTGCTACATATTTTTGGTAAAAAAATTGCAATAAGCGTATTTTGATTGGTTTGCACAAAAGTTATCGCGTCTACTAACTACGGGAAAGATTAATGTCATTTTTATTGTTTTTTTTTTTTTACTAGTAATGGCGGCGATCTGCGATTTTTAGCAGGGCTGCGACATTGCAGTGGACAGATCAGAACCTTAACTGACATTTTTGACACTTTTGAGGGTACCAGTGACATTACTACAGTAATCAGTGCTATAAATATGCACTGCTACTGTAATAATGCCATTGGCAGGGAAGGGGTTAACCCTGTGGGTGATCAAAGGGGTTAATGTATGCCTGTATGCTTACTAACTGTGTGTGTTTGTGTGTGTGTGTGGGGGGGGGGGGGGGGTTCTGTGAAAGGCACAGGCAGATCGCAGTTTCAGCTTAGCTGAAACTGCTGATCTGTCCCTGCCTGTCTCGCAGAAGATCTGCCTGCTTTGTTTACATAAGCAGGTGGATCTTCTCTCTGTTTACCGGACGATCGCGGGAGGAAGGCGGCAATCACCGCCTCTCTCCCGCTGTGTCTAAACACAGCAGGAGCGCAGCCGCCGGAATCATATGCACTCCAGTCACGTAGTACTACATGACTGGATGCAGGGGAGCCGCTCTGCCGCTGCAATATTACTGTGGGCAGTCGGCAAGCAGTTAAAAAAGTTACCCAGCATAATATTAATAAAACTGCAAACAATTTATAACCACCCATATTAGCAGCCAAGGTCTACCTAAACAATCATATATAATTTATTATGTTCAGCTCTAAGCTGAATAACCATTGCCTTATTTAAAAGAGAAGTATGGCTTTGACAAAAAACAAGCAATTATACTCACCTAGATGGCTGCAGCACAGATCCCAGCTGCAGCTGTTTCCTGCCGCCTCTTAGACCGAGAACT
Organism: Pelophylax lessonae; assembly: GCF_965119305.1. NCBI lineage: Eukaryota > Metazoa > Chordata > Amphibia > Anura > Ranidae > Pelophylax > Pelophylax lessonae. Next base: position 429,547,252 of record NC_138772.1, on the reverse strand, counting down.
GAACAATCAAAGATTGCTGATCACTCAGTACTCAGTCTTCAGCCTGCAGAGGGCCAGTGACTTCCTGAATGACTGACTCCAACAGCTGACAAGGATCCATTGACTGAACATTTGAAGGGGAAATCACACGTCGTTTGCAGAGAAAGCTAAAAATTGATTAGTGAGAAATTTTCTGTCTTAAATGAATAAAAACAATCCAATGGGGTGGCTGTTGCTGTGCTCAATTACCACCTTATACACCTGCTTCTTTAAAACAGAATAATTGGGTTATTATTCCGATTGGTGGCGCAGGTGGCGCCACCCCCCCTATCCATGCATCTGGCCCCCTAATCCATATGCAGGACGCCGGACGCATGGATTCCAAAGGGGTTTTTTTTTTAAGCACATGATTAGAGCCAGAGGCTCTAATAGGCTTCAAAAAAGGGTGGGCTCGGGGCGCAGAGCACTACGCCCTGAGCCCACCGAATTGTGTGACAATAGCAAATGAATATTCCCTATTGTCACATGGATCCTCCTCCCGAAAGGAGAAGCCATGCCGTTGCCTGAGGAGGAAGAGGAGGGAGGAGACAGGAGACACAGGAGATTGAGGGGGAAGCCACCGCCACCGCCGCTGCTGCTGCCTGCCAGCCCTCCACATGTCCAGGGTGAGTGAGCCGGCGACTGCGGGGGGGGGGGGGGGTATGGTGTGCAGGCTGATGTGGTCGGGGGGGGTATGGTGTGGTCCGTCTGACGCCCCCCCCCCGGTCCATGGAGCACCAGCCGCCTCTGTTCATACTGTGTATATAGCGGTTTATAAAAGGAAACATTCTTTATTGTCCATTTAAAAACCAGCAAACAAAACAGCTTTCTTCAGCAAAGCAAGCCCAAAACAGTCTGTAATTCTGTTATAATGAAAATACCACATTGGCTCACCACCAGTATACAAATCCCACACCAGAGTTTAGGGTTCCTATCTGCTTTGGGGTGCTGCAAAGGCCACAGGAGTTCAGCAAACATTGTTTCAGTTGCAGTCCATACATTCTCATAGCTGTGAACCACTCCACTATGTACCTCACAGACAGCTGCTGACTCCTTCCTGTTCCTATTTAGACCTTCCCTGCAGGCGGGTCAACCCATTCAGAAGCAAAGTCCCTGTAATCAGAGTTCAGAGGATTTTTCCCATGCAAAGTCTCCCTTAGTCTTCTAATTCTGGGTCCCAAATGAGAACTTACTAGTCCAGAGAGTTCTGTGGAGCAGTCCTCTCCTCTTCAACCAGACTATCCCAGAACCCCTTACTCTGCATGAGCGAGAACCCCTGAGTACTAAAATGTGTTCCTATTGTCCACCTTCAGAACCAAATATATCTCCCATCTAGGATGCATCCTTGGAGTTCTGTACAATATATATAAATGATTTGTTTCTTTAACCACTTTACCACCGGAGGATTTTGCTGTCTTACGTCCAGGCCACTTTTTGCGATTTGGCACTGTGCAACTTTAACTGACAATTGCGCGGTCGTGCGATGCCGTACCCAAACGAAATTTACGTCCTTTTTTTCCCACAAACAGAGCTTTCTTTTGGTGGTATTTGATCACCTGTGCAATTTTTACTTTTTGCGCTATAAACAAAAAAACAGCGTAAATTTTGAAAAAATAACAATATTTTCACATTTTTTAACATGAAATTCCACCAAAAAAATGTAAAAATCAAAATTTTTTTAAATTTTTGGCCAATTTGTTTTCTGCTACCTATGTTTGGTAAAAAAAATCACAATAAGCGTATTTTGATTGGTTTGCGCAAAAGTTATTGCGTTTACTAACTAAGGGAAAGATTCATGTCATTTTTGGTGTTTTTTTTTTTAACGAGTAATGGCGGCGATCTGCGATTTTTTTTGCGGGACTGCGACATTGCGGCGGACAGATCGGACCCTTGACTGACATTTTTGACACTTTTGGGGGTACCAGTAACATTACTACAGTAATCAGTGCTATAAATATGCACTGTTACTGTAAAAATGACACTGGCAGGGAAGGGGTTGATTTTATTGGAGAGGGAGGGGTTAATGTATGCCTGGTGCTTACTAACGTGTGTGGGGGGAGGTGACTGAGTGACACAGGGACAGATCGCATGTTCAGCTATGCTGAACCCTGCAATCTGTCACTGTCTGTCACTTAGGAGATCCACCCGCTTTGTTTACACAAGCGGGCGGATCTCCAAACTCGATTCCCCGACGATCGGGGAAGAGCGGCGGTGATCACCGCCGCTCCTCCCCTGGCCCGACTCCCGCTGTGACTGAATACAGCGGGAGCGAGCCTCCGGCGGCGCACGTGCACCGCCCACAAGGGGAGGAGTCCAGCGACGTAGGTCTACGTTGCTGGATGGGAACTAACCACTTTGCCGCAGTAGAGCTCGAGTGAGCGGTCGGCAAGTGGTTAATAAATCTTTAATACTTGCATGTCATCCCATGTGGTTCCATTTCCTTCTCCCTTGAATTTTGACAAATTTAGAGTCGAGGTTTAAGTGTAAGACCACATGGTTTAACATAAAGAGAAGTAGGGCCATAGCATGAGGGCAAAGACAAGATTTCAAGGGGAAAATATCTAGTAAGGGCTTCTGCTGGCATCCATCCAAATGAGTTGGCAGTTTGGGGCGTACGTACACTGTTAAAACAAGAAGCTAATTATTCTTGGTTCTATTCACAGAATGTAATGCCATCTGGCTGGAAACACTTCCAGCTTCTTTGTGTGTTTGAACAGAATCCATTATGTTTTTAGAGCCTTTTGTAGATATATAGGTGAGCGTGACCTGATAGATATACTGTATCTAATCTAAAGAAAATATGTCATTGTTTTTCTGTTTGTTGTATTTGTAGTTTTATCTATGCATGCTACTGGTGTGTAGTGTTTATATTGTTTATTCTATCTCAGTTTGTGGCCCAATCTTTGTCAACTCAAATTCATGCAAAGCTCTAAAAGGCTTTTCTTTTAGTTTATCACATCTTCAAAATGTACACTGTCTCATACTCTCTCTTTCTGTATCTGAAGAAGTATATATAAATTAAGATTTAAACATATGGTAGACAAAGCACATACAAATGTAATTATTTAGGATAAGTACCGACAACTTTCTCTTTATTCTGAACTCCGGCCAAAGGATTTATTTTTTTTTATTAATTTTGAATAGAGCAGGGAACAGTTTGGATTTGTGCCAGGTGTTTTGTTCCAATTGATACTTTTTTTTCGGAAAAAGGGCTCATTCACCCTCTAACACGTTCATTACTGCAGTAAATATTTAATGCATTTGTGCACTGTAATGCCATCCATTCTGAATGGCATCCCTATACTCTTTGCTGGTGGCAACACCCTAATGTGCTTTGCAGAGCACTGCCAGAATTACTACACACACATTTTAGTGCATTCTGGTGCATTATATTGAATAATGAATTGTTGCTTTTGCAATACATGTTAATGTGTATAATAATGCTTGTCAACACATGCATGTTAACGCATTACAACAGTGTGATAGGACGCAAACATTTTTTTTGTGTCTTCTGTTTTTTTCTTGTACTGCCAGACCTACACTATATTGCCAAAAGTATTGGGACGCCTGCCTTTACATGCACATGAACATTAATGGCATCCCATTTTTAGTCCATAGGGTTCAATATTCAGTTGAGGGAGTGAGTGCCTAAGTGGGAACTTTTCTATGTTGTATGATGTTTCTCTCCCTCCAAGGATATTCCCCAGAAGCTATAGACAGTTGGTTTTTTATTATCCATTTAACAAGATACACACAAATTTGTTGGCATCCAATCTAATTGATTTTGTCATTCAATATTGAGTTGGCCCACCTTTTGCAGCTATAACAGCTTCAACTCTTCTGGGAGGGCTGTCCACAAGGTTAAGGATTGTGTCTATGGGAATGTTTGACCATTCTTCCAAGCCACATTTGTGAGGTAAGACACTGATGTTGGACGAGAAGACCTGGCTTACAGTCTCCGCTCTAATTTATCCTAAAGATGTTCTATTGGGTTGAGGTCAGGACCCGCTCATCCATGTCTTTATGGAGCTTGTTTTGTGCATTGGTCCAAATCATTTGGTGGAGGGGGGATTATGGTGTGGAGTTGTTTTTCAGGGGTTGGGGTTGGCCTCTTAGTTCCAGTGAAGGGAACTCTTAAGGTGGCAGCATACCAAGACATTTTGGACAATTTCATGCTCCCAACTTTGTGGGAACAGTTTGGGGATGGCCCTTTCCTGTTCCAATATGATGCGCACCAGTGCACAAAGCAAAGCCATTGCTTTATAGACACTGATGAGCAAGTTTGGGGTGGGGGAACTTGACTGGCCTGCATACAATTCTGATATCACCCGATAGAACACCTTTGGTATGATTTAGAGCAGAGACTGTGAGCCAGGCCTTCTCGTCCATATCAGCACCTGACCTCAGAAATGCAATTTCTGGAAGATGGTCAAACATTCCCATAGACACACTCCTAAACCTTGTGGACAGCCTTCCCAGAAGAGTTGAAGCTGTTATAGCTTCAACTCTATATTGAACACTATGGACAAAGACAGGGATGCCATGTGCATGTAAAGGCAGGCAACCCAATACTTTTATGGCAAAATAGCGTAGGTCGAATGGAGATGAATTGAAGGAAAATCCCTTTCATGGGGACAAAAACCTTACAGGGGTTCTAATATTCAATCACCTTACTAAGCAGTTATTTATCACTGCTGTGTTCTTGTTGGTGAATCGCCACACACACAAACTTTTTGTTCTGTCTAAAATAGACAAGAAATCAGGGGGAAAAAAAAAGACACAAACAGCTATAAAAAGTTGACAAATGTTTAAAATTTTCCATACCCTATCCAAAAAAATCCCCAAAAAACAAGCGTTGGCTAAACTCTGGTGCCTTAAGGCCAGAATTACATCTCTGAGTTGAAGTAACACACAGAAGCACACTATAGATGTGTTTTGCCATTTCATTTGACTAGCATTCAAATGCCTTGTGCTTTTTTTGTATGTCGCATTGCCAAGAAAAGTGCAGGTGTATAATTTCATGTCTTGGGGCCAATTCACACTGGCCCTCAGCCAAATCGCAGAGCAGCCGGAGCGATTCAGTGCTCTAGGCGCTCTGCATTGCCAGCTGACTAGGGGACAATGTGGTGCATGATTCAGCGCACTGCACCACCCCCCCCTCCTCTTTTTTTTTTTTTTTTTGTTTTGTACAATCTTTATTTGAAGTGTACAAAACGTGCACTTTATTCACTGCAGTGTCCAGCGGCGCAATGTGATATGAAGCGCTGCCTGACTTTGCAGTGCGATTCAGGCATGTGCACTGCGATAACATGCAGCATGTCTGCATTTGATTGCAGCGCAGTAGTGTGCATGGGACGCATAAGAAACAAGTGTTTCCTGTGTGTCTGTGTGGTGACAGACTTGACAGACTTTTTACCATGCGGTAAAATGTCTGTCGCCACATATAGTGTGAATTGGCCCTTAAAGTGGTTGTAAAGGCTGAAGGATTTTTACTTTTATGCATGAAGGTAAAAAACCTTCAGTGTGCAGCTCCCCCCTCAGCCAACCCCCAAAGCTTACCTAAGCCCGATCTTGATCGTGATGTGCATGAGACCCGAGGCTCTTCCGGGTCTCTCCCTTCAGATTGGCTGAGATGCAACAGCAGGAGCCATTGGCTCCTGTTGCTGTCAACCACAGCCAGTGAGAAGGAAGCAGGGGGAGGGGCTAAACCGTGCTCTGTGTTTTATGGATGCAGAGAGCCGTCTCGAGCGCACGAATGCCCCTACAGCAAGCTGCATGTTATGGGGGCAACTTGGCAAGAGGGAGGGCCCCCAGAAGAGGAGGATCAGGGCTACTCTGTACAAAACCATTGCACAGAGCAGGTAAGTATAACATGTTTGTTATTTTTTTTTACTAACATGTTTTGCTTTACAATCACTTTAAGCTGCTATGAGGTTCTATTCAAAGTTAATGGGCTGCCTTAATGCAATGCTTGTGAACACACAAAAACAAATGTGTAATGCATGAGCCCCTTATGAAAGTGGTCTGTTTTCTGGTTCCTGGGGTATGGTAAATATTCGCCGCACAACAATCTTCACTAATGACTAAGGTATTTATGTACATAGGTCGGTGAGGTGGTAAATCATACATACTCCTGTGGAAAAAAGGAATGCGCAAAAAAATATAGTATATAGTTCTGCACACATCTGCAGTTTGCTAATCTGATGCATGAAATTTGTTTAGCCTTTAGTGTTTTAAACACATCATTATTGCACTAGTATTGACATAAACTTTGATAGTAAAGACGTATATTTGTCTAATATCTGATACTCATTATTGTGCCTTGGCCTGCTGCAGCATCATGACATGAAGTGTTAGGTACAGTATATGGCCGGCTTACTTTGCCAAGTGTCAGAAAGCCGGCCAATAATAAGACTTGAACTAATCTGCATGCTTAACACCACATTCGGAAAGAGGATCTGAGAGCCTTTCTCACAGGCATGAACACAGACATTGTGCCCCTGCCAGAAGCAGGACCAGCTACTACGTGCAGATTGAAAACTTTACTTTGTTCTTTCAGATGACTCTTCAATAGTAGCTACATATTAGCTAGTTAGCAAACATAAAGCAGAATGTATGGGTAAGAAGCTAAATGTGCATTTTAGTTACATGTATGCTAAAAAATATTTGTAGTTCTGTTCTTGTGATCCACACACTTCCTTCCATTTAAATTTAAATTTTTGGCTTTTACTAAATATGCTTAAAAATGTTCCCTTACCCCTTCTAACACCTATACTTACTAACCAGAGCTCGGCAATGGCTTGTAATGCGTGAGTGGTGATGTCACCCAGAGGGCTTACTATGGCCCATCCCTTGTCGGCGCTCCCTCCTCTCCCCTGCACTCCTCGCCACTGCCTGAAATAGGGGAGACAATGTCAAGGTCTTACCTTGCCCTCCTGTTGTTAGCCATCTTGGACATGTGCAGACTGCTGCCTCTTATAGACTGTGATTGCATCATCATTTACCTGCTGCCTGGACTTGTGATGATGCTGCACACCTGACTATATCTATCACCTGATGGGTTGCGGTCCTTGCCCTTGTGTTTGTGATTCAAGGTGCATCTCTGTTAGCAGTCTTCTGTTCTCCGTGTTCCTCCGTGTATGACCTGGCTTGGCTGATGATTCTCCTGGCTCTCGACACGGCATAGTCAGACAACCCGGCATCAGCAGCTTACCCGCTTTTGGACTCGACTCCGGCTTGGATGACGTCTCGCTTCTGGACTTGACCTTGCCTTGTTCCTGCTTCCACTTTCTCACTCTTCCTGGGCTTTTTTTTGTTGTTTGCTACAATAAACCGCTTTATTTTACATGCATCCCCGTGTGGTCTGGTTTCCTGGCACCCTGACAGCAATCACGTGACCAGACCAAAGCAGCCTGAAAATAGGTAAGATATCACGTACCTGGTGAAGACTGGAATGTTGTGGAGGCCTCTCTTGCTCCTCCCGCCTGACACTCCTGAAGGTGGGAACAGAGAGTGTAAGGCAAGGAGTGGCATGAGTGCCGTAGCGGCTAGCTGGTGGTGTTCACTCAGTAGGTGGGTACAGCTGGTAGTTGCAGTCCTTGGAACAGGGTGCAGTGGCAGCTTGGCACCAAAGCGTGGGAGCAGTAGCCAGTGGAAACCGGGCAGTGAGGTACAGAATCAGCAAGCAAGCAAGTCCAGAAGATAAGCCAAGGTCGATAACAGCCGGGCAGCGGGGTACAGGGTAAGTAGGCAGATCAGATCCGTTTAAGCAAGCCAAGGTCAGGGTAGTAAGCAACAGAGCAGGAGCACGGGCAGAGGCAAAGTCCAAAGGCAGGCCGGGTAATACACAAGTGAGAAGTAACAACAGATCAGGTCTCAGAACCACGGGAACAAGCTGAAGACCATTCAGCAACTGCTCACAGTACTAGAGCAGTTTAAATAGGCCACTGGGAGCCAAATGCTAATTGGTGAGTGCAGGTGTGCAATGTGCACGGGTGTGAGCGAAAGTCCGTACTGGCCTTCTGGTGGAGGAAATCCGGTTTACCTTACATAAGAATGCACATCTGTCTTCCATGGGGTAGTTAGATGTTAGGAGGGGCGAAGGAGCATTTTTAAACATAGTTAGTATTGTCTCAGAATTCTTCTTTAAGTTTGGTCTATGGCACACCTCCATTAGCCTTTGTCCTGCTTCATTTTGTACTCCAAGGCCATATTTACTTGTTATTCTGGATATGCTTTGACTTCCTACTCTACAATTCCAATCTCCCATTATGAGAAGAATAATTTTTTTAGTTCTAAAAGGTATTGTAGATCTTCATGAAAGGGGTCAACATCAGCTTCTTCAGCATCAGAGGTTGGTGCATAAACTTGTATTATTGTGATGTTGAGTGGTTTTGCAAAGAAAAGAGCAACACCGCTCAGGCTCCATCAGCTGTGCTCTACAATCCAGCTGGGTGTTCACCTCGGCTCACCACGGTATAAGTATTTATAGAAAAAGTAAAAGGTCGCACTCTGTCATGGAATGACGTTGCTTGAATTTATTGAAATATAGTTATGCCAAACATCCAAACAGACAGGAATTGTTAACGGAGACCCGTGTGAAACGTTAACAGTTCCTGTCTGTTTGGATGTTTGGCATGACAATACTTCAATAAATTCAAGCAACTTCATTCCATGATGGAGTGCGACCTATTTATTTTTCTACAAACGTTGAGTGGTTTGCCTTGGATATGGACTGAGATCATCCTGTCGTTTTTCAGGATTGTACCCCAGTACTGCTTTCCTCACTTTTCTGTTGACTATGAGGGCTACACCATTTCTTCTGAGGGATTCTTGTCCACAGTAGTATATACAGTAGCCGTCTGACTTGAATTTGCCCATTAGAGTCCATTTTGGTTCACTATTTCCCAAGATATCGATATTCGATCAAGCCATGTAAGTGGTGCACGTTTAGGAGATATTTACATTATCTTTAGGTAAGCATTATTATAGGCTTACCTATAGATAAGTCATTCATGGGAGTTTACTCCCACTTTTATATGTGTTCTAATATCAATCCTTGCTTCAACTTTATTAAAACTATATTTAGACTATACAAATATACAGTGGTCCTTTTGGATGGATTTACTCTTTAAGAGAAAGTCTTATTCTTCACTATTAGAATAATATATATTTATATTTACAGCCAAATGATGGCTTATAGCACACCTACGCTTTCTCGTACCGATCCTAATTAAGGATGAGTGAACTTCTAAATATCTCTTTCGGTGGCAGTTCATTTGGGCCTGTGTATTTTAAAAATTAGCCTGTATGACTTTTTCATCATCAGGCAAGGTTTTCAAGGATGAGTTCACCTTTTGTAACATGTTACACCTATATTTAACATGTTACAAATGTACCACCCTCCGCTACCCCCCCCCCACCAATCCCCTATTTTGGCATCAAGTGGGGGGGGGGGGATCTTCTCTCCCCGCTCGCTGCCACAATCTAAATAAAACAATGTTCTGTAAATGAATAAACTACAACTACCGACAGCCGCAAAGGCACAATGAATGGCACTGTTGAGCAATCTAGTAGCTGTTGAACGGCGCTGTTGGGCGCTCTGGTAGTTCATTCACTCTTCCTGTCAGTCTGAAACTGCCTACCTGTACTATGTACTAGCAGACAGCTTACACTGCATGGCATTAGCGATCCGCTTAACGCTGGTGCAATGCTTTCCAGGGTCCTAAAACAATAAATAGTAAATGCAAATATTTTTACCTGCAAAAAAATGTGCATTTATTATTTTTTGTTACCTAATCCTTTCAGAAACAGATGCCTGGTACCAGGGAGAAATCTTCCTCTGAAAACACAATATAGGAGTTTGAGGAGTTATGCTTAGTTCACACCTACAGGTTGGACCAAGCACGGGCACGTTTCCGTGACACACTTTCCTTTACATCATGTGTAGCGCAGCCCATTCACTTCAAAGGGCTGCCCTATGAGCAAGAAACATGGGAAAGAACTCCCCGACTACTTTCCAAAAATGGGTTTCTCTAAACCATGGTGCATAGGGGGTGCAAAGGGGGTGCCATTATCAATTAATGGCAGCACTGTGTGTCTGCTAAAGGGCAGCGTTTTTCTCTGCATGTTGGTAAACAGCAGGAGATCAGAGTGAAAACAGTCTCCTCCCACCACTCGTCTTTCCTGCTCTGTACCCCCCTCACTCTCAGCTCCTGTAAATATGATTTTCTAATGAGTACATATAGAGGGAGGGGGGGAGAGTTGATCTGAGGGGTACCAGGGGGGAATGGAGGTGTCTGCACTGAGCTTTCTCTACCTGTGTGTGTGTGGAGGTGGAATGTGGGGTGTCTGTACTGGTAGGAGTAGCAGGGGTACGTGTACTGAGGGGTCTGTACTGGGAGGGGGGGTGTCTGTACTAGGGGGGATGGGGGTCTGTTCTGAGATGTCTGAGAGATCTGTACTGGGGGGGTCTGTACTGGGGGGAGATTTAGAACAGTGTGAATCAGCGGTTTTTTAATGTGGCTGGAGCTGTGTGCCGACAGCCCTATGTTACGTTACAGGGACGTAGCAGCTATACAAACACAGCTACAAGTTCTAATTTAACAGGTGTGTGGGTGCAGATCTTTGGCTCCGATCACAGGCAGTGTCCATTTGGGGCTACTCACACACACCTGTACACCTGTCGACTTAGGACCTGCGGCTGTGTTCTTACAGCTGCTGCATCTGCATTAAGTAACAAATGGCTCCACCTACATAAACAAACTAATTCACACTCCCTGATCAGAGAACTTGTGTGAATGAGCCATTAATTATGTGTTTTTTATTATGTGTATGTCTCTATGTCTGCAGCTTCAGCTGCACAGAGTGAATGAACAGAAATAGCTGTGTACAGAGCTACCCCCTTACCGGCAGCCCTGACTGTTTTTATTCAGAAAACGAAGGGGCCAGTACATATGACATATTTACCGGCTCCTTCCCCCACTCTCCATCCTAAATAAATCCCTTGTGCCCCGCAGCAGCCAGCGGGAGGAAGAGAAGGAAGCCGATAGGGATGTGGAGGGAGGATTAGGGGGGCCTGGCAGCAGAAGGAAGGGGAATTTGAACAGGGGTGATCAGCGTGATGGGGGCAATTACCACCTGTAGTTCCCCCTGCAGCAGCTGAAAGCTGGCAGAAGGAAGAGGAGGAGAAGCCTACTTTTATATGCTGTAGGGGAAACTAAAGGGGGTGGGATCCTGTAATTGCCCCCCCCCCTCTTGTCCAGGTTTCCCTTTCTTCTTCTTGTCAGCTGCTCGAGCCCCCGTGTTAAACTGATGGAGCCTGGGCCCGTACAGGAGGACCTGTAGTACACCCTTGTTTGTATGTAGAAATGTAGCCACCATCTCTTGCTTATACCTGAGATGAACTAGTGACTGTGGACTAAAAGATGTGTGGTGCGCATAAAGCAGGGTGTAAGTAAGTGTTTTTTTTTTTTTTGTTGATTATTTAAATTATTTTATGCACACCTTTAAATATTGGGCTGATGCAAGAAGGAGTAATGTACTTTGTGACATGGTTTCCCATGCATGTGTGTCCCTTTCTGTTTTTTAGGGCATATATACGGAAGAACTTGTCTCCTCATGAGGAGACCAGTGTGGGAGTTGTATCATGAGGACCAGTGTACCATGTGATCTGTTTTCCTGACTGCATTACCCTCCTAAGGGACCCATTTCTTAGGGCATCCAAGTGTATAGACTTGTTGTAAGGGCTTATTTAACCTAAAGGTATGGGCAGCGCCACTAGGGGAATCAGCACAGTCAATTTAGCCAATCTATGCACCACCACATTTATGCACATGAATACATTGTACAGCCATGTATGTGAGAATGATGTTCTAAACTGCAGTGCTCATCCTTAATTGTACATTATATACCTTTGATTTATTCAAAGGATAAGATGTCTGTGTATTTTACCTGGGGAAGAGAAGGAACTGGAAGTGAAACTAAATTTAACACTTCAGATTATGAAGAATAGGCATGTTGTACAATAACAAAAGCAACCGAGTCAACCACTGAGGTTATGTACAAACGTGTATGTGAGGAGTACCAGCTAACTGAGGAAGTGGTGATGTAGGCAGGTAACAAGGGATCTGGTGGTGAAGGAACAGCTTAGTACTTCATGTTCCCCACTTGCTGGCAGGTTCTCCATATTGGAAACAAACAAGCAAATGTACTGTCGATGCAGCACCTATTCCCTGCGCTCTGAGTGGTGCAATCCTCTTATCCAACCTGACTGTAGGCTTGTAGATGAGAACAGATGACACGGCAACTTGATAATACTTCAGCCTTGCAGCCCCTCGCTGGACCAGGGTGGTCCGGAAAACACTCTAAACGCCAACGAACACAAGGGCGCACCAGCCTAGTGCTTTATCTCTTAGACAGGTTTATTAAAATAATAGATTAAAAATACTCACAAACGAGTTTCTTGATAAAAAGCACTTCAAATAGATATAACATCCTCAGCAACAAGATTGGGATTAAATCGTCCCCTCTTACGCGTTTCGAGGCAGCACCTCTTCTTAGAAACATAGAAACATAGAATGTGTCGGCAGATAAGAACCATTTGGCCCATCTAGTCTGCCCAATATATCTGAATCCTATGAATAGTCCCTGGCCCTATCTTATATGAAGGATAGCTTTATGCCTATCCCATGCATGCTTAAACTCCTTCACTGTATTTGCAGCTACCACTTCTGCAGGAAGGTTATTCCATGCATCCACTACTCTCTCAGTAAAGTAATACTTCCTCATATTACTTTTAAACCTTTGCCCCTCTAATTTAAAACTGTGTCCTCTTGTGGTAGTTTTTCTTCTTTTAAATATGCTCTCCTCCTTTACCGAGTTGATTCCCTTTATGTATTTAAAAGTTTCTATCATATCCCCTCTGTCTCTTCTTTCTTCCAAGCTAGGCTATTGGAGCCTGATATGGTACAGGTTCCGCCTAAGGACTGAGCCTAATGTCACAGTGTGCAAGGACTTGTAAGTTGAAGTATGGTAGCTTGCCTTTTTGTGCCAGGCCAGAGTATATATCAAAGCAGCAGTGTTAAAACATGAGACAAGCTGGTGGAGATACGTATTTGCTCAGTAATACTTTCTCAAAATGCTTCAAACTTATATCTCTGGGCAGAGTAGATAATGTCACCAGTTGGAAAGATGAAGAGGAAGACGCGTTCCTTCTGTAACAGTGTATTGCATTTAACTGTATTAGGGCCTCCTGTATGAAAGTGTTAATGCCACCTGAAGTATGTGACAAGGCTTGTAATACTCTCTAGGTGCCCCTAGGGGGCGACAGCCCTGATGAACCTCCCAACATTTGCACATGACCAAAACCAATGTGTACAAAACGTAAGGAAAAAAGAGAGGTTCAGGAGCTCACGGAGCAGGTAAGAAAGAGACAGAAAAACCCAATGGTTTCATGAAAAAAAGATTACAGTGTCCCCAAGTTGTGGATGTATATGGATTATTTGTGAAAAATATAGATATAATTAAATTCCATGCAGGATTTAATGTATAGGAGTTGTTTCTAATCTAGCACATTTAAATGCCAGAAGGAAACTTTTAGATCCTGTAATTACTTACACAAGCTCACGTTAAGGCCCCTTTCACACATACGGTCCATTTGTCCGTTTTTCATCCATCCGTTGACGGATGAAAAACAGACATCAATGTATCTCTATGTAAAACCGGATGACAACGGATGATCATCTGTTAACATCCGTTTTCATCCGCTTCCGTCAATGTCCGTTTTTTGGAACGGATGAATGCCCTATTTTTCATCCGTCAAAAAAACGGATTTGCAAAAAAACGGATGTAAACGGTAAAAATGTCCATTTTTCATCCGTTTTTGCATTGGTAGTAGATGTAAAAAAAAACGGATGAAAAAAACGGATTAAAAACTGATACATTTTGACGTGACTGAACTGATGAACTGAACATCAGTCCAACTAAACGTATTATTATAGGTGGAAACAGGTTGGCTGATTTAGCCCCAGGCTCTTTATTTATTGGTTATTCCAAGATATCTCCCTGTCAGTGGCGTAACTAGAACCTGCATTGCCCCAGTGCAAAAAAAACAACGAAGCGCTCCCCTAACCCCTGGCCAGAGCCCATTCCTCCAAGCAAGGTGGCTGAACTCCAGGTAATAGTACTGCCACTGGTGTCATTAATTTTTTTATTTTGTTAATTGTTTTTTTTTTTTTTTTTTACAATAATATTTTTTTTACAATGTTTTTTTTAGGATACCCATTGTGGGTCTTTGGTGAGATATCAGGGGATTAAACAGACCTCTAAAGTTTTTTTACCTTTGAGACAGAGAAATGAGATTAGGGACACTCAGGGGGAGATTTACTAAAACTTGTGCACTCGGAATCTGGTGCAGCTGTGCATGGTAGCCAATCAGCTTCTAACTTCAGCTTGTTAGCTTTGACAAAAAAAAAAAAAAAAAGCTGGAAGCTGATTGGTTTCTATGCAGAGCTGCACCAGATTTTGCACACTCCAGTTTTAGCAAATAATACCCAAAATCTCCTTCTCTGCAGCCTCAGATGCACTGCATGAATAGAAAGGAATAACACTGTACAGAACTTCCTGTCCATTCGCAAATTGAAGCATAGTAAACACAATTCGATATGTATCACTGACTTGACTCTCCGTTCAGAAAAGGAAGGGGCCCATAAATGATGCATTTATGGGCCTCTTCCCTGCTCTCCATCCTGATAGATCCCCTCGGGGAGGGGGGGGGGGGGGGGTGTGGCGAGAGAGAGCATGGGGGCAGGAAAGACACAAGGGTTGGTTGGACAGCACATGGCAGCAGCAGAAGAAAATTGGATAGGAGGAGTGGCGGAGGCCGCTGCATATAGAGGAACCGATCTCTCAATGTTCCTCCTGCAGCAGTTAAATGCCCTCTTTTCCTCTCCCTCTCGCATGCATTCAGTGGTTGCAGAAGGAAAATTGAGAGATTGCTTCCTCTATATGCAGCCACCCCACAGCTCTCCAATCCAGGTGTACAGGGGGGGCACACGGGACCCCCTGCATCATGGGGCCAGGTCGCAATTGCAACCCCTGTAGGTACACCCCTGCTCCCTGTTATCATTTTTGACTCTACCGCTTCACGTGAGTGTTTTGGATGCTCCCCACCTCATGTGTGAATTCAAACCCCTCCTTCTGTCTCTATAATGTAAAACGAAAGGTCTATATCTGCTTTTGTCACATTTTCTCCCTTCCACCTTAGAAGAACCATAAAAAGTTAATGAATAATTCATCTTATTATATATCTACTCAAAATGATACATTTTTTGTGGACTGATCCTTTCGTTTCCTAAAAAGACTAATTTTAACGCATTAAAAGGGATCAAATACTGTGCTGAATCTGTTTTTACAAATCGCATATAGTTTAAGAACACATGATCATTTTTCTATGAATGCACAAACCAAAAGCATACTGGAAGCATTCAGCTCAGTATAGCTTCTAGACACAGTTTATTGGTCTGAATACTCCCTCAGTCTGTCCAGGTTTTTGCTAAACCACAATAGGCAGTACTGAACCTCTCTGAGAAGTGCATTGCTGCCACCCAGTGGCTAAAAATGTGAAGCATTCAAATGTCTGAAAAATTAAATGACTATAAGGAATGTCTGGGAAACAATGGAAGCCAATGGATATTAAGGTATAAGGGTAATCATACTGTGGTTATGAAGAGCGTTCACAAAACAGAGAGTCACGGCCTGGTCACATTTGTACTGGATCCAGTCCCATTTGGTCCCATTTACTGCACATTTAGATTATTCAGTTCTTCAATGGGTAACATTATATTATATTTTTTAACTGATAACTGTTGCAGTAATTTTCTCTCTGCATACTATTTCAGATTTACATTATAGTTAAAACAAATTCACAGAATGAATGCCAACAAATGTAGGTAAAAAAAAAAAATGGCTTAGAATCACCTAAACAAATATTTCCCTTTCACTTTGTATTTTGGAATGCTTTGGAATATTTCCAGATATTTCAATACAAAATGCAATATTTATCTGTAGAGTCTATAAGGGTAGGGTGCGCCTCTTGTGATACAGGTGACCTCTCCTCCATGTGTTCCCCATTAAACTGGTCAGGCGTCAAGTGTATGGGTCACACAGGA
The DNA here is from genome assembly GCF_965119305.1 of Pelophylax lessonae. NCBI lineage: Eukaryota > Metazoa > Chordata > Amphibia > Anura > Ranidae > Pelophylax > Pelophylax lessonae. Next base: position 429,531,065 of record NC_138772.1, on the reverse strand, counting down.
GGCCTACACTGGGGTGGGTTCTTCTGAGCTATGGCAGGCGACCAGAAGGGTCATGTGTTGTTACATTGTGTATACGTCTTGCCTGAGGTTGTACTCATCATTGCCGGGACTCAACAAGGGCTGCTGTCATGTGAAGAATCAAAGCATTAAGGCAGTCCTCTCACTTAAAGATGAGCCAGATGCGTGCAGTGTCATGTGAGGTCCCTTCCAAGGACGTGGTCCCATATACTACACACTCGTACAGGTGTATGTGGTGCATTAGGAGGGACATGCAGAACCTATGCTCACTAGGGTGACCACGTGTCCCGGATCGCCCGGGACAGTCCTGCATTTGGAGAGTCTGTCCCGGGTCCCGGTCACCCTCATTCCGGGACAATGCAGTGTCCCGGAATGATCTGAGCCTGTGAGCCGCCGTCCGCCGACCGTGAGAACACGTGCCGCACTACCCCACCGAACCGGCAGAAAGGAAGAGGAAGTGCACAGCAGCGCGAGCTGCATTCATACTAGTGCATCATCATCATGTACTGGTCTGGACTGTACCATGTCCGGCCGCTGGATGAGAGGATGGCTGGCTGGGCTGTACCATGTTAGAGGGCGCTCAGGGCGGGCTGTACAATTCGAGCCAATACGAGAGCAGAGCAGTGAGCAGAGGAGTGTATTGTAAATGAACAGAATGTCTGCTGTGCTCTGTGTCACAACAGCGTGAGTGTCCAGTGTGTGTGGCTCAGAGCCACTGGCTCCTCCCCTGCCTTGCTGCACGCTGCGCAGTGCGCGGCCGAGTGAGAGTCACGTCACGTGACGACGGTGACGTGTAACGTTCATGCGTTTTTGTTTGTGGATTGATTTACAGCTGCAGAATTATTACACTCAGTAGCCTTGTAGAGAATCTTTTGAACAACATATCCAACTCTCAGGACTTCATCACCGTGTACAGCCTGTTATATACTATATATATATTAATAGATGTTTAATGGAGGGATAGAGTATATGAGGATATATAGATGAGAGACAGGCTATTGTATGGTGAGCACTAGAAGTAGTATAGGAGAGTTGCAGGTGATGGTAAGCAGATAGGTTCTGATGTCAAGTATAGTGCAGATGGTAAGAGGACACAGATGGAGTATACTTTAGACAGAGTAACCTAGTGCAAGGATAGTTCAAGGTAGTCCCAAGAGCTAACAGTCTTATGCAGATGATAGTGAATAGATAGATACAGATAGTCTTGGTAATTGCAGTAGATGACAGTAGGAGATTGGTTTAGTAAGAATCCCCTGCGGGGTACTTATCACTTAGACAGGTTAGGAATAACAGTGTCCATTGGAGAGGGGTGATCCCGTAGCGAGATACGGATCACCAGCGAGGTTTCCGGGTTTAGTTCAGCAAGGAAGGTATGTCAGCAGCTCCGACTTCTCAGGCGTAGGTGCGATGAACATGTGGGTGAAGGTGAAAACAGCATGCCAGGGGTGATCGGGTGGCGAGACACAGGATCCGAAAACAGGTTCAGGTAGCGAGTTACAGGAACATGTCGAACTGGTATGCTGCCTTCAGACAGCGGGACGCTCCAACCATGGCGGTTGAACGAGCGATGAGTGAGAGCAAACCGGCGATTGAAATAGCCGCTCATAGCGGCGCTCGGCAGTGATGTCATCCGGTCTTAAAGGTGTATGCGTCCTTTGTTATACAAGATGGGACGCAAAGAGAGGAGAAATATGGGAACAAGGGTACCATAGGTACCGGAACATTACATGACGTCAGCCGGACTCTGGAGCCGGGATCTGTCTGTGCGGCGCCGCCTCACCTCAGCCTGCTGCTGTAACTGAGTCACTGACTGTGACTGTCTATAATCCAACCACGGCCGGCTGATATCAGCATTTAAGAGGAGGACAAAACCTGGACAAATGTAAGTTTAACTTTTTAATGGATGAGTGTCCGGGTGTAGGGCCTTAAAGATGTATTTGCACATTGTAAATCTCCTGTCTAAACTAATTGGCAAAAAAAGTATAAAAAAATCATCTTTTTTTTTTTGAGTGGGGGATTAGAGGGGGTGGGGTGTTGCGGGGGGGGGGGGGGTCCCTGAATGGCAGTTTAGAGATGTGGTCACCCTAATGCTCACTCCACCAGTCAGCATACTCTGCCACCTTACTCCCTGTAGCAGAATGGGGTCCCAGCAAGCACAGAGCATGAACCTCATGCGTGCTCACTTAACACTTCATGTTCCTATACCATGTGACCAGGCTGTGACTCTCAGTTACGCTAGTATGCTCCCAGGGACCAATGGAGATAAACAGCTAGGGTGGGAGCCATGACACTGGATCCCCTCGCTACCGAAGAACCCCGTCCCCCTTCTAGGTACAACACCAATGACTGGTTGTAGTCAATTTTTTTTTTGCTAAGATCTCACTAGAACTTCTCGTGTGATGTCACAAGCTGTTGCTCACCCAATCACAGTAATTTGATGGGAATTCTGCATAAACAGCACAGTGCTTTGGTACATTTTTGTTTTAAAGCGTTTGTTACCCCAACATTTCATATTCCTGATATGTGACTGCTGTACTATGTACTTGTATGAAACATGTCTCCTGTTCTCTTTGTATTGCTTCCTTTGTGTGAAATCCCTGATATTTCTGCCAGTCCCTCTGCTTTACTATTAAAAACTGACTACAATATGCTGGAGAGCACATGGTCAGTTCTATAGCTGTGCTAGGAGCTCAGTCTGCTCTCCTCCAATGATCAGACTTGTCCTGACACGCCCCCACTGCACAGCCATTCACTGGGAAGCTCAGTGTGCTGCTGGTTCTCCTCTCACAGCTCTTACGCAGCTGAGAACAGATGGAATGTGAACACTTAAAAAAATGGAAAAAAAAGGTGTTCATAATGTTTTTTATATCTACTGTATACAAAAATATTTTGCATTTCATTTCTATTTTAACCACTTTAAGACCGGAAGGATTTGCCCCCTTAATGACCAGGCCCTATTTTGGGATTCGGCACTGTGTTATTTTAACGGACAATTGCCCAGACGTGCGACGCTGTACCCAAATAAAATTGATGTCCTTTTTTTTCCACAAATAGAGCTTTCTTTTGGTGGTATTTGATCACCTGTGCGATTTTTATTTTTTGCGCTATAAACATAAAAAGAGCGCCAATTTTGAAAAAAAAAAACAATATTTTTCACATACTGCTATATGACATTTTCAAAAAAAAAATGTTAAAAATCAAAATTTTTTAACATCTTAGGCCAATTTGTTTTCTGTTACATATTTTTGGTAAACAAAAATCGCAATAAGCGTATTTTAATTGGTTTGCGCAAAAGTTATTGCGTCTACTAACTACGGGAAAGATTTATGCCATTTTTATAGTTTTTTTGTTTTTTTTTCTAGTAACAATCTGCGATTGTTTGCGGGACTGGGACATTGCGGCGGACAGATCAGACCCCTGACTGATATTTTTGACACTTTTGGGGGGACCAGTGACATTACGACTGTAATTAGTGCTAAAAATATGCAATGTTACTGTAAAAATGACACTGGCAGGGAAGGGGTTAACCCTGTGGGTGATCAAGGGGTTAAATGTGAGCCTAGGGGAGTGATTCTAACTGTGGGGGGCGGGGCTTCTGAAATGACCATAGAGACATGTGATCCAATATAGAAGGATCACATGGGCTCTATGATCATTCCAGGGAGAAGAACGGTCAGCTGTGTTTACAACAGCTGACCGTCCTTCTCTCTCAGCGGGGAACAATCGCGGGTGTGAGGCGGCAATCGGAACCACCTGACACATGCATCGACTTCCCCGCTGACGTGCTCGCCCCCTAGCCTCCTGAGAGCGAGCGACGTAGACCTACGTCGCTTTGCCCAGGAGCGGCTGCCTGCTGCAGTATATCTGCGGTGGGCGGTCGTAAAGTGGTTAAACTGAATGGGTAGTTTAACAAAGTGATCGTTTACAATCTCTTTAATTTTCTAGTTATAAACATGTAACATGGTTGGTGAGAAAAGTGATGGGTAGAGGGGGAGTATTTGGCACAATGGGAGGGAAATGGGTATCAAAGTGAACTGCTAATAAAACTCATTGGAATTAGTCTTAAAACAGGGGAATGGGTGAAAAGTCCATGCTGACAGACTCGGTTAGTGAGGGATGCCCACTTAGCGGCTATTGTGTACGAAGAGCAAGAAGCAACTCTAAAAAGTATAAAAAGGGGAGAAAGACAAGCACCACCTAAGTGTAGCAGGTTAAAAGCGGTTTTATTGGACTAAAAAGAATACACTCACAGTGGGACCAAAGCCTCATTCATCTGGAAGACCAGGACTTATAGAAGCTGACTTTCTCATTATATATACTCTTTCTCTCATACTTTCACCATATAAGTGAAATCTTTTTAGTCCAATAAAACTGCTTTTAACTTGCTACACTTAGGTGTCGCTTGTCCCTCTCCCTTTTGAGAAAAGTGATGGAGCCTGTAAGACGGAATACAATAAATGTACCAGAACAAATTTTGTTTGCTGCAAAAGCAAAGGGTGAAAAACGCTACTTCTTTTTGAAATAAATATAATTTTTTAATTTCATGGGATTATGGATTTTACAAATGAACCTTCAGATTCTAAAACAGAAAATCATTCACATTTGCTTAGAGCAACTAAATAGAAATATGTTTATGTTAAATACGGCTCTGCTATCATGACAACAGAAAGAACAATGTCATAAAATTTCAATCTATTAAAGCGGTAGTATCCCACTTTTTTTTACTTTTACCTACAGGTAAGCCTATAATAAGGCTTACCTGTAGGTACAATTAATATCTCCTAAACCGGCACGGTTTAGGAGATATTTGCAGTGCATGCAGCCACTCACGAGAGTGGCGCATGCGCTCTGAAGGTCCGGCGGACCTTCAGCTTCCCTTGCCGGGAGCTTGCCGGAAAATCACTCCCGCGCGCATGCGCGGGAGTGACGTCATCGCGGCTCCGGCCAATCACAGCGCCGGAGCCGCCGAACCCGGAAGAGACGGCGAGGGATCATGGCAGCGCCCGCAGCGATGTCCGGGGGTCCGTGTCAGGGCTTCGTTCTAAGGTAAGTAATACATAATGAGCTAGTATGCGATGCATACTAGCTCATTATGCCTTTGTCTTGCAGGTTTTTTTTTTTGTTTGTTTGTGTTTTTGGGTTTACAACTGCTTTAAATACTACATATTAAATAATAAATACTGATTATGTTAGTACAGCCTGTATATTGCGCTCCTTTTCTTTAATTCTCTGGTCACCTTAATGAAAGAACAAAGTATCTTCTGACTACAGTCAGTCCCCAGGTTACAAACATCTGACTTACAAATGACTCCTACTTACAAACGGAGAGAGACAACAGATTTATTAACATATTTATTTAACCAATCATTAGTAACAGGAGTCGTCCCGGAAGATTGGAAATTGGCAAATGTCGTGCCCATTCACAAGAAAGGTAGTAGGGAGGAATCGAGCAACTATAGACCAGTGAGTCTGACATCAATAGTAGGCAAATTAATGGAAACCCTATTAAAGGATAGGATTGTGGAACATCTTAAATCCCATGGGTTGCAAGATGAAAAACAACATGGGTTTACTTCAGGGAGATCATGTCAAACAAATCTTATAGATTTTTTTGACTGGGTGACTAAAATAATAGACGGTGGAGGTGCAGTAGACATTGCATATCTAGATTTTAGTAAGGCTTTTGACACTGTCCCGCATAGAAGACTTATCAATAAACTGCAGTCATTGAGCACGGACTCCCATATTGTTGAGTGGATTAGGCAGTGGCTGAGTGACAGACAACAGAGGGTTGTAGTCAATGGAGAACATTCAGAACAAGGTCATGTTACCAGTGGGGTACCTCAGGGATCTGTACTGGGACCAATTTTGTTTAATATCTTCATAAGTGATATTGCAAAAGGCCTCGATGGTAAGGTTTGTCTTTTTGCTGATGACACAAAGATATGTAACAGGGTTGATGTTCCTGGAGGGAATCGCCAAATGGAAAAGGATTTAGGAAAACTAGAAGAATGGTCAGAACTCTGGCAACTGAAATTTAATGTGGATAAGTGCAAGATAATGCACCTGGGGCGTAAAAACCCAAGGGCAGAATATAGAATATTTGACACAGTCCTGACCTCAGTATCTGAGGAAAGGGATTTAGGAGTAATTATTTCAGAAGACTTAAAGGTGGGAAGACAATGTAATAGAGCAGCACGAAATGCCAGCAGAATGCTTGGATGTATAGGGAGAGGTATAAGCAGTAGAAAGAGAGAAGTGCTTATGCCGCTGTACAGAACACTGGTGAGACCTCACTTGGAGTATTGTGCGCAGTACTGGAGGCCATATCTCCAGAAGGATATAGATACTCTGGAGAGAGTTCAGAGAAGAGCTACTAAACTAGTACATGGATTGCAGGAAAAAACTTACCAGGAAAGGTTAAAGGACCTTAACATGTATAGCTTGGAAGAAAGAAGAGACAGAGGGGATATGATAGAAACTTTTAAATACATAAAGGGAATCAACTTGGTAAAGGAGGAGAGCATATTTAAAAGAAGAAAAACTACCACAAGAGGACACAGTTTTAAATTAGAGGGGCAAAGGTTTAAAAGTAATATGAGGAAGTATTACTTTACTGAGAGAGTAGTGGATGCATGGAATAACCTTCCTGCAGCAGTGGTAGCTGCAAATACAGTGAAGGAGTTTAAGCATGCATGGGATAGGCATAAGGCTATCCTTCATATAAGATAGGGCCAGGGACTATTCATAGGATTCAGATATATTGGGCAGACTAGATGGGCCAAATGGTTCTTATCTGCCGACACATTCTATGTTTCTATGTAAGTGAGGAGAAATGTAGCCCTAGGAAGGGAAATTCACTCCTGTAAGAGTTCTCATGGGAAAAAGGTGTCCCCACTGGAGCTTTATCACCAATCCTTGTTTCCAAAACAACCCAAAATTTTTAAAATCCTGTTGTCATAGGGATAGAAAGGGAGGTAAAATCTTCTGAACAGGGGTAGACAGCAAAACAAATGGTACAGGGGTGTTAACATATCCCTATGCTATCCAAAACATTTATAAATTATTCTTTTGGCTGGGGCTACACTTAAAAAATTTACCTGTTCCGACTTACAAACAAATTTGACTTAAGAACAAACCTACAGTCCCTATCTTGTTTGTAACCCGGGGACCACCTGTATTCTGCTAGATGTATTGGTGTATAGGTGAAGAATCATGGTGAACTCCAGGCAGATATAATGAGCACCATTTGGTTTAACCCCTCATCGCGCAAACATTTCTTGATAATAATGATACTAATGGCCGGAATACACAAGTAGAATATCGCGCTATCATTCGACCACCGACTTATGAAAAAGTGTTCGTTGGTCGAAAACGTTGCCAACATACACGGGCCGAATATCGCCCGACCGTTGACCGCCAACCATCGAAACAGTGTTCAGCGAGATGATGTTCTACAGATTTCAAATGAACGACCTTAACACCAATGTATAGAATATCGTTCATTCGCAAACGAGACGACATAATGTTTTGTTTTTTTCAAACGGTATTTTCCGTTCACAATATCGATATCGCTCATTGATGGCTGGGCATTAACGAGTAGAATATCGGCCGATCGTTCGCTGAATGGAAATTTTCGGCCGATTTTCTTATTGTGTATTCCGGCTATAAGGATCAATAATCTTTGTTGTATAGTATTTGTCTTTCACGTTTATGGTCTATGATGGCAGTTTTTTTATTACCTGTCTTGTTTATCTGCATGTGTTAGTTAGATCCTTTAGATGATTCTTACTATAAATGACAGGTGGCAATACAAGCAGTTATCTTTTGTTGCAAAAGTAAATAGGAAAGGGAACAGCCTTAAAAGACCAGCTGCTGCTCTTCCAAAACACAATGGATTTGAATACCTTGAATTTGAATGTGCAAAATAGGGCTGAATCTAGGGAAGTGCTGAGATGCCCCCCCTCACCCCCCCCCCCTTTCCCAGATCCCAGATTTCATTTGTGCCCCCCCCAGGACCAGTGTTAATATCAGGAAGTGGAGGAGCCAGGGGCAAGGTGCAGCCTTGGGGAGGCACCACATCAATCATTTCCATGGTGCAAGAGGGCAGACATGGACGCATGGAGTCATTTGTTGATACGCTGCGGGCAGCAGTTAATCCAGGGAGGATAGTAACAAGAGGATGGAAGTTCTGCTTCAGTCCAGGCCTGCTCTGCCTCCAGCCTTCCGCCATGATGTTGCAGTGAAAGTTTGAAGAAAGGCCTTTATTTGTCAAGGGGGGGGACTGTGGAGCACTATAATGAAATCAAGGCTGACAGTGATGTTACAGGAAACACTAATGTGAAGGGGGGGGACTCTGTTGTAATGAAGACTTTAATGTGAAAGTAGGAGACTCGGATGTAATGGAGGGACTCTGATAGGATGGGGACTGACTTTGGTGTGAAGGGGGGATTGTGGTTTTATGGGGGAACTGTGATTTGAAGGGAGAACTCTGGTATCATTGGAGGATTTGATAAAGGAGGGCTCTGATGTAATGGCAGGCCGTTGGTTTGATTGGGGCTGATTCTGATGTGATCAAGGTGGATTTTGATGTGATGGGGACTGACTCTGGTGCTAAGGAGGGACCCAAATGTGAAGGAAGGGAACATTTATATAAAAAGTGGGGTGTAATGAGGGGTAAATATAAATAAGGAGTTGCGCCATAGCATGTAAATTATAACAGTCCACATATACATTCAATTGCTTGAAGATGCAGGCTTGTAAAATGACATCATGAAACTGGTGAAAGTCCACAATAGGATAACTGACAGTCTAGACGTACACACTTCATATATTATCCACCCAGGTGATTAATCAGCACAAAATAGTGTGAGTTCCCAACCACCATATACTGCCTCTTACCAGAAGTTGGTGCGATTAGCGCATTGAGTGGTTTAAAGTGGAGTTCCACCCTAATTTTATACTTACCTCCATCTTCTCGCTCCTGGTCACCTGAAAAAGAAATGGATAATCGCATTTTCTTTTTTTTTTACTTACCTCGTAGCGAAGAAAATATACTTACCTTACTTCCTTCTTCCTCCTTCCTCGGCCGCGGCCCGTCGTCACTTCCTGGCTCTGCAATGATTCCTGGGATAGTCATAGCTCCCAGGAATCATTGCGCCTGCACCGGCCCCGACGTCAGTTCCCGGGGCGCGCGCGTCATCCCCTTCTAACCAGAAGCTGTGGAGGGATGACGCGCGCGCACCGGAAGTAACGGCGGGGCCGGCGCAGGGCATCGAGGGACCGAAGAAGGCGGAAGAGGACGCCGAAGAGGATCTCGCTGGCTTCAAGCTGCCCACATCTGAGATGGCAGCGCTGGACAAGACGTTTTGAAGGTAAGTATTTGTCCTAACAGGTAAGTGTAACCCGGGACAGATCAGAGGCTAGCCATTGTGGAATGCACTAGCCCTGACTGTCCCGGGGGTATTTAAAAAAAAAAAAAAAATTCCAGGGTGGAACTCTGCTTTAAGGATCACTACAGCCTTTCTCCAGAACCAAGCAGCTCCAGGAACTTCCAATCCAATTGTCATGGGCAATTATGAGGTAATAGGCACAGACTCCCTTCTGAATCCTGGGTGTATCGTGTCTCACATATAGTGGGGGACATCAAAACAAAAGGGACAGGCCCATAGTGCATTACCTCAAAACAATTTTTATTCAAACATACAATAGGGTATGCACTCACCCATTAGAAGATATAAGCAGACATGTAAAATAAAGCTGTGGAGTACCAGAGGCTATCGGCGGTGTTCCTTCTGTATACTACCAAAAAGATGGCCAACCTCGGACTTCTGGGTGTGACGTAATGACGCTTGGCTAGCTCCTCCCGACGCGTTTTGTCATTAGGACGTCTTCAAGGGGGGGTAATGAGGGGTAATCTGGTGTGGGGACTCCCTTAGGTGGTGGAGAAGGTGAGATCATCATCCAGTACAGATGTCACTGTCCTTCTGCTCATTAATATAGTTTGGAATTGGGGTGCCTTAGGATTTTGCATAGTTTTATAGGGTCCTGTGACTGAAACACTGGCCTAATACTTGAGCTTTTTATCGCAACCATGTTGGAATGTAGGGAAAAAATGTTTTTCCTATTGAGACACTGCCCAGGAGTAATGTCAGGCATTACTTTCAGTTCATGACTTGAAGTAAAAAATGAACAGGGAATACTGGTTCTCCGCATTGTAGACTGTCAATGACTGACACCCAGCCACTGGTGGTGGGGAGACCTAGATAGACGGAAAAGTAGAGAGAGATAACTGGGGAGGATAAAATAAAGGCGCTTTGACACTCTGCTCCGCTGACTTTTTTTTTTTTTACTGCACCACCAGATGAGACAAGCTAGATCCGAGTCTGATGCTAAATACTGTATTCTATGATGTTTGTATTTCTGACATTTTTATAATATGGACATTTTGAAATTGGTAAGAATGTAAACAATGATTGGATATCAGCACTTAAGACAAAGGTAAAAGCCTTTGTTTAATTTTAAAATGGCACTATACCCAAAAATAAAAATTAAAATATTGCAGTTTACCAATCCTTAGATGTACAGTATGTCTGCATTAGTTCTTTTTTTTTTTAAATCTTTTTTCACTTACTTTCCCCTAGTAGTTTGGCCAGCATCACACTTCCTGTCTTTGGCATCAGTATTCTGGATAAGGTAGTAAAGCAGACACCTTTGGACAGCAGCATTGTCAAACTGGGGAGAGGGGATGTTAGACCAGTTGATTTAGATGAACCTAACAAATTGAAGCTGAACTCCTGCTACACTTTAAAAGCAATTACAGTGTTCCTTTTCCTTTTGGGACAAAGTTTTTACATAAATAAATAAAAGCTAACCATTGTAAGCACCCCTGTCAGTGCTTTGTGTGGACAGCTTGTTCTGTTAACCACTTACCCACTGGGCACTTAAACCCCCTTCCTAACCAGAACAATTTTCAGCTTTCAGTGCTCTCACATTTTGAATGACAATTACTCAGTCATGCAACACTGTACCCATAGGAAATTTTTGCCATTTTCATACATATAGAGCTTTCTTTTGGTGGTATTTAATCATCGCTGGGTTTTTATTTTTTGCACTATAAATGAAAAAAAAAAAACTTTTGTTATAAAAATGCATTTTTCTTTGTTTCGGTTTTAAAATTTTGCAAATTTAGTAATTTTGTTTTGTAAATGCTGAACAAAATGTATATTGGTAAAAAAAAAAAAACAACAAATAAGTATATATTATTTGGTCTTTGTGAAGGGTATATAGTCTACAAGATATGGTGCAAATCATTGAAAATTGATCATACATGATGTACTGACTCATTTCTTGAGACACTAACAAGCCAGGAAAGTACAAATACCCCCCAAATGACCACTGTTTAGAAAGAAGACATTCCAAGGTATTTAGTAAGATGCATGGTGAGTTTTTTTAAGTTGTAATTTTTCCCACAATTTTTTGCAAAATGAAGATTTTTTTTTCACAAAATTGTCATATTACCAAGTATTTTCTCTCACACTGTATAGGCATACTTGCAACTACACGCCAAAATACATTCATACTACATGTGTGAGACTTTTACACAGCCTGGCCACATACAGAGGCCCAACATCCAAGTAGCACCTCCAGGAGTTCTAGGAGGACAATGGAAACGCCCACAAAATTATCCCATTTTGGAAAGCAAACACCGCAACACTTTATCTAGAAGGCATTATGAGTTTTTTGAACATGTCATTCTTTTCCACAAGTTTTGGGAAAATGTGGAAAGAAAATAAAAACTGAGTATGGCAATACCACATGTGTGAGACTTTTACACAGCCTAGCCACATACAGAGACCCAACATTCAGGGAGCACCATCATTTCCTGACTACCCATTACACTTTTGTCAAGCACTGTAGGGCACTGATAAGCATTGTAGTGGCACTGATATGGCACGGATGAGCACTGATGTGGCATTGATGTGGTATGGATGAGCACTGGCGTGGCATGGATGTGGCACGGATGAGCACTGACTTGGCATGGATGAGCACTAACGTGGCATGGATGAGCACTGATGTGGCATGGATGAGCACTGACTTGGCATGGATTAGCACTATTGTGGCATGGATGCGGCAGGGGTGAGCACTGATGTGGCATGGATGAGCACTGACATGGCATGGATGTGGCACGGATGAGCACTGATGTGGCATGTGTTGCTACGGATCCTTGTTGATTCAAGACATGGATGTGGCACGGATGAGCACTGATGTGGCATGGATGTGGCATGAATGAGCACTGACATGGCATGGATGTGGCATGGATGAGCACTGATGTGGCATGGATGTGACATGGATGAGCACTGATGTGGCATGGATGTGGCATTGATGAGCACTGACGTGGCATGGATGAGCACTGATGTGGCATGGATGAGCACTGGTGTGGCATGGGTGGGCATGGATGTGGCACTATTGGGCATGAATGGGGTATGATTGAGGCACGGATGGGCATGATTGAGGCACGGATGGGCATGATTGAGGCACGATTGAGGCATGGAGGAGGCAGGTGTGAGCAGTGCTGCGGTCTCTCCCCACTCCTTGCACGCTGTACTGATCGCTGTGTACAGCATACGAGAAGAGGAGAGAACTGAACCCGACATGCGCTGGTTTGTTGACAACTAATTGCTCCGTCATTGGACGGAGTGGTCACGTGGTAAAGGCTCAAGCCTGTCTTTTGCCTTTTACCACGATCCATGATGCCCCAGGTCCAGTGGACCCATCAAGCATGGACACTTCTGTGTGTGCAGTTCTGGGAGGACGTCATTGTGCCAGAATAAGCCGACTGCACTGTAGCCGTCATTTGGCTATGGCCTGGTCGGCAAGTGGTTAAAGGAGACGTACAGCCAAAGCTCGTCTGGCTGCACTTCTGCTGTGGATCACAGGAGTGCAGTTTGTTCGGCACTCCTGTTGCCCATTTTTAGCAGCAGACAGAGGGCTGACATCACAGAGTCAGTCCAGGCTGGTGCAAGATCGCAACAATGAAGTCAGGATCCGCTCACATGCCTGGACCAGCATCTGGTTCAGCCTTTCAGCAAGCCGGCCACATCTATGAATTGGTAAACTGCAATTTATTATTTTTTTGGGTCTAATACCACTTTAAAAGAGAAGTTTGGGATTTAAAAAAAAGTAAACTTACATACTCACCTAGGTAGATGCACTATGGTACCAATGCGTCATCTGTCCCCCGCTGCCAATAAGCCTGAGAACTGAGTGATAAAGGACCACTTATCGCTCAGTTCTCCATCTTCACTAAACCGAGAGCTGGTGACTGTTAGTCATCGGCTTTCTGCTCTTTCCCTCCAGTGCTCACTGGAGCACAGGGCTGTGCAGGGGGCAGGAGTGGCTGGTTGAGGCTCTCAGCGGGGTGCTGAGAAAATGAGCCGGCTGCCGGTCAGGAATCTTACTTCTCCTTTAACTTTTTTTCTCATGCTGTATGGTGATATAAGCTGTATCAGTGCACTAGCAACAAAACAATTAGGCATTAGGTCTTTGTGAAACTTTTTTATTTGTAGTAACAGTTAAATTTTCAAGACAAGGTAATTTTGCTAAAATTATGTATCAGTTAAATTGGACCGAGAACAGCTCAAATGCTTGTGCTGAAAATCTATTAGTGCAAATCAAAATAAGTGTCAGAAAGACCATGCTCACTTGTTTTATGCAATAAGCATACCTCCCAACCGTCCCTAATTCGCTGGGACCGTCCCGGAAAATGGTCCGTGTCCCGGAGTCCCAGAATGCCCACGGTGGTGTGGGCGTCTTGGTTCTCACATGCAGCGAGTAAAACATGCCAGCCAACATCTTTCCCCGGCTGCCTCTGACAAATCACTCTCAGACCAGTGCAGAGCTGAGTGCACTGAACCCGCCCCTCCATCTTCCTGTGTTTTCCTGTATACGGAGGAGCAGGCGGGGAGCAGCACACCACGAGAACGGCTGATCTGAGGTCTGTGATTATTTCTATATACACAAAACTTGCAGAGAAGGGTCGGCTTGGGGAAGAGGGGGAGTGGATGAATGGAGCTGGGATGGATGGAGCTGGGATGGGTGAGGGGGGGTGGATGGAGCTGGGATGGGTGCGGGGGGAAGGATGGAGCTGGGATGGGTGAGGGGGAAAGGATGGAGCTGGGATGGGTGAGGGGGGAAGGATGGAGCTGGGATGGGTGAGGGGGGATGGACAGAGCTGGGATGGGTGGGGGAGATGGAGCTGGGATAGGTGAGGGGGGATGGACAGAGCTGGGATGGGTGAAGGGGGGATGGACGGAGCTAGGGTGTCCATATACTACCATAGCCTGTCTATATGCTTCCCTAGCCAATCTATATACTATCCTAGCCTGTATATATGTTTCCATAGCCTGTCTTTATGCTTCCCTGGCCTGTCTATATTCTACCCTAGCCCATCTAAATGCTTCCCTAGCCTGTCTATATATTACCCTAGCCTATCTATATACTTCCCTAGCCTGTCCATATACTTCCCTAGCCTGTCTATATGCTTTCTTAGCCTGTCTATATGCTTCCCTAGCCTGTCTATATGCTTCCCTAGCCTGTCTATATGCTACTCTAGCCCTTTCTATATGCTTCCCTAGCCTGTCAATTTACTACCCTAGCCTGTCTATGCTTCCCTAGCCTGTCTATATACTACCCTAGCTGGTCTATATGCTTCCTTAGCCTGTCTATATACTACCCTAGTCTGTCTATATACTTCCCTAGCCTATCTATATACTACCTTAGCCTGTCTATATACTTCCTCTAGCCTGTCTTTATACAACCCTAGCCTGTCTATATACTTCCCTAGCCTGTCTATATACTTCCCTAGCCTGTCTATATACTACCTTAGCCTGTCTATATACCTCCCTAGCCTGTCTATATACTTACCTAGCCTGTCTATATACTACACTAGCCCATCTATATGCTTCCCTGGCCTGTCTATATACTACCCTAGACTGTCTATATACATCGATAGCCTATGTATATACAACCCTAGCCTTTCTATATACTTCCCTAGCCTGTCTATATAGTACCCTAGCCTGTTTATATACTTCCCTAGCCTGTTTGTATACTACTCTGGCCTGTCCGTATACTGCCCTGGCCTGTTCGTATACTACCCTAGCCTGTCCATACACTACCCTAGCCAGTGTACATACTACCCTAGCCTGTCTATATACTACCCTAGCTTATCTATATACTACCTGAGCCTGTCCGTATACTACCCTTGCCTGTCTGTATGCTTCCCTAGCCTGTCTACATGCTTCCCTAGCCAATCTATATACTACCCTAGCCTGTCTAAATGCCTCCCTAGCCTGTCTATATTCTACCCTAGCCTTATATATGTTTCCATAGCCTGTCTTTTTGCTTCCCTAGCCTGTCTATATACTACCCTAGCCCATCTAAATGCTTCCCTAGCCTGTCTATATATTACCCTAGCCTATCTATATACTTCCCTAGCCTGTCCATATGCTTCCCTAGCCTGTCCATATGCTTCCCTAGCCTGTCCATATGCTTCCCTAGCCTGTCTATATGCTTCCCTAGCCTGTCTATATGCTACTCTAGCCTGTCTATATGCTTCCCTAGCCTGTCAATTTACTATTCTAGCCTGTCTATATGCTTCCCTAGCCTGTCTATATACTACCCTAGCCTGTCTATATACTACCCAAGTCTGTCTATATACTTCCCTAGCCTATCTATACACTACCCTAGCCTGTCTATATACTTCCCTAGTCTGTCTATATACTACCTTAGCCTGTCTATATACTACCTTAGCCTGTCTATATACCTCCCTAGCCTGTCTATATACCTCCCTAGCCTGTCTATATACTTACCTAGCCTGTCTGTATGCTTCCCTAGCCTGTCTGTATGCTTCCCTAGCCTGTCTATATACTACCCTAGCCTGTATATATACTTCCCTAGCCTGTCCATATACTACACTAGCCCATCTATATGCTTCCCTAGCATGTCTATATACTAACTTAGCCTATATATATACATTGATAGCCTATGTATATATACAACCCTAGCCTGTCTATATACTTTCCTAGCCTGTCTATATACTACCCTAGCCTGTCTATATACTTCCCTAGCCTGTTTGTATACTACCCTGGCCTGTTCGTATACTACCCTGGCCTGTATATATACTACCCTAGCCTGTCCATACACTACCCTAGCCAGTGTATATACTACCCTAGCCTGTCTATATATTACCCTAGCTTATCTATATACTATCTGAGCCTGTCTGTATACTACCCTAGCCTGTCTATATACTAATCGAGCCTGTACATACACTACCCTAGCCTGTATATATACTACCCTAGCCTGACTATATACTACCCTAGCTTGTCCATATACTACCCAAGCCTGTCCGTATACTACCCTAACCGATCCAAATACTATCCTGGCCTGTGTATATACTACCCTAGCCTGTCCATACACTACCCTAGCCTGTCCATATACTACCCTAACCTGTCCATATACTACCCTAGCCTGCCGTTATACTACCCTTACATGTGTATATTCTACTCTAGCCTGTGTATTTTATACCCTAACCGGTCTATATACTACCCTAGCCGCCACTATTTGCCTTCAGGCCAGGTCTAGAGACGCAGGGGCAGGCCTGCAGACTGTGGCCGAAGAAATAAGTGGAGAGGCTTGACAAAAATCTCCATCCTCACCACCTTCACCGTATACATGAGCAGGGTACAGGGGGTGGAGTCAGGGGCGGAGCCAAGGGGGAGGCAAAAGGAGGTTTCGCCCAGGGTGTCAAAAAATCCTTGCACTAGTCCTGTTTATATGTTTAGCCAACCTCATAAGGGCCACTTCCACCAGACCCATTTCCAGATATTGTAAATAGGCAAGCAGTATGCTAGGGACCGCAAGACCCTCTTTAGCGGTGACTTCCAGGATGCTGTGCGAGCCAACCGCCGGATCTGCATTCTAGTGGTGCTGAAATTACGTAGTTACGCCCTACGCGTTTCGTCATCAATGACGTCTTCAGGCTCCTATTTACCTGTATTAAATGTGAATACTATTCTTATTTTACAATAAAGGAAAATATTTTTAATCAGTACTTCACTATATGAGGCTCTTTTCTCCTGTACATGACCCTGGATTTATTTGTGATGGATATGATGGACATGAACCGTACTTGAGGCTTACTGATACCATCTGAATATATATATAATATAATATATATATATATGGGAAAGATGATTCATGATTTACCATTGAAGTGATCGGCACGTAGGATAAACTCCTTACTGAGGGCATACCTTGTTACCAACACGCTGGTTACCCCTGCAGGGGTGCCGACTTCTGGTGAGTGCGGGAGAAATTGAAAGGGGAGCACTGTTTCCTCACCCGGCACCCAACACCTGGATCACCTCAAGAGTCCCCCATCAATCTGATACTTTAATCACTTTATGAACTTTATGGACTTTTCTGCCCACTTTTTTTTAATGATCTTTCATATATTTATATATATTTTTTGGCCAATTTCTTGTACTTTTTGTAATTTCTACTGGTCCTTCCATCAAATTCACATTTGGTAGGACCTACTGCACTTGACCACTTTTTTTCCCCTGATATATTTATTCACCATCACCACCACTTATAGGCTTTGGCCATTTTTTCTTTTTTCTTCAGTTCACTGGTCCATTTAATGGACCTTTTTGCACTTGATCACTTTCTCTGATTTTTTCATATTTATTCACTATTAACTTTATCCAATTTTTATTGGAATCACTTTACCATTTCATTTATCAACCTTAGATGATACTCTTGTATATCTTTTTCACGCATACCCTATTCCAATTTATAGTGACCGATATATAGCCTTTTCTGACACCTTTTTCACTCCATTTGGTCACTCTTTGTTCACCAAGCACTATATATTTATATTTTTATATCCAATTATTTATTCACTCACTGTTTACATTATTGCACTTTATATTGCACTTTATATTTACAGTATTTATATATGGTTTGTTATTTGATCGTACTGCATTTTATTGTGATATTAAGAATTCATTATACCATCATACCTTTAGGAAGTGCCAATTACCTCACCACCCCTACTATATAATAAGGCTAAAGCCCCGTACACACACTACGAATTTCCGCCGACCGGTCGTCTGTCTTTTGTCCAGAGTGCGTGTCCATTGGTTGGAATGTGCTCTAGACTGCACACGAATTTTCCCGTACGACAGAATTCTACTTCAGAAGTGATGTCATGCGTTGGATTGCTTTCTATGTGTTCTTTCATCTCTGAGCATGCTTAGTCTTGCTCATAAGATTTTTCCCCGTCGAAATCTGTACTAATGAGACGAAAATCGGACGTGTGTTGATGGAGGACAAAAATTTTAATGCCTGCACACCAGGATTTTGTCAGCTGAAAAGTCGGAGTCGGCTGTCGAAAGCACCATACTAACAATCCGAAAATCGGCAGATCGGTCGTCGGACTAAATTTCCCTTCCGAATTTCTTATCGTGTGTACGGGGCTTTATCTGTAGGTACTGTGAATATTTCCTCCTCTGAGGAAGTGATGGAATCTGAAAATCGTTTTAAAAATTCAAATAAACTGACAAGATTTTAAACTTCATGTGGAAAAGACTGAGATTTTGCTTAGCTTTAAAAGGATCAGTGGGTTGGACCCAGAGAAAACCCGCAAAAAGACCAAAGAACTGGAAAAGCATTAACGCCTACTCTCTGGTCCAGAACTGGTTATTTTTAAAAAACGCTTACAAGCTGACTACAACAGTTATGAAAGCAATAATTTGTTACTGATTACAATTCTACTGGAAGATGTTATTTCAATCCTATCACTCCTTACAATCTGGACATCCAGAAGCCATTAACAAGTTTTGACCAGATCTGCAGCCAATGTGGTGAGGAGAGGTGTATTGGCGTAGAGGAGTCTTCACAATCCTATGAATGACCTAACAAAGGCCTGCTTTATCTGAGCTCTGGAGCTAATCTGGTGAGAAGAGGTGTGCTGGTGGAGAGGAGTCTGCATGATCCTATGGATGATTAATAAAGGCTTGCCTTATTTGAGTTCTGGTGAGTGTTGATTACATAAGGGAGAGGTCTCACTTGGTGTGGTGACAGGCCAGTGGTTTTCGTTTGGACTACTTCACGCTTAAGTGTTTATCATCACTGACACTCTTAAGGAGTTGCAAAGGCCTCTTAAAGGCACAGGAATTATATTGCTTCTATAAGAGTGCTGCTAATGCAAACATTATTTCTGTAGGGATAATGTAGACA
The DNA here is from genome assembly GCF_965119305.1 of Pelophylax lessonae. Classification (NCBI taxonomy): domain Eukaryota; kingdom Metazoa; phylum Chordata; class Amphibia; order Anura; family Ranidae; genus Pelophylax; species Pelophylax lessonae. The sequence goes on along the minus strand of NC_138772.1, from coordinate 429,511,745 downwards.
TGTTAACATGACTGGTATTTACTATAACAGCTGCTAATAGTGTAAAAAAAAGCTATTTTGAAGATTCATATGTTTTTATGTTGTACCCAGGGGCGGACTGGGCCAGGGGGAAGGAGGGCAATTTCCCCCCAGGCCGGTCTGATCCCCCCAGAAAAGGCCACTGCAGCATCAGCTCAGTTTCTTTAGTAAGTTTCACTTACATGGTGACTAGCCGGCGCCGGCCCCGAGACCCATTTGTTCCTCCGCCCGGCCCTATAGTCTGAGCTAGACTGGTTGCTAGAATAGCCAGCCGCTTGGCGTCTAGCAACCAGTGATGTCATGGTCCCGAGGAGGAAAAGAGGCTGAGAAGGGACCCAGCATGCAGAGCGGAGAAGGATCTTCTTAGTCCTCCTCCTTTCCTATTACTGGCTCCACCCACTTCCTCCCTCCATCTCCCACTGTGCAGGCCACTGCAGAAGAGAAGAGGAACTGGCGAAATTTTTGCCTGCAGGAATCCAGGACTGAAACAGCAACAAACATCAAAAGCACTTCTCCAGTCCAGCATGGCCGGTACAAGGTATGGCCAGAAGGGTCACCTGTTCTGGGCGGGGGGGCTCTGTGTTGATGCAGGGACGCACTTGGAGCTGGAGCAGCTCTTCTACACTAGGCTTGCCACAAACAAATGCAGGGAAGTAAAGCAATAAATTGCCTCACATGATAACAGAGCTCACTGCACATTAGGCTCAGCCTTCCTTACTGCCAGGCTGACACAGATATCTCGATCTCCAATGTTACAGGAAGATGGAGGAGCTCTGCTATCTTGAGCTGTCCCTGCACTGCTTCTTTAACTTATCTCCAGTTGCTGAGTTATACTGTCCCCTGGCAATAAATAAGGCTGAGTCTGAGTGTGCAGTAAAGGTTCTGTTATCAGGTGAGGAGGTTAACCCTTTACTTCCCTGCATTTGTTTGGTTGGCTTCTGTTAATGCAAACTGGAGGAGAAGGATCACCTCCTAAAACCAGGGCTGGTGCTTCATGCTTTTGTTCATAATAAGCACCTATCATTTAATAATTTGGCTTTTACTTAGGTACCTTTTGTCTGTTTGGTGATCTTTTGATTGGCCTTCTTATGTGGACTTGACTGATGGACTGAAGTAGTCCATTATGAAGACTTTCAATGAAAAGAGAGAAGGTCCTCTCCTAAACATTCCAGTCCTCACCTAGATATCATGGCATTTTTCACTAATAAAGACCAAATGGGATATTTTTCTTTAAAGTGCTCATTCACATGTGTGGAAGTTACTCCTCTGAAAAGTGAACCATGCTTCAATTGCTTTTCAGAGCCGTTTAACCCAATAGTTACGTACTACCATGTAACAGTCACATGCAGGGCGGTTGCAGGTTGGCCATATTAAACTACATTATTTGCATTCAGTGGCAGCACTGCCCACCAAAAGCAACCTGTTTATACATGAATTCAGGATTTTGTTTCTGTGGGAACATACACTTAGTTCCCACACTGATACCTCACAGATCCCTTATATTAGTGAGGTGATCTATATACAGAATCTCTGTATACATAACATTTTATAAGAGTTGACTGCAGTATCACTCCTATCTACAGGGTTTTGTTTTTTTTGTCTGCAGCGGGGTGGTACACAATACCACCACCTCCAGCACTGCCACTCTTCTCACTGCATTCATTTATTCTAAAAAAATAATCAGATTTCCTCTGCCGGTTTCTGTGTTTACAAGTGACAGTGTGCCTCCTATACAGAGGACTGGGTAAGTATCTGGGGGTGGAGAGGGCGGAAGGGCTATGTATGTGGGGGTTTTAAGAAAGAGCTTTATAGTATGGGGAGGGGGGTTTGAGGGGTTGAGTGAGCAGCTTTATACTGGGGGATACGGGGGTAGAGCTTTGTGGTGGTGTTCACCACTGACATTTATTCATTCCAGTCACACCACCGACTGGGGTACATTTTTTAATTTCAGTGACACCGCTAATGCAGACAATTTTTTTTTCCTTTTAGTGACCCACCAACCCAGGGACAATTTGTCAATATTAGTCCCATACTGGTGTACCAATTTTAAACATTTTGGTTTGCAGTAGTGTGCCTTAAATATTGGTACTATTTAGTTGCATGTCACAAACAATACAAACATTTTGGCGCATGGCACCATATCAGCCCCACCCCCTTCTCCATCCAACAGGGAGCAGGTGCTGGTGGGGGGTGATAGACGGGGGGGTGCAGTTTCCCATTTTTGCCCTGGGCATTGGATGACCTTGTACTAGCACTGCTCTCCAGAGTCAACCAGCTGCCTGAGGTGAGGTGGTCAGGAGCAGAACAGTGAGTGACAACAAATGTGTCATGTGGAGCATTGCGATATTTCCCTGCTACCCCTTGGCACTATATACCTGTCCCATACCTGTATATTGATGTCTAGCTGCTCCTGGCGCTATATGCCTGTCCCATACCTGTTACAGGTATGAGACCGGTATATAGTGCCAGGAGCAACTAGACATCAATATACAGACTGTATACGGTCCAGTTAAAGTGATTGGGTCCCTGAAGTCCCATAGGGCTCCCCCTTGTGTCATGGGATCATGAGCTGGCAGCAGAGGAGGAGATCACATGATTAGATCTCAGCCAGGGTTCAAGCTAGGACTTGTAGTCCTTTGTTTTTGGGGATGTAACCCCCCCAAAAGTGAAGGACTACAGATCCCAGCATGAGCCCCTCAGAGCACAGCATGTGTGACACACGCCTGATCTCCCAACTAGTGAAGGACTACAGGTCCCACTCTCCCAAATTAACCACTTTCAGACCACACACCGCATATATACTGTAGCAGGGGGGCCCAGCTGCGCAAAATCACGTACTGGTAGGTGATTTTGTGCACGGTTCTTGGGGGCACACGGGTGCCGCTGGGGCGCCGCTCCCCTTATGATTAGACACTGCGGGAGCAAATCAGCAGGTCCAATCAGAGGTCCGCCGGCCACCCGCGATCATGCAGGAGAATAACAGAATGGCGGTCTGCCTTTGTAAACAAGGCAGACGGCTGTTCTGTCACAGAAGAAGATGGAGATCTTGTGTTTCAGCTAAGTTGAAACATAGATCTCTCTTTTCTTCTAGTACATCCACTCCCCATACAGTTAGAAAGCATTCCCTAGGAGCACACTTAACCCCTAGATCACCCCTGGTGTTAACCCCTTCCCTGCCAGTGCCATTTATACAGTAACAGTGCATTTGTTTTAGCACTGATCACTGTATTGGTGTCACTGGTCCCTAAAAAGTGCCACATAGTATCAGATTTGTCTGCCGCAATGTCGCAGTCCCGCTAAAAATCACTGATCGCCGCCATTACTGGTAAAAAAAATTTAAAAAATATATAAATAAATGTATCCCAAAGTTTGTAGACGTGATACATTTTGCGCAAACCAATCAATATAGAATTATTAGGATTTTTTTACCAAAAATATGTAGTAGAATACATATTGGCCAAAATTGATCAAATTTTTTTTATTTTTTACATTTTTTTATTGGGAATATTTTATAGCAGAAAGTAAAAAATTTAAATTTTTGTTTTCAAAATTGTCGGTCTTTTTTTGTTTATAACGCAAAAAATAAAAAACGCAGAGGTAATCAAATGCCACCAAAAGGCTTTTGTATTTTCTGAAAAAGTTGAGTGTGACGGTTTATCGATTATTCCTAAATGTATCACATATTCTTTAAGGCTCGGTTCACACTACGTCGCTCCGACTTAGGGGGTGACCTGTTAAGTCGCGTGCAGCGCGACTTCGGCACGACTTGCACAGACTTCATAAAATAAATGTCAATGCAGGTCGCCTCCAGGTCGCCCCGAAGTAGTACAGGACCCTTTTTCTAAGTCAGAGCGACTTGTGTCGCTCCTATTAGAACGGCTCCTGTACTACACAATGGGAGCGTGACGGACCGCGACTTGTCAGGATGACAAGTCGCGTTCCAAGTCGGATCAGTGTGAATGGACACTTAGGGCTCTTTCACACGGCCGCTCTGTGTGTCCGCAAATCATCCTATTTTTTTGCAGATGATTTGCGGACATAATGTAAGTCTATGGCATTGCGGATGTCAGCGGAATACCATCCGCTGACATCCGATTTCCTTCCTTTCAGTTCTGTTCCGTTTTTTGGAACGGAACAGAACCCTATTTTTCCTCCATTCAAAAAATGGAAAGGAAGGAAAATCGGATGTCAGCGGTGTCATCCGCTGACATCCGCAATCCCCATAGACTTACATTATGTCCGCATATCATCTGCAAACGGATGGGATGATATGCGGGCATACGGAGCGGATGACACAAATGTCATCCGCTCCGTGAAAAAAAAAAAAAAAAAAAGTCCCGCAGCGGAGCAAAACACCGGAGCGGCCGTGTGAAAGAGCCCTTAGTGTATTGTGTACATACATTACTTTCATTTGTTAAAACTGTAAATTTTATTTTTGTTAAACCACCTTTGTTACTATTAAAATTAAATTATGTTACCACATTGTATAATTTTTGTCTTGCTATATAACATCAATATCCATTTTAAAACCAGGTGGGCATGGATGGTGAGCTGATTTGGTGGTTCAATGGGCCACTTGACTGGACTTGCCCCCCAGGCCAAAGGCTGCCAGCCCTCCCCTGGTTGTACCCATTCTGTGACAAGGATTGGTGTATTGTATGTTTATATTTTAATTGTTTTTTGATATATGCAAATATTTTCTGCCATTGTTACTCCACAGGCGCTGGGAGAAAGGGACAAGTGGTTTTGTACTGGGCTGGTCACTTTCGTTTTTTATAAAGAAACATGTTATACTTACCTGCTCTGCATAATGGCTTTGCACAGAGCAACCCAGATCCTCCTCTTCTCGGGTCCCTCGCTGGTGCTCCTAGACCCTGCCTCCTACCGAGTGTCCCCATAGCAAGCAGCTTGATATGTGGGCACCGGAGCCGAGGGGCTTCTCTGTGTGTCCATTCAGACACGGAGCCACGGCTCAGCCCCGCCCCCTCTCTTTCCTCATTGGCTCACTGACTTTGATTGACAGCAGCTGGTGCCAATGGTGCCTGCTTCTGTCTCAGCCAATGAGGAGGGAGAGTTGCATACAGCAAAGGCTCTCGTGCAACATCGCTGGACCGGGATGGGGCTCAGGCAAGTATTAGGTGGGCTAAGGAGGGGTACTGAACACAGAAGGTTTTTTTTTTTTATCTTTATTTTCTGCCTTTAACCACCTGCCTCCTGCGCTATAGCCGAAAGACGGCTACAGTGCCGGCTCTAATTTCCGGGAGGCCGTCTTTATATGGCCTCCCAGTAACAGGCTCCCCGTGCGCTCCCGCGAGCGCGCATCGGGGAAAATCTGTGTAGGCCGTATCCCTTGGACCACTGCTGTATCTTGGCCTAGGCCAACAAGGCCCAGGCCTAGGGCGGCACTTTGCAGGGGGGCAGCAAAAAAGCTTCACCCCCGAAAGGAAAAAAAAACAGCCTTCTCCTGGCTCCTGCAGGAAAAAAAGGTCCCCACCAGCTTGTGCTACACTTTTAGTATAGTGCCAGTTCTTTGGGGCGAATGCGGCTGGAGGGTAGGGTCCAGGAGGCTAATCAGTCTTGTAGCCCCATAAAGCGGTCACACTGCTACCTATGGGTATGATGATACCAACCAGTGAGGACATTCGGACAGACCGCAGGCCGCCGAGTGGCACTGCAGCCCAATGCTCCACCTCCCCTCTTCCGCCCCCAGGTATGACAAGCATCACGTCAATAATATATTTTCATTTCTTTAAACTTTCTTGTCCTTGAGTGAGCATACCGAGTTGCATCATATACAATTAAGACTTTAATTGTATATGATGGCAATAATATTTTGGACCTGCTCACCTCATATGTCACTGGGTTAGTAAGATTACTCCAATCTTATAAGATATTTGGACTTGTGTTTTCTGCTACTGATTATTTCACCTATTTCTTTAATGACTCTGGACTTCCTAGTCATTATAAGTGAAATAATCCTAGAATTACAATCAGTGGGAGCAAACGCAAGTCCAAATATCTTAAAAGAAAGGAGTAATCTTACCAATCCAGTGACATACGGCTGTACTAAGGGGCACTGATGGCCACTAATGAGGTGGCACTGATACGCTGCACTGATGGGCACTGATATGCTGCACTGATGGGCACTAATATGTTGCTCTGATGGCCACTGATGAGACGGCAATGGTGGGTATTGATAAACTGCACTGATGGGCACTAATGAGGCTGTACTAATAAGGCATGACTGACCTGCTGCACTGATGGGCACTGATGAGGCTGCACTGAAGGGAACGAGGCGGCACTGATGAGCTTCACTCATGGGGCTGCACTGATATGCTGCCCTGATGGGCACTGATATGTTGCACTGATGGGAACTATTAGGCTGCAATGATGGCCATTAATGAGGCTGCGCTGATGACCACTGATGGGGCAGCACTAATAAGCTGCACTGATATGATGCACTGATAGGCTGCACTAATGAGTAATGAGGCTGCACTGATGGGCACTGATAAGGCTGCACTGATGGGCACTGATGAGGCTGAACTTATGGGAACGGATGAGGCTAAACTTATGGGAACCGATAGTCTGTGGTTGTGGTTTACAGATGACAGGGCGGGTCATAAACAGGAAGGGGTGTGGCATTTACAGGAAGGGGTGGGTCATATTTAAATTAGGGGGTGCCCAAGTTTAGTCAGGCCTAGGGCAGCGCAAAACTTAAATACACCACTGCCTTGGACACAGCCAATCACAGATCGTGGTGAATGGCCAATCACAGCGGCCATTTACCACGTGATCGGACCGTGCAATGAGAGATGATCTCAAATGTAAACATATGAGATCATCTCTCATCGCCAGCTCTCCTTCCTCACACAGAGACTGCAGTGTGAGGAAGAGGAGAGCCGATCAGCGGTAAGGGGACACAGAGGAATGTAATCAGGGCACTGATCACCAGTGCCCTGATTACACAAGAGGGGAAAAAAATGCCATAACTGCCCACAGTGCCCGCCATCAGTGCCTATAGTGCTGCCAGTCAGTGCCTGCTCATCTAGGCACTGATGGGCACTGACTAGCAGCACTATGGGCACTGAGTGTGGGCACTGATGGTGCTGCCCATCAGTGCTCATCAGTGCCGCTCATCAGTGCCATCCGTCAGTGTCCATCAGTGCAACCCATCAGTGCCGCCTCTCAGTGCCCATCAGTGCCGCCTCTCAGTGCCCATCAGTGCCGCCCGTCAGTGCCGCCTCTCAGTGCCCAGCAGTGCCACCTCTCAGTGCCCAGCAGTGCCACCTATCAGTGCTCATCAGTGCCGCCGATCAGTGCCACCTATCAGTGCTCATCAGTGCGGCATATTAGTACCCCCTCATCAGTGCCACCTCATCAGTGCCCATAAGTGCCACCTCATCAATGCCCATAAGTGCCACCTCATCAATGCCCATAAGTGCCACCTCATCAGGGCCCAGCAGTGCAGGCTATCAGTGCCCATCAGTGCCGCCTCATCAGAGCACATCAGTGAAGGAGAAAAATGTATTTATTTTCAAAATTTACTCACAGAAAATAAGAAAAACTTTTTTTTTTCAAAATTTTCTGTCTTTTTTCTTTTTTTTTGTAAGAAATAAAAAACCCAGAGGTTATTAAATACCACCAAAAGAAAGCTGTATTTGTGTGAAAAAAATGATAAAAATTTCATATGGGTACAGTGTAGCATGACCGCGCAATTGTCATTCAAAGCGTGAGAGCGGTGAAAGCTGAAAATTGGCCTGGATAGGAAGGGGGTGAAAGTGCCCTGTAGGCAAGTGGTTAAAGAGGAAGTAAAGCTTCCTCTGTACTTTGTACCTATAGGTAAGGATATGATAAGGCTTATCTATAGGTACTGTAAATATCTCCTAACCATGCACCGTTTAGGAGATATTTACTTTGCATGCAGCCAGTGGCCGGAGTCACAAATCGGATGAGTTAAGATGCTGATCCAACTTGGATGCGACTTCCATTCAATTCTATGGGCTGAAGTTGGACAGAAGTCGGACCAAAGTAGTGCAGAAACCTTTTCCAAAGTTGGACCGACACAAGTCGGACCAGTTAAAACAGCTCTCATAGGGAACCGTTGATTTTGACATGTCCTGCAACTTGTGCTCTCGAAGCCGCGCTTGTCGCACCAGTGTGAAGCAGCCTTAAGCCCTGTTCACACTGGTGCGACTTGTCATGCGATTTGACAGATCAGAGTTGCATGACAAGTCGCACCCTATTTCTGGCTATGGAAATGTTTAAATTGGTGTGACTCTGACTTGCACCAACTTTGAAAAGGTTCCTGCACCGTTTAGGAGATATTTACTTTGCATGCCGCCAGTGACATCACTGGCACATGCGCTCTGAATGAACGGCGGCCTGTGCTGTTCCTTCAGAGCCCTGTGCCATGAACGGCGGCTCCTGCGTGCACGTGCGGTAGTGACGTCACCGTGACTCCAGCCAATCAGATGGCCGGACGACGCGAACCCTGAAGGGTATAGATCAACGCCATGTAAACGGTGAGTGTAGTGGTGCTGCTTCGGGTGCTTTGTTTTAAGGTAAGTATTTCATAATGAGCTAGTATGCGATGAATACTAGCTCGTTATGCCTTTGTCTTTTAGGTTTTTCTTTGGGGGGAGATTTAAGAACCTCTTTAAATATGGAACCTTCCTTCCTCAGAGCAACTCCCTTATTAGCCACTGCTCCTGTCACACAGAGAGATGCATGGCAAAGGAGTTTTCTTGAAGTACATCACGGGACACAGAGGTCCCTCCCCTCTTCTATTGGGCCTTTATTGCTTGCTACAAAACGGAGGCACTTCTTGTGTGGGAGGGGTTATATAGGGGGACATCCAGTGTCCTTCTCCTGTAGGTGGCTATATAACCCATATATTATGATTTATGGCTCTGTGTCCCTTGATGTACTTCAAGAAATGGATTTTACAGGTACGTATGTATTGAAAATCCATTTGGATAGAGTGAAGGATTAGAACCCCTGTCAGTTTTTATTGCTGTCTGTGTCCCTGTTACAGAGATTCACCCTCTCTATGTGGCCTCATCCTGTACCATAAATCATAACATATGGGTTATATAGCCACCTACAGGAGAAGGACACTGGATGTCCCCCTATATAACCCCTCCCACACAGGAAGTGCCTCCATTTTGTAGCAAGCAATAAAGGCCCAATAGAAGAGGGGAGGGACCTCTGTGTCCCGTGATGTCCCCAGAAAATAGAGGGTAAACTTCCCAATGGGGACAAATGTTCTGGTCACCTGGGGCTCCAAAATATTCCTTTAATTTGTAGAGATTTCTCCTCACTTCCTGTTTGGCTATGAGACAGGAAGTGAAGGGAAATCTCCCCAATGGAACACAGATGGTGAAAAAGAAAAACCTGACAGGGGTTATCACACTTTTTTATTCTATCCAACAGGAAAAAAGTTTTGCCTCTAGCTCTACTTTAACATTTGATTTCGGAATGAATGGATTTTATGAAATCTACCGAAATTTTTAGTCAATGCAGCCCAAAACAGAGATCAGTGTCACCCCACTAATGATTAGAGAAATGAATCCATGGAGACACAATGAGCAGTGACCGATGACAGAAGGAGGTGTGACCAATGACAGGAGGGGGTGTGACCAATGACAGGAGGAGGTGTGGACAGGTCAGGGACATGTGTGTCTGTCTATGGAGTCTCCCCGTGTGATCCCGGCTGGCGCTCCTCCCCCTCCTGTGACCCGGATGTAGTGCGGTCGGTGTGGGTGGCAGTGGCCGGGTGTCGGCGGATCTGTGGCCGGGGAGTAGAATGAGCCGCTGATCGGTCCTGTGCTCCGCTCACACATGGCACCTATGGGCATCCGCCTGTCCCCGCTGGGGATCGGGGTGTTCTGCCTGCTGGGGCTCGGTGTCCTCTATCATGTCTATTCGGGGCTGCTGACATGGCGCCTGTCGGCCTTCATGCTGGGGGATCGGGCCGGTGACGGAGGGGTTGATACGGTGGATCTGCGGGAGCTGCTGGCGGCGGCGGTGCAGGCGGCGGAGCTGGGCGGGGTGGAGGTGAGGACGGTGCGGGAGAGCAACAAGCTGAACGAGAACTCCAAGGGGAAGACCCGAGAGGGGGCGGATGACAAGATGACCCGGGGGGACCTCCTCTCCAACCGGAAGATGGCCAGCCTCATCAAGAACTCCTTCCCCGGGGTGCAGGTCAGTCCACACCGGAGACACCGGGATCACTCACCACCGACTCCCCAATGTCTGATTCCCCCCCCCAATGTCTGATCCTGTCTATATGGGGGGAACTCCCCAATGTCTGATCCTGTCTATATGGGGGGGACTCCCCAATGTCTGATCCTGTCTATATGGGGGGGACTCCCCAATGTCTGATCCTGTCTATAGGGGGGGACTCCCCAATGTCTGATCCTGTCTATACGGGGGGGACTCCCCAATGTCTGATCCTGTCTATATGGGGGGGGGGACTCCCCAATGTCTGATCCTGTCTATATGGGGGGGACTCCCCAATGTCTGATCCTGTCTATATGGGGGGGGGACTCCCCAATGTCTGATCCTGTCTATATGGGGGGGGGACTCCCCAATGTCTGATCCTGTCTATATGGGGGGGGGACTCCCCAATGTCTGATCCTGTCTATATGGGGGGGGACTCCCCAATGTCTGATCCTGTCTATATGGGGGGGGGACTCCCCAATGTCTGATCCTGTCTATATGGGGGGGACTCCCCAATGTCTGATCCTGTCTATATGGGGGGGGGGACTCCCCAATGTCTGATCCTGTCTATATGGGGGGGACTCCCCAATGTCTGATCCTGTCTATATGGGGGGGGGGACTCCCCAATGTCTGATCCTGTCTATATGGGGGGGGGGACTCCCCAATGTCTGATCCTGTCTATATGGGGGGGGGACTCCCCAATGTCTGATCCTGTCTATATGGGGGGGGGGACTCCCCAATGTCTGATCCTGTCTATATGGGGGGGAACTCCCCAATGTGTCTGATCCTGTCTATATGGGGGGGAACTCCCCAATGTGTCTGATCCTGTCTATATGGGGGGGGGGACTCCCCAATGTCTGATCCTGTCTATATGGGGGGGGGGACTCCCCAATGTCTGATCCTGTCTATATGGGGGGGGGGGACTCCCCAATGTCTGATCCTGTCTATATGGGGGGGGGGGACTCCCCAATGTCTGATCCTGTCTATATGGGGGAGGGGCACGGCATCTTATCATGTTAATGACACTCTGTGTGATTTTTGAGTGATCTTTGAATCAAACATATATTAGCCTAATGCCATCAACATACACTTAGAGCCCGCCAACAGCGCTCGAATGCTGGCCATACAGAGGTGCGGGTTCCAACAGTCTGATCAGAAAAGAGTCTGATAAAAATCGCACAGGCAGTTTTGTGTCACTATGCTGAAAGCAGCTGTCATAGCTTGTCATTTGAGATTGCTGGAAAAGTGACGTTATGGGCAATGTTTGGCAGGGCAGTGGTCCTGTCACCTCTGATTAGTTGGTTACACAGGTGCTGAGCTTTATATTAGAACACTGCCCTGTGTGTATCTTTTTGTGCTGTATATACAATAGGTGTGACATAATATCGTTTATTGAGCAGAAAAATCTATAATAGCTAAATGCAACTTTATAACAGAGGAGCACTTTTTCTGGCACTTTAGGTTAAAGTACGGTAATCATCAAAAAGACAAGTCTGTCTAGTTTACCCAGCAGATACAAAAAAACAAATAGCCTCCATATACACAATCCTATACTTACAGTTGATCCAGAGGAAGGTAAAAAAAATCCTAATACAACGTGATCAAATTTTACACCAACAGGGAAAGAAAATCCTTCCTGATCCCTCAAAGGGGAATAAGATATTCCCTGGACCAAATACCCCTCCTGTTATTACCTATAAATGTTAAAGGGGAGGTATGGCCAAAGCATTTTTGGCTATACGCCTCTTGTGAAGCCACAGGGGTGCACACACTTTTGCTCTCCAGAGACATAAAATCAGCCAACTGTCGGCTGACATCACAGACCCACTCCATGTTCTGGAAGGATCCTGACCATATTGTTGGGATCCTCCCAGATACCTGATCAGCAGCCGGCCCACCACACCACTGAGAGCTTAAAGTGTTTGTTACCCCAACACTTCATATTCCTGATATGTGCCCGCTGAACCATGTACTTGTGTGAGAAATTATTCTATTGTCTTTGTATTGCTTCCTTTATGTGAAATCCCTGGCATTCCTGCCAGTCCCTCTTGCATTCTTCTTAAAACTGACCACACTAAGCAGGAGAGCACATCGCGGTCAGTTCTCTATCTATGCTGCAAACTCAGTGTACTCTCCTCCAATGATCAGACTCTTCCTGCCATGCCCCCGCTCCGCAGCCATTCACTGGGAAACTCAGTGTGCTGCTGTTGCTTCTCCACCCCTCAGCTTTAAAGAGGTTGTAAACCCATTTAAAAAAAAAAAAAAAAAAAAAGCAAACCCTGTAAGACAATGGCATAATGAGTTGGTGTGCATCACATATTATGAAATACCTTAGAATGAAGCCACCGCAGCGGTGCACGCACACTGCTGACACAGCTGACCTCTTCCCCAGTGTTTCTTCCGTGTTTGCGGCCTCCAGCGATGTGATTGGCCGCGTGCGTGCGAGAGACGCCATTCATGGCACAGGGAACTGAAGAAACGGCACAGGCGGACATTCCTTCAAAGTGCATGCGCCAGTGATGAAGCTTTACTTTTAATGCAGATCAAAACTGAGGGAATGTGATCATTTTATGAAAAAAAAAAAGGGGGGGAAAAGAGTATTTATGGCTTTTTTATGGCTTTTTTTTTTTTTCTCCATATCTATTCAAAAATGTTTTGCCTTTCATTTCTATTTTAAAGCGGAGTTCCGGGCACAGAAGTCATTTTTTAACAAACATACCCCCGGGACAGTTAGGGCTAGTACATTCCACAATGGCTAGCCTCTGATCTGTCCCGGTTCGCACTTACCTTTTAGAAGAAATACTTACTTATAAAATTTCTTCCACAGCGTTTCCATCTCTTGTGGGCAGCTGAAGCCGGCGCGGTCCTCTTCGGCGTCTTCTTCCGCGTCGTCTTCTCCCAAAATGCGCCTGCACCGGCCCCTCTCGTCACTTCCGGTGTGGCGCCGCATTCCTAAACAGCTTCTGTGCATGCCCAGAAGCTGTTTAGCAGGGGAATGCAGCGTCGCCCGGAAGTGACGAGTGGGGCCGGTGCCGTCGCATTGATTCCTGGGAGCGATGACGTTCAGCTCCCAGGAATCAGTGCAAGCCTGGAAGTGATGACTGAGCCTCGGCACAGAGGGAGGAAGTGAAGAATAGGTGAGTATATTCGATCTTCAATTACAAGGTGAGTAAATAAAAAAAAAAAAAAAAACCTAACTATCCAATTCCCTTTCAGGTAAAGGTGTAGAAGCGGATGGGCACAAAAAAAAAATATCGATTTTGTGCCCGGAACTCCGCTTTAAACTGAATTGGTTGTTTTACAAGGTGTTTACAATCACTTTAAAGGAGTTGTAAAGGCAGCACCCCTAATACTTACCTGAGTCCCCGTCTCTATCCAGCGATGTCCCTCGGCCATCCAGGACTCTACCTCCGGATTGGCTGAGACACAGCCACCGCACCATTGGCTCCTGCAGCTGTCAATCAAAGTAAGTCAATCAGGAGAGAGGGCGGAGACTAACCACACCTCTCTGTCTGAATGGACACAGGGAGCTGCAGCTTGGCTTGGGTGCCCCCATAGCAAGCCGCTTGCTGTAGGGACACTCGACAGGAGGAGGGGCTTGGCGCAGCGAAGAGGGACCTGAGGAGAAGAGGAGGATCTGGGCTGCCCTGTGCAAAACCAACTACACAGAGGAGGGAAGTATAATAATAGGTTTGTTAAAAAAAAAAAAAAAAAGACTTTACAATCACTTTAAGGCCCCTTTCACACTTGTGTGACTTCAAAGTCGAACGATTTTACCGAGACTTTGTTGCCGCGATTTTGATGCGAGTTTGACTGGGGTTGTATGTCTTTGGACCTCCAAAACGCATTAAAATCGTGCCAAAGTAGTGCAGGGACTACTTTGAAGTCGGTGCGCTTTAGGTCACACAGATATGAATGGTACTCATTGGAAGTAATGGAGAACGACTTGTCATGCGTTTTTTTTTTTTTTTAGTCCCAAATCACATGACAAGTCGCACAAGTGTGAAAGAGGCCTAAGTCAGACCCTCCTACCCCCTCCCTCCACAGCCCAGGGCTCTAGAATTTTTTTTTTTTTAATCCGCACCCTTCTCCTTTTTAATTCTCTCTCTTCCTGCAGACATAGAGTTGCCCCCTTGTCCTCTGTAATGACCTGAAAGTGAATAACTTTACAAGTTTACTATATGGACCCCTTATGTACTATCATGGCTGATCTACCTGGAGAACGTATGCAAATAATAGAAAGACCCCGGGTCCTTATCTACTTACTTGTTTGGGGTCAGCAACTCAAATTATTGAAGCAAGCGGGGTCACAATAATAACCGGGTCACAGGAAGTCAGTAGTGCCAACGCCTCCCTATGACATGTTTGCCTTTTCTCTGTCACTGATTTGTAATTAGGCCAGAAACAGGCTGCTTAACCACTTTAATGCTGCTTACTGTGCTGCTACTGCGGCACAGTGGCTCGTTATCGTCTGGCGACGTAGACCTACGTCGCCAGACATTCCCCTCTCTCTGCGGCGCGTGCGTGGCGCCGGAGGCTCGCTCCCGCTGTGTTCAGTCACAGTGGGAGTCGGGCCAGGGGAGAAGCGGCGGTGACCCCCGCTGCTCTTCCCCGATCGTCGGGGATCGAGTGTGGAGATCCGCCCACTTGTGTAAACAAAGCGGGCGGATCTCCTAAGTGACAGGCAGGGTCAGATTGCAGGGTTCAGCATAGCTGAACCTGCGATCTGTCCCTGTGTCACTCAGTCACCTCCCCCCACACACGTTAGTAAGCACCAGGCATACATTAACCCCTTGATCACCAATAAAAGTTAACCCCTTCCCTGCCAGTGTAATTTTTACAGTAACAGTGCATATTTATAGCACTGATTACTGTAGTAATGTCACTGGTACCCCCAAAAGTGTCAAAAATGTCAGTCAAGGGTCCGATCTGTCCGCCGCAATGTCGCAGTCCCGCAAAAAAAAATCACAGATCGCCGCCATTACTCGTTAAAAAAAAAAAAACCATAAAAATGACATAAATTTCCCGTAGTTAGTAGCTGCGATAAATTTTGCCCAAACCAATCAAAATACGCTTGTGATTTATTTTTTTTTTTTTTTTTACCAAAAATATGTAGCAGAAAACAAATTGGCCTAAAATGTAAAAAAAAAAATGATTTCATATAAAATAATGTGAAAAATGTTATTTTTTCAAAATTGTCGCACTTTGTTTATAGCGCAAAAAGTAAAAATCGCACAGGTGATCAAATACCACCAAACGAAAGCTCTGTTTGTGGGGAAAAAAAGGACGTCAGTTTAATTTGGGTACAGCGTCGCACGACCGCGCAATTGTCCGTTAAAGTAACGCAGTGCCGAATCGCAAAATATGGCCTGGTCAGGAATGGGGTAAAATCTTCCGGTCTTAAAGCGGTTAAAAATACGCTCATTGAGAATTTTTTTGTGAAAGACATGTAGCTAAATACATTTTGGCCTAAATATATGACAAAAATTGAATATATTGGTTATTTTATAACTGTCAAAGTAGAAAAATATTATTTTTATAAAATTGTCGCATTTTTAATTAATATCGCAAAAAAATAAGAATCGCAGAGGTGATCAAATACCACTAAAAGAAAGCTCTGTTTGTGGGAAAAAAAGGACGTAAATTTCGTTTGGGTACGGCGTTGCATGACCACGCAATTGTCAGTTAAAGTTGCACAGTGCCGAATCGCAAAAAGTGGCCTGGACGTAAGACAGCAAAATCCTCCGGTGGTAAAGTGGTTAAATATGGACGGAATTGACTTACAAAGTAATTAAAGTTCCTTTTAAAAAAAAAAAAAAAATACAACTGCATATTATAGAGTCGGGTTAAAGAAAGACACGTCCATCAGGTTCAACCAGAAATGTTTCAAGCTCAAGAATCCAGTTTTTTTTTTTGTTACACTTCCCTTTTATTGACTCTGACAGTGTTGTTGATCTTTTACCTGCAGGGCACCATGGTTCCGGCTGTGATTAGAGGCTCATTTACACTTGCAGCTGTCATTGCCGCTCCCTCTGATAAGCGATCTGTGGTGGATCACTTCATAGGCATTTGACAAACAGGTTGGAGGTGACATGCCCTGTTTAACCATTAAAAGGCCACAGCACTATCCTGAAACCTTGTGCATTACCTGTGTGCAGTGCGGTAATGTTGCAGCCCCATTCACTCGAATGGGTCAAGTTTGGCGGTGGTGGCGTTTTGCATTTTTTTTACCTCATGCACACTGGATGTTATAAAAACATCAGTAGAGTTAGCTGTAGAAAGCTGCAGAATGAGTTTTTCAGGTTTTTCTGGCTTTTTTTTTTTTTTAGCAAAGCTATACTCCCAGAAAAGCTTATGGCTCAAAAAAGCTGATAAATGGCGAAAAACAGCGCTTTTCAGCATATTTTTTTATTGATTTTTTTTTATATGCTTCTATCAGTTAGAGCATTTTTTCAGCTAAAAAAACTCCCACTAGTTCTGGGTTTTTTTCCAGCTAGAAAACGCTCCTACTAAAAACTGCTGCTAATAGCCTGTGTTTGCATGCACACATAGGATAACATGCTGGGGAGTTTACTGGCTGTAGAAAAAAAACGCTTGTAGTCAAAAACATCCAGTGTGCATTAGGGCACATTGTTGTTCTTGATCATTTACCCGCAGGGCACCATTGTGTCGGCTTGTTTACACTTGCAGCTGTCATTGCCACCCCTCTGAAAAGTGATTTGTGGTGGATCACTTTTTATGGGCATTTGACAGGTTTCGGGGTGACAAGTAATGTTTTAACCATTTGAAAGGACACAGCACTGTCCTGAAACCTTGTGCAACACACATGTGCAGGGCGGTTATGTTGCAGCCCCATTCACGTGTATGGGTGGAGTTTGGCAGTGGTGGCGTTTGCCAGATGTAAACTGTCATACATTTTAGCTGTGGCATGTGTACCACCCTTTGGCCCCCATGTTAGCTAAAAGAGGGCTGAAAAGAACTGTTGGTTGATCTACCCTCCCTCAGCCCACTGGCATAAATAAGGCCTTGGAGGCCTATGCCAGGGTGGGATATGGGTGGGAAGTGCAGCACATGAAGGGGACAACTCCTACAAATGCTTCTTCCACTTTTGGGCCCCTTTCACACTACACAAGCACTGTGTAATTCTGATATGATGCTTGGTTAGTCTAGCACAGGGTTCCCCAAACTGCAGCCTAGGGGCCGGATGAAGCCCTGGCCCTTGGGGTATTATTCCTCCCAATGATATGAAGCGCTATTTCTACTCCTGACACCAATAACAGGGCACAATTTCTTCCCACTAATACCAATAATGGGACACTACTCCTACTGTACACTGACTCGGAGGCCATGTTTATTTTCACTGATGTTGGGCCTGGGACATTTTATACCCTCCTGGCCACAATCCGGCCCCCCTAAAATCTAAAAGACTGCAAAATGGCTCTTTGTTTGACAAGTTTGGAGACCCCTGGTCTAGAGGGATGCAATAGAGAAGAATACTTCCCTTTTTCTTCTTTCACTTGGCAGACCGTGCTCCAGCTTCCTTCTTTCTTGATCTGGAATTTAGGAGGGCTCTCTGCACCAAAAATAAACCTCCGCAAAGTCTATCTTTTTAGAAATGTTCCTTTTAAGCTGTTTTATTGTTAAGATTCATAACCAGATCAATATTAGTTAAAAAAAAAAACCCTGTCACCAATTTAAAAAAGAAAAAAAAAAAAACTACAGGTCTGCCCTTCCCCTCCCCTCCCCTCCCTACATCCCCTTTTATGTAGCTGCTGCGGACAAGTGAAGGGGAATACAATAGATCAGGGGGCTTAAAACTTTCTAAACAAAGGGGCAGTTTACTGTCATTCAGACTTAAGAGAGGCCGGCCTGTGCCCAGCTGGAGAAAACAATGCCCCATCTTTGGTATTAGGGGGAGAAATTCGTTGGTGTCAATGAAGGGGATAGTTCCCCATTGTTGGTGTCAGTGGAAAGAATAGTGCCTCATCGTTGGTGTCAGTGGAAGGAATAGTGCCCTGTTGTTGGGTGTCGGTGGGAGGAAGAGTGCCCCGTTGTTGGGTGTCGGTGGGAGGAAGAGTGCCCCGTTGTTGGGTGTCGGTGGGAGGAAGAGTGCCCCGTTGTTGGGTGTCGGTGGGAGGAAGAGTGCCCCGTTGTTGGGTGTCGGTGGGAGGAAGAGTGCCCCGTTGTTGGGTGTCGGTGGGAGGAAGAGTGCCCCGTTGTTGGGTGTCGGTGGGAGGAAGAGTGCCCCGTTGTTGGGTGTCGGTGGGAGGAAGAGTGCCCCGTTGTTGGGTGTCGGTGGGAGGAAGAGTGCCCCGTTGTTGGGTGTCGGTGGGAGGAAGAGTGCCCCGTTGTTGGGTGTCGGTGGGAGGAAGAGTGCCCCGTTGTTGGGTGTCGGTGGGAGGAAGAGTGCCCCGTTGTTGGGTGTCGGTGGGAGGAAGAGTGCCCCGTTGTTGGGTGTCGGTGGGAGGAAGAGTGCCCCGTTGTTGGGTGTCGGTGGGAGGAAGAGTGCCCCGTTGTTGGGTGTCGGTGGGAGGAAGAGTGCCCCGTTGTTGGGTGTCGGTGGGAGGAAGAGTGCCCCGTTGTTGGGTGTCGGTGGGAGGAAGAGTGCCCCGTTGTTGGGTGTCGGTGGGAGGAAGAGTGGCCCGTTGTTGGGTGTCGGTGGGAGGAAGAGTGCCCCGTTGTTGGGTGTCGGTGGGAGGAAGAGTGCCCCGTTGTTGGGTGTCGGTGGGAGGAAGAGTGCCCCGTTGTTGGGTGTCGGTGGGAGGAAGAGTGCCCCGTTGTTGGGTGTCGGTGGGAGGAAGAGTGCCCCGTTGTTGGGTGTCGGTGGGAGGAAGAGTGCCCCGTTGTTGGGTGTCGGTGGGAGGAAGAGTGCCCCGTTGTTGGGTGTCGGTGGGAGGAAGAGTGCCCCGTTGTTGGGTGTCGGTGGGAGGAAGAGTGCCCCGTTGTTGGGTGTCGGTGGGAGGAAGAGTGCCCCGTTGTTGGGTGTCGGTGGGAGGAAGAGTGCCCCGTTGTTGGGTGTCGGTGGGAGGAAGAGTGC
Organism: Pelophylax lessonae; assembly: GCF_965119305.1. Taxonomy (NCBI): domain Eukaryota; kingdom Metazoa; phylum Chordata; class Amphibia; order Anura; family Ranidae; genus Pelophylax; species Pelophylax lessonae. The sequence continues at coordinate 429,492,469 of NC_138772.1, read as the reverse complement.
CCCGTTGTTGGGTGTCGGTGGGAGGAAGAGTGCCCCGTTGTTGGGTGTCGGTGGGAGGAAGAGTGCCCCGTTGTTGGGTGTCGGTGGGAGGAAGAGTGGCCCGTTGTTGGGTGTCGGTGGGAGGAAGAGTGGCCCGTTGTTGGGTGTCGGTGGGAGGAAGAGTGGCCCGTTGTTGGGTGTCGGTGGGAGGTAGAGTGGCCCGTTGTTGGGTGTCGGTGGGAGGTAGAGTGGCCCGTTGTTGGGTGTCGGTGGGAGGAAGAGTGGCCCGTTGTTGGGTGTCGGTGGGAGGAAGAGTGGCCCGTTGTTGGGTGTCGGTGGGAGGAAGAGTGGCCCGTTGTTGGGTGTCGGTGGGAGGAAGAGTGGCCCGTTGTTGGGTGTCGGTGGGAGGAAGAGTGGCCCGTTGTTGGGTGTCGGTGGGAGGAAGAGTGCCCCGTTGTTGGGTGTCGGTGGGAGGAAGAGTGCCTCAAGGGCCAGATAAGAGGCAAGCAAAGGGCCGCAGTTTGGGGACTACTGCTAAAGAGAGTGAAATGTGTGATAGCTCTGAGTCTGCTGGGGCTGCTGACATTGCATTCATGGTGGCAGTGCCCAACAACAGTCTCTGGACTTTTGGATGTCTACACAAGGGTGGATTTTACAGGTAAATATCATGCATAATGAACATATAATATTATGGAAAAATGTTGTTGAAATGATAAATTGTCTGATGACAGGTTCTCTTTTAAAAGACAATTTGTAGTGAGAGGTGTATGGGGCTGCTTTTCAAGACTTCCTCTGGCTTTCTTTAGCCTCAATACTTTGAGTCACTGACCTGGAATAAGAATGCATATTAGAAAGCCAGAGTAAAATCAGAACTTATCATCTACGTTTTTTAGTTTTATTTTTTTTTTATTTTTATTTTTTTTGGGTCAGTGCCTTGCACAGTTTTAAAGCTTTTGGAGCAGCATGGCCTAGCTTTTTCGGACATGGACAGATCTTTGAAATCAACAAGTGGTTGTGTAAAGATGATTTGTTTCAACATGACCTTAAAAAAAAAAAAATGGGTCAACGCTATGAACATTATTTAAATTTTCCTCAACCGTTCAGCTCACCCTAATATTCCTGCCAGAGTACCTGCCCTGAGATTTAATTTGCGATTGAAATACACTGCTGGGGGCGGGTTAGGGGAAGATGAGCAAATTACTTAGTTTGGGGATGAATTTTATTTAGTTTATTTATGGGATACGCCATATACAGTTGTGCTCATAAGTTTACATACCCTGGCAGAATTTGTTTTCTTGGCCATTTTTCAGAGAATATGAATAACACAAAAACTTTTCTTTCACTCATGGTTAGTGTTTGGCTGAAGCCATTTGTTAGCAGTCAACTGTGTTTACTCTTTTTAATTCCCAATGACACCAGAAACTACCCAAATGACCCTGATCAAAAGTTTACATACCCCAGTTCTTAATACCGTGTATTGTCCCCTTTAAAATCAATGACAGCTTGAAGTATTTTGTGGTATTTGTGGATGAGGCTCTTTATCTTCTCAGATGGTAAAGCTGCCAATTCTTCCTGGCAAAAAGCCTCCAGTTCCTGTAAATTCTTGGGCTGTCTTGCATGAACTGCATGTCTGAGATCTCCCCAGTGTGGCTTAATGATATTGAGGTCAGGAGACTGAGATGGCCACTCCAGAACCTTCACTTTATTCTGCTGTAGCCAATGACAGGTCAACTTGGCCTTTTGTTTAGGATCATTGTCATGTTGGAATGTCCAAGTACGTCCCATGTGCAGCTTTCGGGTTGATAAATGCAAATTTTCCTCCAGTATTTTTTGATAACATGCTGCATTCATCTTCCCATCAATTCTGATCAAATTCCCTGTGTGTTTGTAGCTCACACATCCCCAAAACATCAGCGATTCACCTCCGTGTTTCACAGTAGGAATGGTGAACCTTTCATCATAGGCCTCGTTGACTCCTCTACAAATGTAGGGTTTATGATTGTGGCTAAAAAGCTAAATTTTGGTCTCATCACTCCAAATGACTGTGCCAGAAGGTTTGAGGCTTGTCTCTGTGCTGTTTGGCGTATTGTAAGCGGGATACTTTGTGGCATTTGTGTAGTAATGGCTTTCTTCTGGCGAATCGACCATGCAGCCCATCTTTCTTCAAGTGCCTCCTTATTGTGCATCTTGAAACAGCCACACTACATGTTTTCAGAGAGTCCTGTATTTCACCTGAAGTGATTTGTGGGTTTTTCTTTGCATCCCAAACAATTTTCCTGGCAGTTGTGGCTGAAATTTTAGTTGGTCTACCTGACCGTGGTTTGGTTCCAGCAGAACCCCTAATTTTCCACTTCTTGATTAGAGTTTGAACACTGCTGATTGGCATTCTCAATTCCTTGGATATCTTTTTTTATACCGCTTTCCGGTTTTATACAGTTCAACTACCCTTTCCAGCAGATCCTTTGGCAATTATTTTACTTTCCACATGACTCAGAATCCAGAAACGTCAGTGCAGCACTGGATGAAAGATGCAAGGGTCTGTCAGGAGTCCAGAAACTTATTGACCTTTTATACACACACACTAATTACAAGCAAACAGATCATGGGTGAGGATGGTTACCTTTAGAGCCCATTCACACTAGCGCGACTTGTCAGCCTGACAAGTCGCGGTATGTCGCGGTCCATTGAGTAGTACAGGACCCGTTCTAATAGGAGCGATACAAGTTGCTCCGACTTAGAAAGAGGGTCCTGTACTACTTTGGGGCGACCTCGGAGCGACTTGCATAGACTATGTGAAGTCCCTGCAAGTCGTGCCGAAGTCGCGGTGCACGCGACTCCACAGGTCGCCCCCCGAAGTCGGATCACCTCAGTGTGAACCGGCACTTAATAGCCATTCAAACCCCTTTGTGTCAACTTGTGTGCATATTATCAGGCCAAAATCACCAGGGTATGTAAACTTTTAATCAGGGTCATTTGGGTAGTTTATGTTGTCATTATGATTTAAAAAGAGTAAACACAGTTGATTGATAATAAATGGCTTCAGCCAAACACTAACCATGAGTGAAAGAAAAGTTTTTGTGTTATAATTCATATTCTCTGAAAAATGGCCAAGCAATCATAAATTCTGCCAGGGTATGTAAACTTATGAGCACAACTGTGTATATATAATACATTTTAATATATGACCTGTCATATTCTGTGGATATGGTTTATTTCAGCCAAAGACCAGAGTATTGTTATTTTTAATGTTGGCAGAATTAATTCTAGCTTTTTAGGAAATACAGTAGCTTGAAAAAGTTTTCTAACCCCTTAAAATTTCCCACATTTTGTTATGTTACAACCAAAAACGTAATTTAATCTATTGGGATTTTATGTGATAGACCAACACAAAGTGACACAATTATGAAGTGCAAGGAAAATGGTTTTCAATTTTTTTGCATTTGTATTCCGCCCCCCTGAGTCAATACTTTGTAGAACCACCTTTCACTGCAATTACGGCTGCAAGTCTTTTAGGGTATGTCTCTACCAGCTTTGTACATCTAGAAAGTGACAATTTTGCCTTTTTCCTCTCTGCAAAATGACTCAAGCTCTGTCAGATTGGAGGGAGAGCATCTGTGAACAGCGATTTTTTTTTTTTTCTTTTCAAGTTTTGCCACAGATTCTCAATTGGATTTAAGTCTGGACTTTGACTGGGCCATTCTAACACATGAATATGCTTTGATCTAAACCATTTCATTGTAGCTCTGGCTGTATGTTTAGGGTCAGTGTCCTGCTGGAATGTGAACCTCCGCCCCAGTCTCACGTCTTTTGCAGACTCTAAAGTGGGGTACACACTAGTAGAAAATCTGCCGAAAATTCCCATCCGAGGTAAAATCGTAGGATTTTCGGCTAGTGTGTACACAACTTTCAGCAGCCGATGCTGACATTTTCAACAAAAAAACACGGAGGGACAAACACCAACATTTTTATCGTCCATCCCCAGACAACCAATTTTCGTTTAATGTGTATGCAGGAGGTCCGTGAAAAATCGGATATGAAAGACCCTGCGCATGATCTGAAGTTGCTGACAACCCGGAAGTCTAGGAACAAATGTCCCAAAAAAAAAAAAATCGGGCGAGAAATTTCGTGAACATTTATGCACTGTCAACTAAAAACAGTTATGACCGCTGAGCAAGAGAAAAATCGGAGGATATTTCGTCCGATTTCCGTCAAATGTGTACAGGCCTTAACAGGTTTTCTTCTAAGATTGCCCTGTATTTGGCTCCTTTCACCTTCCCATCAACTGACCAACTTCCCTGTCCCTGCTGAAGAAAAGCTTTCCCACAACATGATGCTGCCACCACCATTTTTCATGGTGGGGATGGTGTGTTTAGGATGATGTGCAGTGTGTAGTTTTCCACCACACATAGGTGTCCTTTTATGAAACGGAGATGACCAGTGATCCTGCTGATCACAGCTCATTTCCGATCATTCTCAGTTTATGAAACAGAGATGATCGGGGGAGAACATGTTCTCCGCTGATCATCTCTTCACATGGGAATCTGTCATTGACAGACACAGAAATGGCCAGGCTATGAAGCTGCGATCCCCGCACTTCACTGGCGATCTGTGCCAGAATTCACACTCCCGGGTTCACCAGCCTGGAGCTTGTGAAGCGGGGAGTGAAGACAGAATCGGGGGAGAACTGAGGTGGAAAAAGGAAGATTATGGACTTCCTTCTTCCTCGTTCAGACCCCCCAACACAGTAATCATGTCCCCCTGCCATATTTATGTATGTATGTATGTATGTGTATATGTGTGTGTGTGTGTATATATATATATATATATATATATATATATATATATATATATATATATATATATATATATATATATACATACATACATACATACACATACATACATACATACATACATACATACATACATACATACATACATACATACATACATACATACATACATACATACATGTAGATATATATTTAATGTGTGTGTGTATATATATATATATAATACAATGTGTGTGTGTGTGTATATGTATATATATATATATGTAAGGGGACTATTATTTATTAACCTTGTGTACTCAGCAGTGATAATTTATCTCTGCTTGTTAAAGCGCGCCAGAGATTTTCATACTACTGTAATCTCGCTTTGTCTCACGAGATTACAGACGCCCCATTGACTTCTACACAGATCTCCGAGAAAACCGTTCTCCTCTGATCACCCTGGGCGAACTGAAGTTCTCCGATTCATAAAATGGGTGCCAGATGTGATCATTTTCCCCGGAGAACTGTAGAGAAGCCAACGGAGAAAAAAGAAAAAATTCACCCGTTCATAAAAGTACACCATAGCGTTTTGCTTTTAGGCAAATTTTGGTCTCATCTGACCAGAGCACCTTCTTCCACGTTTGCTGTGTCCCCCCCACATGGCTTCTCGCAAACTGGACTTTTTATAGCTTTCTTTCAACAATGACTTTCTTCTTGCCTCTCTTCCACAAAGGCCAGATTTGTGGAGTGCATGACTAATAGTTGTCCTGTGGACAGATTTTCCCACCTGAGCTGAGGATCTCTGCAGCTCCTCCAGAGTTACCATGGGCCTCTTGGCTGCTTCTTTGACCAATGCTTTCTTTGCCCGGCCTACCAGCTTTAAACTTCTTCATAACTTAATCCCTGACCTGTTTGGTGTGTTCCTTGGCCTTCCTGATGCTGTTCACAAAGGTTCTCTAACAAACCTGAGGGCTTCACGGAACAGCTGTATTTATACTGAGATTAGATTACACACAGGTGAATTCTATTTACTAATTAGGTGACTTCTGAAGGCAATTTGTTCCATTAGATTTTAGTTAGGGGTAGAAGAGTACAGGGGGCTGAATACAAATGCTCTCCACACTTTTAAAATGTTTTATTTGTAAAAAAAATTTGAAAACCATTTATCATTTTCCTTTCACTTCACAATTATGAGCCACTTTGTGTTGGTCTATCGCACAAAATCCCAATGAAAGACATTTACGTTTTTAGTTGTAACATGATGTGGAACATTTTCAAGGGGTATAAATACCAATCAAACCAAAATCCAGGCACTGTATATTTTGTTTAAAGTTGTAGTTTACCGTGAATTTAATTATTTAAAGAAAGCGTGTTTGAAATGAATTGAGCTGACGTGCAGAAACTGCTTATTCCACGGAGCGTAGAAATAATGCGACACTTGTGTGTGAACTTGACGTGTTGTACTCCAGTTAGTCTTTCACATTTCTTTGCCTACCTATAATTACTCTGGCAACAGAAATATTTCACATAGTGGGGCTTTGTGCAGAGAAGAGTCTACTGATTCTGTAGCTTTTGATAAAAAGGATTTTCACCCTCGACCGGGCTTTTTTTTTTTTAAAACTCTACATGGTGGAGAGTTCTAAGTTTAGACACCCACCTGGTGGATCGAGCACTGTCCAGCTGAGAGCCGGTTCTCCTCTTCTGGCAGCGCCAGAAGACCACCACCAAGTATTCCTGTGGCTGCCGGCTGTTCCGTGATCAGCTGGCATGCCTCCCAATGACATGCTGCAGGTCCACAACCTCCTCTTTTCCTCAATAAATGGCTATACCTCCTGGGATATGTGATGTGCATATCCCAGGAGGCAAAGGGAGGAGCATGCACATCGTTCACCTAGTACTGGAGTAGGGATTAAGGGATCCTGATCAGTAGGGTGACGGTCGGCTTTTTAAAGTGATTGTATTTTTTCCTTTATAATAACAAATGTGTCATCATTACCTGCTCTGTGAAAAAGTTTTGCACAGAGAAGCCCCAATCCTCCTCTTCTGGGGTCCTTCGCTTCTGGCTTGTCCCCTCTTCTGAGTGCCCCTGATAGCAAGCCGCTTGCTACAGGTGCAATCGTGCAGACTCGATTCTGAGCTGGGCTCTTTGTCCAGTTACGAACACAGCATGGCTCGGGACCACCACCCACTCTGTTTATTTTTTCACTGCCGCTTTTCTAATCACTTGCTGTCCCAAGAAATGTAAACATCCTTTGTGACCGTTATAGGCACGTGACAGGTCCTTTTATGGAGAGATCTGGGGTCTTTAAGACCCCAAATTTCTCCTCCTTCCCCTAAAAACATGTGATCACGCCAAGCTTGGTGTGTTTTTTAAATGTTTTTAATTTTTGAAATTGGCGCTGTTGACATCCAGGTAAACCAAAAGTGGTCAGGTCATAGCAGCTAGGATGCGTTTTACAAGAGAGCTGACCATTGGTACCGGAATGATGCCAGCTGCAGGCATCATCCCAGTATAACCAATTGAAGTCTAGTGACGTACCGGTATGTTGCTGCTTGTCAAGTGGTTAAAATTGTGGTGTGTTTTTTTTCTTAAATGCTGTAAATTGTCAGCTTGCAAGAAGATGATCTATAGTCCGCAGTATAAATTCCAAAAAGAGGCAAAAAAGGCACTTCCATTGCACGATGTAGGTAGAAGAAACCTGGACCTCCAACTCAGAGGTTGGTTTATGCTTTCAAGAAGAATTCCAGCTTTTCCTCAAAACAGATGCATTGTGCATGTAAATGAATCCCAGCCCCACTGTCAGTTTGGGTGTAACTTCCCTCCTTTAGCTGTTTACAGCAAGTTTCTGTATCTGTGATATCACTCCTCCTCCGGGCTGAATTTCTCCTACTTCCTGTTTGCTTCTTTTTTCAGTCCTGATACTACATCTTCCATGATGCTTCGAGCCTCTATAGCTATGGGAGTCACTTTTGCTAGTTCTGGAGGTTGAGTGGATGGGTCCTAGGGTTACTTTGGGTGTTTCTGGGTCTTCATGTGAGTGGTGAAAGCTGTAAATGTGTCATACCTCCTCCTGTGTCATTCCGGTCTTTTAGCATGCCAAAGAATAATGGCTAACTGCAAAACTACAGAGGTAGGGCTATGGGAGGGTATTATGAAGGTGTTTCCTTCATATGTAAATAATAGTCACAGAAAGCAGGGCTTTGGAAGGGTGGGATCTGAGGGGTTAGACTCACTGTTCACACTGTTCGGCACATATGACTGGGCAGGACTGAATTCAAATTGTGATTCATTCAATCCTGTCCAGCAGCAGCACCACTAGCTTTTAAAACAGGATGTGTGTGAAGGGGTTTCCTTCTTGAATAATGCTGTGATCTATGAGGCAGGACTTAGGAGGTTTGGACTGTCTGTAGGTGTGACTGGGCGGGACCGAATGCTAATTAGGGTGTATTCCATCCTACCCACCATCAGAGCTGTGAAGGAAGTTTCATCATTTGCAGTGCCTGAAAGACTACAGAGGGGAGTGTTAGCGCCCATTCAGACTGGCGCGACACGACTTGCTGGGGCGACCAGTGAAGTCGCGGTGCACAGCGTGCACCGCGACCTCTGCACGACTTGCAGGGACTTCATATAATTGAAGTCAATTAAAGTCGCCTCCAGGTCGCCCCAAAGTAGTACAGGACCCTTTTTCTAAGTCGGAGCGACTTGTGTCGCTCCTATTAGAACGGGTCCTGTACTATTCAATGGCGAGCGACCGACCGCGACTTGTCAGGCGACCAAGTCGCCTGACAAGTCGCGCTAGTGTGAATGGACCCTTGGACTCTAGCTGTTGGCAGAACAGAAAGTGGCTGTGGAAGGGACAGAGTCTATCAGCAGGATATACAGAGTGTCACATGGTACAAAGCCACAACTAAACCCATAATATCAGGGGTTCTGCAGACAACAAAGCAACATGGTACAGAGGTATGATCTATGCTGGGATTGATCATTCCATTCAGTTCTAGTGAAAATAAAGTTGGAGTTCAGCTTTAATCATATATCATCTGTCTGCTCTGGTTACGATATCCACCTCCAACAGCTGGAGATTACATAATAAATACCATTCACACAGGCCCATTGAGTAACATGCAGAAGACAATACAACACAGTGCACTGTCATGTGGTCTCATTGGGAGTGAAGAAGGCTATTGGATAACTGAAAGCTCAGCAGAACTCATGTTGGGTAACATTTATGTGAAACACCTAGCAATGAGAGTTTTTAAAGCCTCATGCACACTGGACGTATAACAATACCATTGTTTTCATGCAGATTGAAGGCATAGAGGAACCATCCATCTCCACTGCCATCAGCCTGTAAGAGTCTTGACAGGCTAAAAAATGGAGTAGCTGGAAGTTGTACAGAGTACCTTCCACCGGACTGTGTCTTCCACCTTCACAAAAACCCAGAGATCCATACACACTATACAATTGTCTTTAGATTTTTTTTTCCTTTAGATTTACCAAAACCATATAATATGAGGTCAAATCTAAACAATTTTAGTTTGTATGCAATCAGGCAGGCCCTTGCACTACATAGTTGAAGGTAAATCTAAAGGAAATCTAATCACAAAAGTTGTATAGTGTGTATCCAGCTTTACAGTTCAAGGTTCAGCTGTCAATGGGCTTCCCTTGAGAGAGTGTTTCCTTCAGCTACAGAAAAGTGATTTAATCACCAAGCCTGATCTATCACCAACTTGATTTTGTTCCAGGAATGGGATGCAAGGTCCTCATATCACTGCCGAAGCACAGTGCTTTATACATTATTTAGTTGATGGTACAGTTTTATACAGCCCTGACAGCAGCCCTAGCCCAGCTTGGCCCAAACAAACTGCTGAAGTTGGGCTTTAAAATAGAAAATAGAAGATCCTCCCAGCTTCTGTTTTTTCCGGAGGATGTGTTCAGGGGCTCTTATTATTTGAATAGCATTCTGTGCTTGTGGTGAGCTGTTATGGTAGGGTACAAATCTTGGACACATCGTGAGTGTACATTTACACTGAGGAGAACAATTCAAATGTTCTATTTTTTGTTTCAGGTGAATACTGAAGAGCATCTTGAGGAAGATGATAAGGAATCAATCAAGTGGGATCAGAAAATGCCAGATGATATTAAAGACAAAATTCAGAATGCAAAATTAGTTCCCAAAGAAAGTATTACTGTATGGATAGATCCACTGGATGCAACACATGAGTATACAGGTATATATGTTTTAAAAATCATCAGTTGGCTGCCTTTCAGCAGATAAAATTAGGATATCCGCCTTTCATGTATAGTGCTGTGAAAAGGTACCCTTCCTGATTTTTTTTTTTCTTGCATGCATATTTATTACACTTAAAATGTGTTTGATGATCTGAATCATTTATTATTACACATATAAGCCAAGTTATTCCAAAATGAAGTTTTTAAATGATGATTGAATTTATTAAGGGGGGAAAAAAAGCTGTCCAAACCTGACTCGCCATATGTGAAAAAGTAATTGCCCCCTAAACCTAATAACTGGTTGTGCCGCTCTTAGCAGCAACAACTATAATCAATCGCTTGCGATAAGTGGCAAATGAGTCTTTCACATCTCTATGTAGGATTTTTGGCCCACTCTTCTTTGCAGGTGATTAAATTCAGCCACATTGGAGGGTTTCCCAACATGAATGGCCTGTTTTAGGTCATGCCACAGCATCTCAATTGGATTTGAGTCTGGACATTGACCATTCACTCCAAAACCTTATTTTCTCATGTTGTCCTTCAGGACAGCCCATGAGACCTGGGGCTGCTCCTACCAGTACAGGAAACACATTAACCCTACAAGATAAATGGTGTTGGGTCTCCTCCTCCTTGGTCTCCCTTTCAGTATAAGTTTTTCCTCTGGGCGGGGGGGGTCAGCATGTTTCTGGATCCTTAGGTCTCATGGACTGTCCTATGGACTGTCCTATATAGACTTTGTAAGAATCCTGTACAGTCCTTCTCCTTAGTGCGATACCTCATCCTGCAGGGTTGGGGGGTGGCTGCTAATCCCCTGTCCTCAGTACCTGGGGAGGGGCAAGACCACTGGTGACGTCTGGGTGAGCAGGAGGGATGGCCTCAGTCCGGCTTTGCTTGGTGTTCTGCATCCCGGGTTGGCAGCGTAGCTGGCCAAGTTGGGGGGGGAGGAGAGCAGAATCGCCAATTACCCTGTATTTCTGAAGGGGCAGAGCTCCTGTTTTCCACGCTGGCCCAGAGCTGAATGGAATGATGTCATCAGCGGGTGCCAGAGACGCTGGTTCCAGTCTCATTAAAGGTGCAAACGGTAATACTGGGTAGGTGGTGTGGATTAAGACGACCAACAGAGGCTGTGGAACACAAGGGGAGCAGGATGGATTCCTCTGCAGAACCTGCTCAGGTAGTGGACGCAGGCTCTGGCACCAACACCTCACAGGTAACCCAGCGGACTGATCCCTCTTGCATATCCTGTGGGGCTTTTCTCCTTCACCATAGGCTTAGTGGGGCTTGATGAAGGGGGCATCTTTCCTCTCTCCTGCACTGGGGTGTGTTTGGAGAACTGGCCTGATTTTCAACCTGGGTAATTTGTTTTCTGATTACAGGTCAAGACTCAGGACAAGGTCCATATGCAACCACCAGAGAGGAAATGTGCAGTCTGCGTGGCCTAACTAAGCTCCTCATGGAGTAAATCAGTTTGATGCACATGCATAGATAGCTTAGTTAAAGTGACCCAGCAGTTTCTTCTCAGAAGATGCTTACTTCAGTTAGAGAGGAGCTATCCTCTACCTTTTTAGTTCTTTCAGAACCCTGATTGACAAGATGCAGGTCCCCTCTCAGAGGACTGCAGTTTTGTCTGGCACTTCACTGCAGGGTGTGGAAAGTGAGGATCCTGAAGAGGAGACTAGGTCTCCCCATTCTTCATAGGAAGAATTAGGATCCTGGAAGCAGCCTAAGGATAGGAAATCTGCCAGGGGCTCTAGGTACAAACCATCGCTTGAAGATGTCACTGAGTTATTAAAAGCTATCTATGCGACACTTGAAATTGGAGAGAAGGTGCAGTTATCCAAGCACGATCTTGTGTATGAAGGCATGCATAAGAAGGCCAGGGTTTTTCCTGTGCACAGCTCCCTTCTAGATACTAAGTTCTAATGGGAGAATCCAGAGAGGAAACCATTTTTTTTTTTTTCCAGCAACCTGAAAAAGAGGTTCCTTTTGATGAAGACACGGCGCAGCCTTGGAACAAGTACCTGAAGTTGGACGTGCCTCTTTAAAAAATTTCCAACAATATGGATCTGGCATTTGATGACATGGGCACGCTTAGAGATCCAATGGATAGGAGAGATGATATCCTTTTGAGTAGGGCCTGGGATTCACCGATTGTCAGTCTTAAACCAGACTTGGCATCTACGTGTGTAGTCAGAGACCTTGAGTTATGGTTATCACAGATACAGACTCGCTTCTCCGCAGGGACAGCAAGGAATCAGATCCTTAAATCTTTCCCACTTCTGTTTCGGTCTGTAGGTTTTCTAGCTGACTTCTCTGCTGAGTCGGTTAGGATGGCAGCTAGAACCTCTGCCTTGAGTACTTCGGCCAGAAGAAGCCTCTGGCTCATGACATGGTCAGGGGACTCTGCTAAGCTCTTTGGCCCTGGGTTACAAGAAGCACTGGAGTACACGGAAGTAGTTTCCAGAAAATAAAAAGAAACCGACTGGCCAAAAATGTTTTTGAGGTCAGGGGCAGACTGCAGGGTCCGCAAGAAAAAGATGCCAGACCCAGAGCATTGGACAGGGCACAAAGGCAGAGGTGGGGTCCGCCAAGCCGCAATGACTCCCTCCACACAATGGGAGGAAGATTAAGGGCCTTCCTCCTGCAGTGGGCAGCATTAACCTCAAGCCCTTTCAATTTGGATCTGGTGACCAATGGGCACCGACTGGCAGTGAAATTGGGATCAGAGATCCGTCATTTTCATTTCCGGGCGCTGCTCTTCGGGTTGTCATCGGCCCCATGCATCTTTACAAAGGTCCTGGGGGAAATATTGGCCCTGTTAAGACTAGAATTAATTATGATCCTCTACCTGGACGACCACCTAGTAGTGGAGTCGTCGCATCGGAAGGATCATACAGACTGTTCAGGAGTTTCTCCAGTCGCTAGGCTGGCTAATCAAAAAATAAGTCTTCTCTAAATCCTGCCCAGAGAGTGACATATCTTGGGTACGAGATTGGAGATTTCGCTGGATCAAATGATTTTCCTTCTAGGAAAAAAAAAGATTTAAAAAATGACTCCAATGATTGCATCCTTGCAAACCAAATCCCTGGGTTTCGCTCAGAGATGTCTCAAGGGCTGTAGGCCATATGACCTCTTTCTTTCCTGCCGTACTATGGACGAGGTTTCACGAATGTCCACTTCAGTTCCTTCTAGAGAACTGGGATGGGTCTACAAGTTCTTTGGATCTGAAGGTACAAATGCCCTCCAAGGTAAAGAGAACCCTGTGGTGGTGGAGGTTGCCACTTCATCTGACCAGAGGGCTGGAATAGGTCATTCCAGTATCGTAGAGTAGAACGATGGATGCAAGCTCTGATGGGAGGGGAGCTCATCTACCCAACGAGAGTGCAGGGAAAATGGTCCCTGTTTGGTAATAAGGGCGTCATCAAATCAGAGGGAGCTTCTGGCATTTCAGAGGGCCTTAGACACTTGTCATGCAGAGGTCAGCAATCACCATCTGCAGATTCGATCCAACAACATTACTACTGTAGCATACCTCAACAAGCAGGGTGGTACGAGAAGTCGGACTCTTCAATTCCCAGCCCAGAAAATTCTATCTTGGGCCGAGGTGAATCTAGCCTTCCTTTCAGCAATTCACCAAGAAAGGGGCTCACAGCTTTTGGCAGATTACTTTAACTGCTACCAGGTGTGTTGGGACAATTGGTCGAACCCGGAGATTTTTGCAGAAATTGCTAGCAGGTGGGGGATCACCAGAGGTAGACCTTTTTGCAACCCAAATAAACAGCAAAACAGTTTATTTTCCCTGAATACAGGGGATCACTCTCTGTGGATCTACATTCTTGCGAATTTCTGGTCATTCAGCCTCTGCTAGGCCTTCCCTCCTATCAGGCTAATCCTGGAAGTCCTCTGGAAATTCCTTCTAGAAAGAACCAATCTGATCCCGATAGCCCCCTTTTGGCCATAAAGGCCATGGTTTTCACTCTTGCAGGCCCTAGATTCAAAACCTCCAGTGACTTTCCCTAGGAGACAGGACCTGTAGGGTCATCGTTAAACTTAACAGCTTGTTATCTGAAGAGCAGATATTAAGCTTCCAGGGGTTCTCAGACAAAGTTGTCAAGACCCTGGTTAATTGCCGGAAGCTATATACTCCAAGGTTTGGAAGAGAATTAACTCTTGGTTGTCTAAGAATTCAGAGATTTTTCTCAATATGTTCTGTCTATTCTGGAGTTTTTTCAAGAGAGTGCCGACAAGGGTCTATACCTTTAAGTACTTTAAAGGTTCAGGCTGTGGCTATTAGTGTTTTCATCCAGTGTTCTCTTTTGGAAAATCCTGTTATAGCCAGGTTTTTTAAGTCGATCGCTAGGTCAAAACCAGTGGTTGTCAGAGCATGTCCTACCTGGGACCTGTCTCTAGTTCTACAAGCTTTGGTGATTGTTCCCTTTGAGCCTCCTGAAGGATTTGTCAGTGAAATTACTCGCACTAAAAATGACATTCCTGGTTGCAGTTACGTCAGCTTGCAGGGTCAGCGAATTACAGGCTCTCTGTTGGGGAACCTTTCCTCACTATTTTTGACGATAGAATGATGTTAAAAACAGACCTGGGATTTTTGCCAAAGGTAGCCACTTCCTTTCATAGGTCCCAGGATATTGTGCTACCAATTTTTTTTGCAATTCTAAGAATGAGAAAGGGGGATTTTAGTTATTTGATGTCAGAAGAATTCTTCTCGCCTACCTAGAGGTTACCAAAATCTTTAGGAAATCCGATGCCTCATTTGTACTTTTTTTTTACTGGGGCACTGAACCTCTAAGGCCACCATAGCCAGTTGGATAAGCCATAGAGTTATGAAGGTTTCTCCGCAATTTTGTCAGTGCGCATTCAACAGCCTTGTCCGCGTCCTAGGCCGAAAGGGCTGGAGCCTCACCAGAACAAGTATGTAAGGCGGCCACCTGGTCCAATTTTTTGACCTTTTTGTTAAACATTATCTCCTGGACCTCTTTGCTTCTTAGGAGCAGGCGTTTCGTCGAAAGTTCCTCAAGGCAGGGGTCCCTCCCTAGACTGGTAAGTTCTGGCTCATCTCATGGGCTGTCCTGGAAGATGACTTGAGAAAAGCTTGAGACTTACTGGTAACTTTTTTTGAGAGTCTTCCAGGACACCCGGTTATGTCTTGTATTGTACATATGTTTTGCAGGGACGTCCTACCCCACCTTTTATCTGATGGGGACGTGTTTCCTGTCCTTGTAGGAGTAGCCCTAGGTCTCATGGGCTGTCCTGGAAGACTCTCAGAAAAGGGGTTACCAGTAAGTCTAACTCCGATTTTTGAGCCATTCAGAGGTGGAGTTGCTGGCGTGTTTTGGATCAATGTCCTGCTGCATTACCCAAGTGTGCTTGAGGTCACAAACTGAAGGCTGGACATTGCCCTTCAGGATTTTCTGGTAGAGCGCTGAATTCATTATTTCATCAATTATGACAAGTCATCCAGGTCCTGAAGCTGAAAAGCAGCCCCAGACCATCACACTACCGCTACCGTGTTTGACTGTTGGTATTGTCTTGTTTTTATGAAATGCTTTGTTCGTTTTACGCCAGATATAATGGGACCCACATCTTCCAAAAATTGCAACTTTTGTTTCATCGGTCCACAGAATATTTGCCCAAAAGTCAAGATGTTTTTTGACAAATGTGAGATCAGCCTTTGTTCTTTGTGGTTTTTCACCTTGGAACTCTCCCTTTTGAATGCCATTTTTGCCCAGTCTTTCTTATTGTTGAATCATGAACACTGACCTTAACTGAGGCGAATGAGGCATGTAGTTCTTTTAGATGTTCTGGGTCTTTTATGACCTCCTGGATGAGTCATCATTGTGTTCTTGGAGTCATTTGGTAGGCTAGCCACTCCTGGGAAGGTTCACCACTGTTCCAAGTTTTCTATTTGTGGATAATGGCTCTCACTGTGGTTGGCTAGAGTCCCAAAGTCTTAGAAATGGCTTTGTAAGTGATCAGGTCTAGGTGTGGCAAGTGAAATTTAACTCCGTGGTTAATCACAGTTCATTCATGATTTAGCAAGGGAGGGTGGGCAATTACTTTTTCAGATAGTGCCAGGCAGGTTTGGACAGCTTTTTCACCTAATAAATAAATACTCTGTTAAAAGCTGCATTTTGCATGTACTCTGGTTGATCTTTGTGTAAAAACATTTCTTTCACCTGATTTATATGTCAAGTGTGACAAATATGCAAAAAAAAAAAAAAATCAGGAAGGAAGCAAATACTTTTTCACTTTTGTGTATGCTTAACCACTTCAACACCAGGCACTTTCACCCCCTTCCTGACTAGGCCAATTTTCAGCTTTCAGCGCTGTCACACTTGAATGACAATTGCGCCGGCATGCAAAACTGTATCAATATAAAATTTTTATAATTTTCTTTTTTTTTTTCAAACAAATGGAGCTTTCTTTTGGTGGTAAAGTGTTGCTAAACCCACTACAGTAAAATCAATCTGTAAGTGCAGTAAAACATGCTCGTTATATTCACTGTGGAAAATAGGGAATGTAATCCTCTGCATTGTTTTAAAATGCTGTTTGTACTGCCCTGCCATTTTATCACTTCAAGGAATGAGATAGGCCAGGGTTTCTCAACCAGGGTTCTTTGAAACCCTAGGGTTCCTCCTGAGATTTCTAGGGGTTCCTTGAGCAATGGTTAATTTCTGGCTCTCTGATAAGTTTCCAATGGCGCCATTGTTCCTTTTAGCTCTCTGTAAGGGGGTAATTCTTTCCAATGATAAGAGTAAGGAGCATTCTTACCACTGACTGTCACACTAATATGTCATGAGTTGTAGATTTTTAGCAGGGATTCCCCGAGACCAGATATTTATTGATTTCAAGGGTTCCTCTGTGTTGAGATGGGCAGTCAGAAAATAAAAGCTGCGTAAATTCCAGTATATAGTTTGTAAACGCTATACCTTTTGGACAAACCAATAAATATATGCTTATTGAGATTTTATCAGACATGTAGCTAAATACATTTTGGCCTAAATGTATGACAAAAATTTAGTTTATTAGATATTTTTAAAAAGAGAAAGTAGAAAATGTTTTTTTGTTTTTTTTTCTCAATTTTCGGTATTTTTTTGTTTTATATCTCAAAAAATAAAAACCGCAAAGGTGCTCAAATACCACCAAAGGAAAGCTCTATTTGTGGGGGAAAAAAGGACATAAATTTTGTTTGGGTACAGCATTGCATGACTGCGCAATTACCAGTTAAAGTCATGCAGTGCCAAATTGCAAAAAATGGCCTGGTCATTAAGGGGGTAAAACCTTCCAGTCCAGAAGTGGATAATAACCAGGGTTTTTTATTTTTTGCTAAACAAAAAAAGACCGAACATATTGAAAAACCATGTTTCTGTTTTTCAAATTTTACAAATAAGTAGTTTTTCTTTAATGATGGGGCGATGCTGATGGGAGTGGGGAAGCGCTGATAGGCAGTACTTTGCAGTACCTTGCCAAAGCTTGCAGGCAGAAGCAGGAGGTCAGCTTTGGAGGGGCACAGCTCTAGGTAACGGGAAGGGGTGTTAAAGGAAGTTCTCCTTTGGGAACCTGTTAGATTTTCCAATCCATTTTTAGGGTGGAACATGTAACCTGTTCCCACTCCTGCAGCCGCTTCCCATTCTGCTGCCTGTAGTGACTGCAAACAGGGGATCTTCTCCCCAAACTCACTGTCACTATTTGAAAAAAAGCCTCCGTGCTGGGCTCCGCCTGCGTGGCCCTGCCATTCGTTCAACGTTCTGTGAATGGGAGGACTATTACCTTTTGCGGCTGTAGTCTTGTACTTCTCAGTGAACTACCTTGGCATTGCTGGGCACTCTAGGTAGTTTATTGTCTTTTCCTGTCAGTTTGTAACTGTGTTTTGCATATACATAATTTATATACAGGATTAAAAACTGTAATTTAAGAAAATGTACCAGTTTAAGGCTGATAAAAATGAAATATACTATTTCATTGAACATGAGTTCTCTTTTTCTATATTTGTAATGGGATAATATTGTATTGCCACTCGGCATACAAAGCCTGCTTTGTAGAGCTCCTATAAAGCATTCATCTTTTGTGACTTCCTATAAAAAGATCATTCCCTAGTAGTTCTCTGAGTTTGGTGTCCACTTCATAGACAATAACCTGCAAAGTGCTATTCATATAAATATCTTAACTTCACAACATTTAGCTGTTTTTGTAAAAGTAAAAAAGCAAAATAAATCACTGTTTTTTACAGTTTCCCTAGTGTTTGCTATTAACCTTTTTTTTTTTTGTTTCCCCCCAAGAGAACCTTGTTAACTATGTTACAACTATGGTATGTGTTGCTGTGGATGGAAAGCCTGTTATAGGAGTCATACATAAACCTTTCACACATTATACCGGTAAGTGTGTCCCCCCCCCCCCCCCCCCCCAATATAAACCTAGCAGCGTATACCTATGCTTTTGTGCATTGTGCAAGTATGTGTTGGTATAATATGAATACATGGCGTACTTCATATGATTAACTGCTTCCTGCTGGCCAGGACAAGAGACGTACTGGTATGTCCTCCCAGTGCGCACCTCATGCACGCCTTCTGGGCACAGCACAGATCAGAGTATGGGGCCGCTGTGATTTAGCCCTGGTACTGTGTAATCACTGTGACCAATCACAGTGATCAGGTTACCAATAGTAAATGACAGCTGTCATTCATGACACTATTGTTTACTACTGTGATTTCTGTAATTGACCACAACGATCACATGGTACAGGGCCAATCACAGCAGCCTTTTACCATTATAAAAGTCGTGGCCAATCAACGTAGTACGCAATGGCTGCATAAGTACAGCTGAACAAAGTAAAAAATGATTGCTTATACGATGATCATGACTGTATATGCAATCCTAGTGTTAACAAAACAAAAAAATTCCTCCTCCCCAGAGCATAGCACTGCTCTGGTGACCGTATGTAAAATGTTTTTATTATGTACTGTAGCCAGAGCATGCGGTGACAATGTACTGCAGTGGCAGTGATCATGTACAGTGACTGGCTGCTCTAAAATTACTGTATATCAGCCGCGGTCACAAGTGTCCCTGATTACTGCTACACAAGTCAGTGTGACTATAAGGACTTCATATGTTTAATGGTCTCTGAAGAGCCATCTGTGTTCAGTTCATTCTTTAGAGAGCATTTGACAGCAGTGAGAAGGCATTGTATCTCCTCACCACCTACTTCTTGGACCCCGCATAAGCACCCCCATTCAATTTATTTGGTCACGATTGGCGGGTGTACAGGGGGTATAATTCTTTCCAAATCTGAGACGCAAAGCATCACAGCTGTGGCATGTGTACACCCGCTGCCTCTGCAGCGAAAGGGGGTAATGGTTGAGGGGCTAAAAAACTGTGACTCAACCATAAGTTTTTACTTTTGCAGTTCCCCAATCACAGCCACACCAGCCATAGTGTCACCAGAACTGTATAGCTAGAATCATTGTTCCTGATTGCCATTGCACCAAACCAGTGCAACAAGTAACTGTTTTTCTGATCATTGCCACAGCAGTCCCAGTATCACCAGTCCAGTGTATGCAAGCCACAATGTTCCTTATCCCCGCCACACCAGTCTAAGCCAGCAACTGTGTCCCTGATTGCTGCACATGTCTAGATCAGTGTAAGCCAGCTTGTTCTTGATCACTGCTACACAAGTCCCACTGTCACCAGACCAGTACAGCCAGCAACAGTGTTTCTAATCACCACCACTCAAGCGCAGTGTTGCCTCTGCCTGCCACCTGTACTAACCCTGGCCTGTTTGCTGATTATGTTCCTGCCTGCCGCCTGAACTGATCTGCACGCTTGACTGACTATGTTCCTGCAAGACACCAGTCCCAGCCACCTCTGCAGACAGCTGCACTCCTGGAACTACAGGAACTCCCTTGTTCTATCTTACTCTAGCCTTCTGTACTTCCTATCCAGTGAACATGGCATTCCTAGGTGGAGGCGTACCAGTAGGCTAGGCTTGCTTGGCTTATCGGTAAGTCACACACGTTATTGCCATACTTGGAATAGAATTACAACCTAAAAACACATTCCACTATGCCTCCTAAGTATGCCTATGCTGTGTTGTGAAATATCTTATTAAATACATTTTAAAAAATGTGTAAAAAAAAAAATATATATATATGTGTGTATGTATGTATGTATATATGTATATGTGTGTGTGTGTGTGTGTATATGTATGTATGTATGTATGTATATGTATATATATATATATATATATATATATATATATATATATGTGTGTGTGTATATGTATGTATGTATGTATGTGTGTGTGTGTGTGTGTGTGTGTATATATATATATATATATATTTCTGAATTTATCAAAAACGTGACGAAAAAGTCTTTAAAAGACCCACCATGACTCTTAAATACTTTTTTATATTCTCTAGGAGAATATAAGATAATAGTAATCACGTGAGTTTTCATACAAATATGCGTTTCTTTTATCGCTGTATTCATCATCTGTGTCTGTAAATCTCGACCATTGTAGAGTAACATTCAAAATTAGGGTTTTTTTTTTTTTTTTTTCATTTCATAGCATGGGCAATGGTAGATGGAGGATCAAATGTGAAGAGGCGGGCATCTTATGATGAGAAAAGTCCAACAATCATTGTCTCTCGAAGCCATTCTGGAAAAGTCAAAGAAGTGACCCTCCAAACGTTTGGCAATCAAACTAAAATCATATCTGCTGGCGGATCAGGTTTGTAGGGAACTCTTGCATTATTTAAGCAGGTTGAATAGTCTTTATCGTTAAAGTGGAGTTCCACCCATTTTAGTAACTTTAGATGTATGTAATCCCCTTTAAAACGACTTTTACCAACGGAACCTTTTTTTTTTTTTTTTTTTGCTAGTAAATACCTTATTTTCTTGTTTATTCCTCCTCTCCTCACTTCCGGGTCCGATCGGCGATGACATAATTCGGCGATTCGCAGGGGGTGCTGGGATGTATTCCATGGCATGAAATCTCGCAGTATTACACAGGAGCTGAGCTGTACTGTATGTATTGAGGCCATGACCTGCTCTGCCTCCGCCCCGCCTCCTCTCAGTGAGCAAGGACTGAAAGCATTATATCCTCACTGAGCTCACTGAGAGGAGGCGGGGGTGGAGGCGGGGCAGAGCACGGCCTGAATACAGTACATGCAGTATAGCTCAGCTCCTGTGTAATACTGCGAGATTTCATGCCATGGAATACATCCCAGCACCCCCTGCGAATCGCCGGATGATGTCATCGCTGATCGGACCCGGAAGTGAGGAGTGGAGGAATAAACAAGAAAATAAGGTATTTACTAGCAAAAAAAAAAGTTTTCATTTGGTAAAAGTCGTTTTAAAGGGGATTACATACATCTATGTTATCCAAGTTATTAAAAATGGGTGGAACTCCACTTTAACCTTATCTTGATAAGGTTAAATGTATCTAACAATGACAATCGGTTGATATTCTCCCTCACGCTTCTGAATTTTTCTTTTTCAGGATATTTGCTACCTACCACCTATCAGCCACTTTGGTTTTTAGGGTGTTTCCCCCTTTTTTTTTTTTTTTTTTTTTTTAGGAGCCCCTTTCGCTAAGCGAGTTATGCCCAGCATAACCTTGAGCTAGCTTGAGAAGACCAGTGAATAAAGTTGTTTTATATAGTATATATTTTACTAAATCTAAAAGTAAGCAATCCTTCCTAAGAACAGCCAAAAAGACTTTTACTTCTTGACTAAGCTTTGCTAACTATCATAGTTGCATAGCTTGGCAGGTTCATATAAAGACACGTCTCTTTAAAGTGGTAAAGTCAAAAGGTTTTTTTTTATCTTAATCTATTCTATGCATGAAGATCAAAAGCCTTGTGTGTGCAGCAGCTAATACATACCTGAGCCCCATCTCTATCCAGCTATGTGCACGACTACCTCAGCCTTCTGGGATTCTCTCTCTCCTGATTGAGTGACAGCAGCGGCGCCATTGGCTCCCATTGCTGTCAATCAAACTCAGCTAGCCAATCATCGGAGAAAGGGATGGGGCTGAACAGCAGCTCCGTGTCTAAATGGATACAAAGAGCTGCAGCTCAGTTCGGGTGCCCCCATAGCAAGCTGCTTGCTGTGGGGGCACTCAACAGGAAAGAGGGGCCAGGAGCTCTAACCATGGACACGAGAAGAGGAGGATCGGGGCTTCTCTGTACAAAACCACTGTACACAGCAGGTAAGTAAAACATGTTTGTTATTTGAATAGAAAAAAAAAAACGGGACTTTACAATCACTTTTAACTCAAACAAAAGGCAAGTATAAAACACAACCATACATCCTAAAAACCTGAACCTGCATTTGTTTCAGACAAATGCAAATAACCTTTTAAAGCGTGATTCAATTTGCTCTAATAGGGACAAAATTCCTTCCTGATCCTCAAAGGCAACCAGATGCTCCCTGGATCGACAGTCTGCTATGTTCTTTCTTAAATACTATTAGACATTTAAAAGTTTTTTTGCATTTTAAAACATATCCAGCCCTTTTCCTGAAGCATTCGACTGAGCTAGCTAGAACTACTGTATCTCCTTTGGAAGACTAGTTTCAGAGCTCGTAGACATTGTTCACACCAGTGATGCAGGGGTTGGTAGCATAAAACAGTAAGGGGTTTGGGGAGGATGGACTTCAGCGGACAATTCCTCTTGAACAGAGCAGTATTTGTTGTTGCAGGCAGTATTCAAGGTTAAGTATGAACATTCCTCTTTCCTAGGTGTACAGTACAAGGAACAGGCACTTTAACCACTTGCCGACCCACCAGAATACATATAATGAAGCGGGACGGCAAATGCAGGCACAATCGCATACATGTATGTAATGTGCTGAGACTACTGTGTCTGCCTGGTACCTGGGGACTCTGTAATCCTGATCGCTATTTGATTACCTAATCACACTCTCAACAAATTCATTCATACCAGCTGTGTTGCTTATTCTGTGATTGGCCCACAGCAAACACATGGTAACTGGGCCAATCACGGCACCCTGTTAACCCATTCATGACAGTTGAAAACTTTGCGGTTACAATAATCTTTATTGTAACAACAAAATTTAAAAAAATAAAAAATCCTTCACCACAAGTTGGAGGGTGTGTGCCATGCAACTGAGGTCTGACACTTCAGCAAGTCTCATTCCTTTCACCATGTTCACTCCGCTGTCTCGAAGCACAAGCATCACTCGGTCTTTGGTGATTCCCCATTCTTCTAGCATGTCTAGAAACATTTCTCTAATGTACTCCCCAGTGTTGGATCTTTGCATCACTTTTGTATTCAGCATCAAATGTCTTCTTGTCCATCCGCTTTCAATGAAGTGGCATGTAAGACTCATTAGTGATACTGTTTATTCTGACCAGCAGTCAGTCGTGAAATGAGAGTGAGTTGCCAGCATTCTCTGGTTGCTGCATAGCCTTTACTTAACGACCTTTTGGTGAATATTTTCCAGCATTTCAGTTCAATAAAACTTGTGACTCTTCAGTGTGTACCTTGGCTCAACTATGGACATCAACCGCTTAAATCCAGAGTCCGATACTATTGTAAATGGCTTGTTATCAGTGACTATCATCTCTGTGATTACTCTGTCCAACAGTTGGGGTCTTCCATCCGATTTTAGCCACCTGTTTTTTTTCTGAAACATATCTGGTATTGTTGCCTTGGATAGTGATGTTTCACCTTGTGATTCATTTTGTTTTTTCTGTGCTGCATTATACAATTCAACATGATGAACTCTTAGGCCTCATGCACACTGGACGTTTTTACAGCTGCTGTTAGCAGCGTCAGACGTTTTTTTTTGCAGCTGCAGAACGCCCATCCATGTTATTCTATGGCCTCATGCACACATAGAGCTTTTAGGAGCTCCAAGTGGCATAGGCGTTTTACAGCTCCAAAAAAAACCCAGGAACTGTGGGTTCAGGAGCTCCAGCGTCAAGCTGCAAAAAACGTCTGACGCTGCTAAAGGCTCCATAAGGCTCCATAACGTTGCTTAACGTGCGTTAAGCCACGTTGTACGTTTTTTTTTTCTTCCATTCAAAATCAATGGTTCCCTATGGGAGCCTATTGATTTGAATGGAAGTCACACCGCAGGTCGGATCGGGGTGATCTGACTTGCGGTGCGACCTGCACTGTGAGAATCTTGAGGGGGAACTCCACACCAAAATGGGGAAAAAAACGGCGTGGGGTTCCCCCCCAGGTTCCAAACCAGGCCCTTCGGATCTGGTATGGAATTTGAGGGTAGCCCCGCGCCGAAAAAACGGCGTGGGGTCCCCCCCAAAATCCATACCAGACCCTTATCCGAGCATGCAGTCCGGCATGCCAGGAAAGGGGAGGGGACGAGCGAGCGGCCCCACCCCCCCTGGATCATACCAGGCCACACGCCCTCAACATGGGGGGGTGTGGGTGCTTTGGGGCAGGGGGGGCTCTGCACCCCGCACCTCAAAGCACCTTGCCCCCATGTTGATGGGGACAAGGGCCTCATCCCCACAACCCTGGCCGGTGGTTGTGGGGGTCTGCGGGCAGGGGGCTCATCGGAATCTGGAAGCCCCCTTTAACAAGGGGGCCCCCGATCCCGGACCCCCTCCCTATGTGAATGGGTATGGGGTACACTGTACCCCTACTCATTCACCCCATAAAATGCAGTGTATGGAAATAACGACAGGAGACGTTTTGGAAAATTTATTAAAAATCTTCATCCGGCTCTTGTCCTCTCCGGGGGTCTTCTCCTCTCCGAGGGTCTTCTGCTCTTTTGCTGTCCGCCCTTCTTGTCTTCTCCTCTCCGGGGTCTTCTGCTGTCTTCTGCTGTCCGCCCTTCTTGTCTTCTCCTCTCCGGGGTCTTCTGCTGTCTTCTGCTCTCCGCCCTTCTTGTCTTCTCCTCTCCGGGGGTCTTCTGCTCTGCTGTCTTCTCCTCTCCGGGGGTCTTCTGCTGTCCGCCCTTCTGCTGTCCAATCTTCTTGTCTTCTCCTCTCCGGTCTTCTGCTCTTTTGCTGTCGGCTGTCCTTCTTCCTCCGGTCCTCCTCCTCCAACGTCTTCAGCGATTATGCCGGCCTCTGGTCTCTGCAGCTTATTATATAGCCATTAGGGGCGTGGTCGCCAGATGACGTCATCGGGAGACCACGCCCCCTTGTGTCACAGATGACGTCATCTGTGACACAAGGGGGCGTGGTCTCCCGATGACGTCATCTGGCGACCACGCCCCTAATGGCTATATAATAAGCTGCAGAGACCAGAGGCCGGCATAATCGCTGAAGACGTCGGAGGAGGAGGACCGGAGGAAGAAGGACAGCCGACAGCAAAAGAGCAGAAGACCGGAGAGGAGAAGACAAGAAGATTGGACAGCAGAAGGGCGGACAGCAGAAGACCCCCGGAGAGGAGAAGACAGCAGAAGACCCCCGGAGAGGAGAAGACAAGAAGGGCGGACAGCAAAAGAGCAGAAGACAGCAGAAGACCCGGAGAGGAGAAGACAGGAAGGGCGGACAGCAAAAGAGCAGAAGACAGCAGAAGACCCCGGAGAGGAGAAGACAAGAAGGGCGGACAGCAAAAGAGCAGAAGACCCTCGGAGAGGAGAAGACCCCCGGAGAGGACAAGAGCCGGATGAAGATTTTTAATAAATTTTCCAAAACGTCTCCTGTCGTTATTTCCATACACTGCATTTTATGGGGTGAATGAGTAGGGGTACAGTGTACCCCATACCCATTCACATAGGGAGGGGGTCCGGGATCGGGGGCCCCCTTGTTAAAGGGGGCTTCCAGATTCCGATGAGCCCCCTGCCCGCAGACCCCCACAACCACCGGCCGGGGTTGTGGGGATGAGGCCCTTGTCCTCATCAACATGGGGGCAAGGTGCTTTGAGGTGCGGGGTGCAGAGCCCCCCCTGCCCCAAAGCACCCACACCCCCCCATGTTGAGGGCGTGTGGCCTGGTATGATCCAGGGGGGGTGGGGCCGCTCGCTCGTCCCCTCCCCTTTCCTGGCATGCCGGACTGCATGCTCGGATAAGGGTCTGGTATGGATTTTGGGGGGGACCCCACGCCGTTTTTTTCGGCGCGGGGCTACCCTCAAATTCCATACCAGATCCGAAGGGCCTGGTTTGGAACCTGGGGGGGAACCCCACGCCGTTTTTTTCCCCATTTTGGCGTGGAGTTCCCCCTTAAGATTCTCACAGTGCAGGTCGCACCGCAAGTCGGATCACCCTGATCCGACCTGCGGTGTGACTTCCATTCAAATCAATAGGCTCCCATAGGGAACCATTGATTTTGAATGGAGGCAGAAAAAAACGCTGCTAACAGCTACTGTGGCCAAACGTGCAATAACGCTAGTAGAAAAAGCTACTGAAAGCACGTTTTTACAGCTGCTGTTTCCCGGCGTTATGTAAACAGCTTTGGAGCACGTTTTTATGACGCCCTGTGTGCATGGAGCCTTAGATGGGCCCAAAGATTTGACCTATTTTTGGTTTTTGCAGTTATTGATCCCGTGCTTTCATGCGTTCATTGTTTTTGCACGTGTTGCACACTGCTGCTGCTTTTCCTGGAGATGGAGATGAGAAATAGTCCCAGAATACGATTTAAATTTTTCTTTCTGCATCCATCTCCATTGAAATCTGATGAAATTGAATATAGGCTTAAAAAAAAAAAAGAGTGGTTGGCACCCTTTGGTGGGTGAGTGGTTGGCACCCTTTGGTGGGTGAGTGGTTGGCACCCTTTGGTGGGTGAGTGGTTGGCACCCTTTGGTGGGTGAGTGGTTGGCACCCTTTGGTGGGTGAGTGGCTGGCACCGGGCAGTTGTAGGGGGCCGCGGCAGCTGTCTTGAGGTGCACTATGACTGGTCACTGTACTGTATGATTGACGAATCACTCACTGTCCCGACTACAGTGTGCAGAGACTCCAGTATGTGGCCGTGGCGGCTGGAAAAAACACTGTGTGCACTGTGAGACTCCAAAACGAGGCTGAGGGAGGCGGCCTAAGAAGGCCGCAGAAGCTGTTACAGACTCCCAGTGCGCGGAGGAGTGTGGCGCAAAATACGCAATGACGTCACGGCAATATCGGTAACCGCCGGAGCCGATTCTAATATATCAGGGGAAGTGCATATCGGCCCTCGATATATCGGTGTTGCCGATAATCGGTCGCTCTCTAATATATACCATAGTTTGTGGAAGCTGTCATTTTCACACAATCCAATTTGATATTTGGAGTCATGCAAAAAAGGCAGCAAGGACAACACCTCCTTCTCCCAGCTAGCTCCTTTTTTTGTTCGGTCCATTACCTAAGGATACTTTCTCTTTCGTTCATTGACGGACACAGCTCCTGATCTTCTTAATTATTGGGTTATACTGCCCTCTACAGGAGTAGGAAACTAGGCAGAAAAGGTCTGGCTACACCAATGGGCAGTCCCTGGGAGTATACTTCCTCTCTCTGCTATAGGTACTCAGTTTTTCTGCCTAGTCCTACCTAGTTCCTTGCTGGGATCTCTGGTCCTGGCAAAGTTTTTGTTTTTCTTTTCCCTGTGAGATCTATAATCAACTGCCAGACTGGGCGGCAGACCTCAGCTCCACGCTAGGTCTGCCGCGACATAGCCCAACCGGACGGGGGCTGGCCTGCGAGTTAAACGCCTTGTGAGGTCACATATGGCTGGGTCGCAGCGTTCCTCTTGGCCGTCAGCCCCCTATTTCGATGGTGAGGGGTTCTGTCTGGAGAGGTGCCCGCCTGGTTCCTGGTGTGGTAAATATCTGTCCCTCTTCTCCTCCTAGAGGGTTTTGGGGTGGTCGTGGGCCCCTCCATGGGACGGTCGGACCCCTGGGTTCCCCTCCTTCCTGTCAGGCACCCCCCTCATCTGTCCCCCCATCCTACCTCCCCTACTTATGCTGGGCAGTGTTGGGTGGTCTGCTCCTCCTCAAGGGGTGTGGGCAGGGCGCTATGCTGGTGATTGGGGGGGGGTGCAAACGGATGATCGACTGCGGGGGGGGGGGCTGCACCTAGTGGGGTCTCCTGCGTGACTCCACATCCTGCTTGGGCCTGTCCTTGAGGCCTAGGGATTCCTCCTGGGTCCCTCGTGGTGCCGCCATTTTGTTGTAGCCTTGTGTGCTGCAATGCATGGCGGCCATATTTGTGTAGCCCAGTGGGCATTTTGCGGTGTTTGCCATAGAAAACAGCTGGGGGCCATGTCTGTGGAGCCTTCCGGGCTGCGTTTTTGGCAGTGGGAGCCCCTCATTCCCTGGTGCTGACTCCTGGATCCTTTTTTTTTCCTGATCGCCGCTCGTGCAGTGCAGATTCTCCTGGTGGCTGCGGTGCCTGTTTTCTGTGAGATTCCCCTGGTGACTCATGGAGTCTTTGGAGCACATCTCCCCACCTGGTCGCCTCTCTGAGGCTGCGGGTCCCATCCATTCATCCATCGATGCACTGACGGCGGTCCTGGAGTCCCCTGTGTCTTAGGTGGAGGTGGCTTTTTGGCGATGGGCTGGCAAAAAGCACCCCTGTCTTCCCTTACCTCATCTGTCTCATCCGATCCTGAATCTAATTAGGCTGCCGTGGACATGGGTCACCCTGCTGGGTCTGCGATCATGTGCCCTGAATCCTCAGATAGTGGGGAGGATTTCTCCACTTCTATAACCACGTACGAAAAGGAGCTGGTGGACGCACTAATTGTAGCTGTGCGTGAGACCTTAAAGATGGAGGAGGCAGCTGGGACAAGCCAGCCAGAGTGGAAAAGGTGTTCCCTTTCTCCTCCTATTTTGTCAGAATTGTCACTAAGGAGGGGAGTCAACCAAAGCGTCCCCTTGGGCCTCTAAGCGATTTGCTGGGCGATTACACCTATTTGGAGTTCCTTCTTAAAGAGTGGACCGTTCCACCGGTGGTGGACCCTCAAATTTCCAGATTAAACAAGGCAACCATGATTCCGGTTGAAGAGTCCCAAGGCTTTAATGATCTGGCTGACAGGAATGCGGAGGCTGTGGCCTGCAATATGTACACCCTAGCTTGTTTGGCACTGAGACCGATATTCACCATTACCCTGGTGTTGCAGACTCTGACCAAATGCGCTAGGCTTTTGTGCCATGACCCTGGAGGGTGATGTAGCTCCCCCCTGCCTTTACTGAGCTCGCGGACCAGCTGGTCCAGGGGCTGCAGGTTTATCTGTGATGCATCTTTGGATGCGGCTCCCCTAGTGGCTCAGCTCTCTGTTTCGGCAGTGGTCCTTTGGTATGTCTTTTGGCTCAAAAGCTGGTCTGCGGATAAGACTTCTAAAAAGGCCTAACTGATCTTCCCTTTCAAGGAGATCGCCTGTTTGGTGCTGCCCAGGATGACATCATTAATGGTCTCACAGGGGGGGGGGGGGGGGGGGGAGAGTACATTTCGTTGCAGGCTATTATTGCCTCGTTGCCACTGAGCAATACGGTTCGGTACAGTACGCAATTTTTGCCGTTTCCATTGTAAAAAGTTGTGAATGGTACCCGAATTCCAAACCGTGCCGTACCACTTTTTTGGGCCACCTTCGTTGGGGTACCAAGCAGATTAGTACTGTACCAACAGGGTGGAGCTACACTGTTGAGGTACTGTTGAGCTGAGGTACTGTTGGCGGTGGAAACGCAAGCCTGATCAAGGTGTATCGTTCCGAACCGTACTGAAATGTACTGAAACGCACCGCTCAGTGGAAGCGAGGCATAAGGGCAAAGGACCCTTGTTGTAGATGTGGGCCCTCCTCCTCAGCTCATAGGTTTTTTTTTTTTTTCGGCCCTCAGGGTTGACTGACTGGAGGATCCAAGCGAACTTGGTCTGGCAAGTCAAAAGCGGGCCCCTTCAGCATGCAGATGTATCCTCACCCATATCTTAGGTGGGGGGGCGTCTTTGCTGGTTTCCCAACCCGTGGACTCCCCTGGTACAAGACAAGTGGGTCTACAAGGTCATTCGGTCTGGCTTCAAGATCGAGTTTTGTTCTTACTCTCCGGGTAAGGTTCTTCTTCTTCCAATGTGTGACTGTCCCCGGTCTGCTTACAGGCTCTTTTTGGGGTTGTTAAAGACCTTTTTACTTTAAAGGGTGATGGTCTCAGTTCCGACTTCGGAATGTTTTTTAGGGGTTTTACTCAAACCTGTTGAGGAAGGCAAAGTGTGTCCAATTCTGGCCCTTAGGGTGTTGAACTGCTTTGTGCTGGTGCAGAGGTGCAGAATGGAGTCCATTCGCATGGTGGTGGCTTCCCTGCATCAGGGGGGATTTTCTTGCCTCCATCAACGTCAAGGACGCTTACCTTCACATTCCAATATGTGTCGGTCTCCAGCGCTTTCTCTGCTTTGCCTTTAAGAGAGGAACATTATCAGTTTGGCATAGTTGCATAGTGAGGTTGAAAAAAGACCTCAATCCATCCAGTTCAACCTATGATGTGTGTGTTTAACTGTACATTGTATACCCCTGTATGTTGTGGTCTTTAAGGTGCCCATCTAATAGTTTTTTTGAAACTATCAATGCTCCCTGCTGATACGACTGCTTGCGGAAGAGAATTCCACATCCTTACTGCTCTTACAGTGAAGAACCCCCTGCGTATTTTAAGGTTAAACAGCCTTTCCTCTAGTTCACAGGTGTCAAACTAGCGGCCCACCAGCTGTTGCAGAACTACAAGTCCCATGAGGCATTTCAAGGCTGACAGTTACAAGCTTGACTCCCACATGCAATGGCCTGATGGGACTTGTAGTCCCAAAGCAGCTGGAGGGCTGCCAGTTTGACACCCCTGCTCTAGTTGTAGTGAGTGGCCACGTGTCTTATTGTATTCCCTTTCTCTGAATAGGTTTTTCCATATGCTAGCGTTGCCAGTACAGTATTTGTACATTGATATCATATCCCCCCTCAATCGTCTCTTCTCCAGAGAGAATAAGTTCAGTGCTTGTAGTCTTTCCTCATAGCTGATGTCCTCCATTCCCCTAATTATTTTTGTTGCCCTTCTCTGGACTGTCTCCAGTTCCAGGACATCCTTCCTGAGGTGCCCAGAACTGGATAGCATACTCCAGATGTGGCCGGACCAGAGTCTTGTAGAGTGGGAGAATAATCTCTTTATTTCTGGAGTGAATCCCCTTTTTTATACATCCCAGTATTCAGTTGGCTTTGCTTGCAGAGGCTTGGCATTGCATGCCACTGCCAAGCCTGTTGTCTACCAATACCCCCAGGTCCTTTTCCATCCTAGACTCACCCAGAGGTTCCCACCCTAATGAGTAGCTTGCTTTCTGGTTTCTGGCACCCAAGTGCATTACTTTACATTTTTCAACATTAAACCTCATCTGCCATGTAGTTGCCCACGCCATTATTTTGTTCAGGTCCGCTTGTAAGGTTTCCACATCCTGCCCAGAAGATATTGGCATGCTTATTTTAGTATCATCCGCAAATACTGAGATTTTACTCGATTTCCCCTCCTCTGGATCATTTATGAATAAATTAAACAGGATTGGCCCCAGGCATTGGCATTGCCCTTTGATCTCGCCTCTGCTCCTCGGGTTTTCACAAAAGTGTTGGCCCCGGTGCCAGCATTATGTCAATGGGGGATTTCGGTACTGGGCTATTTGGACTACCTCCTTCTGTGAGCAGAGTCTCCTAATGCTCTGGTGGAAAACCTGGAAATCACTATACGAGCTTGAGGGAGTTTGGCTGGGTTCTGAATTTTTAGAAGTCTGCTCTAGTTCCTTCCACAAAGCTGGATTATCTGGGTCTGACTCTGGACAAACTCTTAGCCAGAGTGCTCCTTCCTCTGGACAAACTCCAGAAGCTGCAGGCTGCAATTCGTCTCCTGCTGTCCAGCAGAAGGTCATCCCTCTGGACTTGCATGCGGGTGCTGGGCCTGATAGTGTCTACCTATTTTGAGGCGGTTCAGTTTTCACAGTTCCATACGAGGTCCCTGCAAGGGAGATTCTGGCCAGCTGGGACAAGAATCTGCAGTCTCTGGACAAATCAGATCTGGCTGAGCCGGGGAACTAAAGAGTTCCTGATTATGGTGGCTTCGTGCTTCAGCTGGAAAAATCCTTACCCCCCTTGTATTGGACAGTGGTCACCAGAGATGCCAACCTGTCTGGCTGGGGAGGCATCCTCGGCAAAAATTCTGCTCAGGGGATCGGGACACTGGAAGAGTCCAGACTACTGATCAATGTCTTGGAACTTCAAGTGATCAGACTGTGCCTGGAACATTGGATGATTCATCTTCAGGGATGTCTAGTGTGCATTCAGTCAGACAATGCTACGGCCGTGGCTTATGTCAACCACCGGGGGGGCACAAGAAGTGTCCTGGCGGCTCTGGAGAACCGCTTGTTCGAGCTCTTTCCGCCATACACATTCCTGGGTTGGAAAACTGGCAGGCGCATTTCCTCAGTCAGCAGGCGTTGGACCAAGGGGAGTGATCCCCTTATCTGGAGGTGTTTCATCAGTTGTCTCTGGTGGGGCATCCACGAGGTGGATCTTTCAACGTCTCGGCTAAACGGAAAGATGTAGAGGTTTGTGGCTCGGTCACGGGATCCTCTGGCGAACGCCACAGATGTGCTGGTGGCCTTGTGGTGTCAGTATCGTCTGATTTATGTCTTCCCTCCTCTTAAGCTTCTGCCCAGACTTCTATGCAGGATTAAGGCAGAAGGGATTCCTGCCATTTTAGTGGCCTTTGACTGGCTTTGCCGGGCTTGGTACGCCGATCTGGTGCGGCTGGTCGCCGACGTTCCTTGGTAGCTTCCTCTCAGGGAGGATCTGCTCTCCCAAGGACCAATCTTCCATCCTGCTTTACATTCGCTGGCTTTGGCAGCTTTGCTGTTGAATGCCAGATGCTGATGGATAGAGATTTGTCTGAGTTGGTGATTCCAACGCTGTTAAAACCTAGGAAATCCTACTTCTGGGAAGATCTACCATCATACATGGAGAACGTACATTCCGTGGTGTGAGTCTCTTGGGGTTCATCCTCTCTCCTTTTTCGGTGGCTCAAATCTAGACCTTCCTTCAACAGGGGGTTGAGTAGAAACTGGCCTTGAGGTCAAGGGTCAAGTGTCGGCCTTAGCGGCCGTCTTTCAACAGTCCTTGGCCACATACTCCATGGTGCGTACTTTTCTTCAGGGAGTTAGGCACTTGACCCTTCTGGTGTGGTCTCTGTTGCCGCCTTGGGACCTCAATTTGGTGCTTTGGCCTATGGAAGCCTCCCTGCTTACGCTGTCCCAGAAGGTGGCCTTTTTTGGTGGCTTTCACCTCTGCGCTCAGGGTGTCGGAATTCTCTGCGTTATTCTGACGTTCACCTTACTTGGTGGTTCACAGTGATAAGGTGGTTCTTTGCCCCTGTCCATCGTTCCTTCCTCAGGTTGTCTCTGATTTTCATTGAATGAAGACATTGTGTTGCTTTCCTTGTTTCCCAGGTCAAAACATCCAAAGGAAATTGCTTTGCATGCCTTGAATGTGATTCGGGCAATTAGGGTGTACCTGGCAGCTATAGAGTTTTTTTTTTTAGAAGTCAGACTCCCTATTTGTGCTCACGGATGGGCCTTGGAAAGGGTTGTCCGTTTCCTCTGTGACTATTTCCAGATGGATCAGACAGATTGTGATTCGGGCCTATTCCATCATGGGTCAGGTTCTTCCTTCCCCCTGTCCTGGGCCTTCCCTCATTGGGCGTCAGTGACGCAGGTTTGCAAGATGGCCACCTGGTCGTCTGTACACACTTTCACAAAGTTCTATAAAGTGGATGTGTTGGAATCTGCGAATGCTTCCTTTGGCTGCAAGGTTTTGCAGGCTGCTGTTTAGAGGACCTGGACCTCTTTTGAGGGTGTGTTTGTTTTTTTTCAGATGTGCTCCAGTTGTTTTGGTTGAGCTCCTGTTAACCTGGTTGGCTATAGTTAGCCTTGGGAGTTTGTTTTCGCTGTTCCCACCCCGCATGTTTAACACTGCTTTGGGGCGTCCCAATTGTTAAGAAGATCAGGAGCTGTGTCCATCAATGAACAAAAGAAAAAGTGGGATTTTTGACTTACTGTAAAATCTATTTCTCTGATGTTCATTGACGGACACAGCACCCACCCCTCTGTGGAGTTGTAATTCTTCTGACACTGCTTGTAACAAAACTGAGTACCTAATAGCAGAGAGAGGGCATATACCCCCTGGAACTGCCCAAAGGCATAGCCAGACTTTTTTTTATGCCTAGTGTCCTACTCCTGTAATGGGCAGTAAAATGCAATGGTTAAGACGATCAGGAGCTGTGTCCGTCAATGAACATCAGAGAAATGGTTTTTATGGTAAGTCAAAAAATCCTGTTTTTTTTTTTTTTTTCCCCTCTGAGAAGCTTACCTCCTTTTTCTGTGGTTTGTTTCTCTTTAGCTCTTTCTCTCACTGAATGACAATATGATATTCCTCCAAGATGATTCTTCTATCAGGATTCCTCCTGCACAATAGCCACTTGGGCTCCTCATGCAGCTTTTGAATCTGTTGACTACTCAGCGGAGTCTTGGAAGATCATGCCTAGAACCCCAAGATTCAAGGTGCGGGCCTGGCTGTATTGTTGCTTCTATGCACTGGATCCTACTGTGAGTTTTCCCCTTGGCAAGAAAAGCAGCTTGGATAATTGGACACAGGGTGCATTGCAGGTGCAGGACCCTGGTCTGCCAGAGGCATAGCCTGACCCTGAAGATTCTTGCATGTGTAAGCCTGTCATGGAGGGTGAAGCCAGGATGGCATTAATCCCCTGTTAAATCCTGCTTACTAGATCCCCCAGTGAGTACAGGGTGGCTCTTATTCTTTAGACCCCCTTCTGTGGGTGGCCTCAGAGAGCTTGCTAGTGCTATTTTAAAATTGGTGCCACCTGTATTACACTAGTACATTCATTGGGCACTGCTGTACCTGCGCATATCCCCTGAGTGGATCCTAGTGTGTCTGTATGAACCGAGTGCTTACGGAATCTACTGCGCTGTCTGTTGTTGGGGTTTCTGCACCCTGCCTCTTCCCCTTCCTTCGGAATGGGCTTGCCATCTTCAAGCATTTCACGCACTTTGGCAAAGGTGGGGGAGACCAGCTGTGGGTCCTCCAGCATACAGAGTTGACAAAAAAAAAGACAGACACCTGGTTTGCTGCCAGGTTCAGGGACCCTCAGGTGTTAACAGTGGATGTTCTGGTGATGCCATGGAATCAGTCCTACTCCAGATACTTGCTCGCCTACTTTGCAGGTTCAAGATGGGGGGCATTCTGGTTAATATCATTGCACTAAATTGATATGGGGCCCAGGCAAATGCTTCATGGGCCCTTCTGGATCATTCAGACCCACTGTCTCAAGAGCCAATATGCCATCCTTCTCAGCTGCTGGCTTTAACGGCATGGCTGTTGAAACTACGATCCTGATGGACAGGTGCCTTTTTCGTTTGTCATCTCTCCCTCTTTGAAGGCTAGGAAGTAGACTTTTCAAATATTCTACACTTGCACCTGGGAGACCTGTTTTTGCTTGGTGCGAGTTGAGGAACTTTCATGCTAAAAAGTACTCTGTATAACCTATTCGGTCTTTCTTCCAATCCAGTGTGGATCAGCATTTGGCTTGGAATACAAACAAATGGCCACTGCCCCCACCTTATACTGGCCTTCGCAGCAAGGAGCACTTAGAAGGGCCATGCATGCAAAACAAAGCCAAAGTAAATTCCTAGCTCAACCTACCATCCAACCTGCAACCAACCAAATTATCCTGCCTAACCATTTGAGTTAAAAACAGGGGTATAGGTAATACACATTTGCAAATACAAGCTTAAGCTGCAGAGCCACTTCACGGCACTCCTGCAGCACTAACTGTAAATTTTTGAGAGCCTCTGGCTTTGAGTACCATCAAAGAATAAATCTCAGCTTTGACTGTTCTGTTTTAGAACACTTTTGCCTCTTAAGGCCCGTACACAAGTACCGATTGTCGGCCATAAATATTCGGCCAACGTCCGATCGGCCGATTGTCGGCTTGTTAGTATGATGCTTCCGACAACCGACTGCGACTTTTCGGCCGAACAAAATCTGGTGTGCAGGCTATAAAATATTTGTAGGCCAACAAAGAGCGGCCGATTGTTCGTCAGTCAGTACAGATTTCGGCCGACAAAAAGCAGAAGAGCAAGACTGGGCATGCTCGGAGAAGAAAAAACACACAGAAAGTTAACCATCACATGACACTTCTGCAGTCGGTTGTTGTTGGCCGACAAAATTCGTGTGCAGTCTTTAGCACTTTTCAACCTACACGACAGCACCGGACAAAAGACGGCCGAACGGTCGGCCGACAATCGGTGCGTGTGTACAGGCTTTACTCCCTAGTATATGCCTGCGTTCAGGGTGTGGCTTACAATTCTCACCTTGTGTGCTGCTTTGTGTCCCTTAGGGACCTCAGCCTAGTCCTCTTGGCTGTGCAGAAGCTGCCTTTTTGTTTTCAGGTATATTCCTATGTCTGTCCTTTCTTGTTGCTATCACTATTGCATGGTGAGTTTGCAGTCATTCTGAGTTTGCAGCCTTATCCTATCCTTTCTTAGTGTTGCACGAGGACAAAGAGCCTAAAGCCGTCTTTTGTCCGAGGGCTGTCTTGTCTGTTGAAAACTGCAAAAGACTGCACACGAATTTTGTCGGCCAACAACAGCCGACTGCAGAAGTGATGTCATGTGATGGTTAACTTTCCGTGTGTTTTTTCTTTTCTGAGCATGCCCAGTCTTGCAAATCTGCTGTCTGTCGGCCGAATTCTGTACTGACTGGCGAACAATCGGCTGTTCTTGTGTTGGCCAACAAAAATTTTAATGCTTGCATGACAGATTCTTTTCGGCCGAAAGTGCGCTGTTGGAAGCATCATACTAACAAGCCGAAAATCGGCCGAACATTTTCGGCCGACAATCGGTACGTGTGTACGGGCCTTTAGGCCTCCTTTCTCCCAAAAGCACTCTGTTTTCCACCATAACCAGGGCATTGTCCTCTTTTATGTCCTACTTCTTCAAAACGTTCTAATTAAATGTATTTTCCCTTTCTAGACATGGTAGGTGCTGTGAGTTTTTAGCTCTCAGCTACTTCTTATTTTAGGCAGTCGGATTCAAATTGTGCTTAATAAATATTCCTGCAGGAATCTTTTTGCCTCTCGCTCCACCATTGCTAAGTGGATCAGACAAGTTATTTTTAGGGCCTATAGTCTGAAGGATATGATTCCTCCCTTCCCATGAGCTTTTTGGCATCAGTTCTCAGTTTTACATGACTGCCACCTGGGCTTCTGTAAACCAAAAAAAAAAAACTTAAGTTCTACCAGGTGGATATTAAGGCCTCCTTTTGATGCCAATTTTAGGCTTAAAGTAGAGCTAAATTGTGCCCTTCAGTTGTTTGATATCCCTTGGTTCTGACATCTTCTACTTGGTTTCTTCTGGGTGCCAGGCTGCAGTCATCCTCATTGACTAGTGCAAGAAATGACGTTGGTACTGTGCATGCGCAGGAGCGCAGTCATCCCGGCACACAGATGCTGTTGCAGAATGTAAACTAGATGTGGTTGCGCAGTTCAGTGTACATTGCTAAGAAGACTGCGAGCAGGCAGATGGGTCTCTTATTACAGAAGAAACATTGCATGTCTCCTCTGCAAAAAAAAAAAGTGCCTGCCTACTCAGTTTTTGAAAGCATAATTAAAGGCTCAATATACAAATGCCTCTCACTTAATAGGATATTACTCATATATTAAACTGACATTAAAGGTTCAGTTTTTTTTTTAAATCACAAACATATTATACTTTACCCGCTCTGTGCAGCGGTTTTGCACAGAGCATCCTCATCTTAGGTGCCCGGGTAGTAAGCAGCTGGCTATGGGAGCACTCGAGCAAGCTCCTGAGCTGCCGCTCTGTGTCCTAATCCACACCTAGCGCTGCTCGGCCTCGCCCCTTCTCTCTCCTTATTGGCTCATTGTCTGTGATTGTCAGCGGGACCCAATGGCTACTGCTGTTGTCTAAGCCAATGGGGAGAAAGAGAACTGGGAGAGCCGAGGCTCTTGTGCACATCGCTGGATCGAGATGGTGCTCACGTATGTATTATGGGGGGCACTGCTGCACACACAGGTTTTTTTACCCTACATGCAAAAAATACATGAAGGTAAAAAGCCTTAAAGCTTTAAAACCACTTTAACTCTTTCTATAATACATTATTAACTGTGGAGAAAAAATGCTAGTCACCTATCATCTCTGGACCCAGCATGCTCAAATTATAAGGATTTTAACCACTAGCCGACTGCTCACGTTGCTGCTACTGCAGCAGAGCAGCTCGGCTGGGTCTACCGATGTAGACCGTATTCCTCCCTCTCTCGGCGTCGCGCTCCCGCTGTATTGAGACACAGCGGGAGTCGGGCCAGGGGAGGAGAGGCGGTGATCACTGTCGCTCTTCCCGATTGTCGGGGTAAGAGTGAGGAAATCCGCCCGCTTGTGTAAACAAAGCAGGCGGATCTCCTCTGTGACAGGCAGGGACAGATCACAGGATTCAGCATAGCTGAACCTGCAATCTGTGTCTGTGTCACACAGCCCCCTCCCCCCACACACGTCAGTAAGCGTGAGGCACACATTTAACCCCTTGATCACCAACAGCGTTAACCCTGCCAGTGTCATTATTACAGTAACAGTGCATATTTTTAGCACTGATTACTGTAGTAATGTCACTGGTCCCCCCAAAAGTGTCAAAAATGTCAGTTAGGGGTCCGATCTGTCCGCCTCAATGTTGCAGTCACGCAAAAAAAATCGCAGATCGCCGCCATTGCTAGTAAAAAAAAAAAATAATAATAAAAATGACAAATCTTTCCCATAGTTGGTAAACGTGATAACTTTTGCGCAAACCAATCAAAATATGCTTATTGTGATTTTTTTTTTTTTACCAAAAATATGTAGCAGAAAACAAATTGGCCTAAAATGTTAAATTTTGATTTGTACATTTTTTGGGGGGAATGTTTGATATCAGAATGTGAAAAATATATATATTTTTTTTTTTCAAAATTGTCGCTTTTTTTCAAAAATTAAGAATCGCACAGGTGATCAAATACCACTAAAAAGCTTTATTTGGGGGGGAAAAAAAAGGACATTCATTTAATTTAGGTACAGCGTCACACGACCGCGCAATTGTCCGTTAAAGTAACGCAGTGCCCAATCGCAAAATATTCTCATTGAGAATTTTTTTGTCAGACATGTAGCTAAATACATTTTGGCCTAAATAAATATATGACAAAAATTGAATATATTGGATATTTTTTAACTGTCAAAGTAGAAAATTTAAATTTTTTTGCAAAATTTTTGCTCTTTTTTTTTATTAATATCGCAAAAAATGAAAAGCGCAGAGGTGATCAAATACCACCAAAAGTAAGCTCTGTTTATGGGAAAAAAAGGACGTAAATTCAGTTTGGGTACAGCATTGCATGACCGCGCAATTGTCAGTCGCGCAGTGCCAAGTTGAAAAAAGTGGCCTGGACGTTAAGCAGGAAAATCCTCTGGAGCTAATTAGCTAAATAAGTCCTTAATTCATAGCCTAAGTTTTGTATACAGAAAAAAGTTAGTCTTCCTATATAAAGACTTTATGTAAAGATGCGGATTTGAAACTTATTGCTAACTTTGGGATATTATCAATTTGAGAACCAAAGTCAGAGAGTCCTTAACTTTTAAAGCCATTGACATGTTCCTTTTTATAGTTTTGACGCACCAAACCTGATATAGTAGTAGTTTCTGCATTCCATCAGTCATTGGTAAGATCGCCTCAGTAGTCTAGTTTATGTTCCTTTTACAGATGTTAGAATTTTTGAATAATTCTCCCTTTTTTTTTTTTTTTCCCTCCAAGGTTATAAAGTTCTCTCTTTGCTTGATGTGACTGGGAATGAAAAACAAGAAACAGCTGATGTGTATATTCATGTCACCTTTATCAAGAAGTGGGACATTTGTGCAGGAAATGCGATACTCAATGCACTTGGTGGTCAGATGACTAACCTTAAAGGAGAAGAAATAAATTATACTGGACAAGATGGAAATGAAGGAGGATTGCTAGCTAGCATGGGGATGGACCATAATGCACTTGTTGAAAAGTTAGCTTCAAAAATCACCGATAAATAAAGGAAGATCTAAAAGATTATACACTATACTTTAAGACTTGTTTACAAAAACTGAAATTTGAGTCTATGGTTTGACTGTCAGTGCAGCTTGGTGTATCCAAACCAGAGGACTTTCTGCTGTATAATTTCTGAGTTTGTGCAGCTCGGAAGCCAAAATGACCGCACTTGGTTCAAGAGACTGTAATATGGACTGTGTTAAAAGTAGTATTGACTTTGGAGAATGTGTGATTTAACAAAGTGTTCATCTATTAAGATTCTGCTTTGAAGATCTATTGGTGGAAGCTAAAATCTTATTTTAAGTAAAATGTGACTTTTTTTCACTCCAGCCTTCTAAGTAACATTATTAAAAAGAATAATAAAAAGCACAGTGCGTTGCTGCTTTTTGACACAGCAAATGATGTATCTGAATTGCAAATTCAGAGTGTTCCTCAAATAAAATAAAATAAAAAGCTTTATAGTGCTGTCTATAAAATTTAGCATATGTCAGAGCTGAAACCTGTAGGCACACCTCTGTAAAAGAAACGACCCTAGCAGACTGCTGTTGCTTTGGTTGACAAACTGTTTTCTGAATTCTTGAATTTACCTTCTGCAAATCTGTATCTTCTTGGAACATTTGTGGGCTCCAGCAGGGCAGCGAGGGTGTACATATAAAGGTATTCTCTGGCTCCTTTTTTTGCCTACTTTATTGGTGGCTTAAGTGAGGTTCTCAAAATTATTCTTTAAAAAAATTCAATTCATCTTTGCAATACATTCACATTTGTTCATGTTTTATTTCTGGAGATGACATCTCCAGAAAGTCTTTATTTCCAGGCCTAATGCCACCCCTTCTGTCTGCCCAACACGTCCTCCATAAAAACCTCCGAAAGGGCCATCTCTATTGATGGCTAGGACTTTATATATTTCACTTTTATTTTGCTCTCGCGTGTCTACCTGGAAGTGTACTGGAACGGATGTTTCTGATGATCTTTACCTGGTGGGTTTAATCCCCCTCAAGTGTGATTGGCTTTTCCATCAATTTGGAGGCCACTATAATCTGGTAAGCGGCCATTTGTCTGCACATATTCCACTGGTGGCTTCTTCCGGTTTTGCCATGAGAAGACTGCTATCTGCATGCTGGGACTTGTGGTTATCCCTTAAGCACAAGTTTTTTTTCTTTTTTTTCACCATTGGATTGATTTCCTTTTTTATTTTTTTGAATATTTATGGACTTTTATATGGACTTTTTCCATCCACTTTTATTTATTTTTATTCTGGATTCATATGTATTGATCATTATTTTATGATACACATTATTTTTAGCGACACACGTTTATTTTTTTACTGTGACCTATTAACTGTACAAAATCAAATAAAAAAGAAAAACTTAATCTTTTGGGCTGGAGGAGTAAAAATAAGAAACTAAAATAATGTGGTTGCATAAGTGTGCATACCCTTTTATAACTGGGGATGGAGTTGTGTTGAGAATGAAGCAATTACTTTCAAACTCATGTTAAAAGAGTCAGTACACACCTGCCATCGTTTTAAAGGGCCTCTGATTAACCCCAAATTAAGTTTGGCTGTTATAGTAGGTCTTTACTGACATTTTCTTAGTCGCATCCTACAGCAAAAGCCATGGTCTGCAGATAGCCTCCAAAGCATCAGAGGGATCTTATTGTTAAAAAAATATCGGTTCGGGAGAAGGGTACAAAAGAATTTCCAAGGCATTAGATATACCATGGGACACAGTCATCCATCAAGTGGAGAAAATATGCCACAACAGTGACATTAACAAGAACTGGACGTCCCTCAAAAATTTACGCAAAGACAAGAAGAAAACTAGTCAGGGAGGCTGCTAAGAGGCCTACAGCAACATTAAAGGAGCTGCAGGAATATCTGGCAAGTACTGGCTGTGTGGTACATGTGACATTAATCCCCCGTATTCTTCATATGTCTGGGCTATGTGGTAGAGTGGCAAGACTGAAGCCTTTTCTTACGAAGAAAAACAGCCAAGCTCGGCTAAATGTTGCAAAAACACATCGGAAGGGTCCCAAAAGCATGTGGGAATATGTGTTATGGTCTGGCGAAACGTTGAACTTTTAGGCCATAATTCCAAAAGATATGTTTGGCGGGACAACAACACTGCACATCACCAAAAGCACATAGTGAAGCATTGTGGTGGCAGCATTATGCTTTGGGGCTGTTTTTTCAGCTGGAACAGAGGCCTTAGTCAAGGTAGAGGCAATTATGAACAGTTCCAAATACCAGTCAACATTGGCACAAAACTTCAGTCTTCTAGAAAGCTGAACATGAAGAGGAACTTCATCTTTCAGCATAAAAATGACCCAAAGCATACATCCAAATCAACAGAAGAATGGCTTCACCAGAAGAAGATTAAAGTTTAAGGTCTGGAATGGCCCAAACCTTAATCCAAATTAAACTCTGTGGGGTGATCTTAAAAGTGCTGTGCACAGGAGAGGCCCCTGCAATCTGACAGATTTGGAGTGTTTTTGCAAAGAAGAGTGGGCAAATATTGCCAAGTCAAGATATACAACGCTGATAGACTCCTACCCAAAAGACTTGAGTGCTGTAAAAAACAAAACAAAAGGTGCCTCAGCAAAGTATTGGTTTAAGGGTGTGCACACTTATTCAACCATATTAATTTTGTTTTTAATTTTTCCTTCCCTCCACCTAAAATATTTCAGATTGCTGTTCAAGTGAGTTGTACAGTTTATAGGTCACATTAAAGACTGTCCTTGAAGATCGG
Source organism: Pelophylax lessonae (assembly GCF_965119305.1). Lineage (NCBI taxonomy): Eukaryota > Metazoa > Chordata > Amphibia > Anura > Ranidae > Pelophylax > Pelophylax lessonae. The sequence continues at coordinate 429,449,686 of NC_138772.1, read as the reverse complement.
GATTAAAGATGCATCTTCTCCTGCCCAAGTGTGGTACCCCTTACTGTTGCAATAGGGGCTGACCTCTGTCTCCTGTTCTCGAGGTCCAGAGAGGGCAGGACCGTGGATGTTGTCCTCTTCCGTTCCTGGCAACGTCCTTGGAGCAGCACAGACTGTGACGCCGCCATTTCGAGCAGTTCTTTGTCTCATATTTTTATATCACAGAAACTTTAAATTTTAACAGGGGTGTGTAGACTTTTTATATCCACTGTAAGTCCTGCTAGATCACTTCGGGCTGGCCCCTTTTGCAGGTATAGCTATGTACAACATTAAAAATAGGTGTCTCTGCTGTTTAAAATAGTGTCTCACCCTGTCCTGAACATGCTTAGTTGCTCTCTATTTTTAGGCACTGTGCTGAATTTGTAGAGGCTAATCTGCTGACAGCCTAAAGATTTACTTCTGTTCAGGGGCTCTTGGCTTCAGTAAAATTACAGCCTCCGGCAAGAAGAAACGGGAGCAATAATTGAGGCACTTTACAGCACAAACTAATTTGGGTAGCATAATTATTTTTTTATCCCACAGGTATTTTTATTTGGAAAAAGTTGAGTTGAATGCATACATTGACAGATATACAAGTCAATATCAATGAACCACATCCAGTTTAAACTTTTAGACCAAGTAATTCAGTAGAAAAAAAACACGTGTATTTGGAGCACACATATACAGGTCTCATATATTAAACCTCAAGATACATTGGATAATTCTATTGTTATCGCACCATGTCCAGCCTCCATCATCTCACCTGCCGCCCCCTAAACTGTATAATGTCGGCCCATCTGGACACTGCACCAGTCGCATCTGGACCAGCTCCCATGGACTAAGTCCAGGGGTGTCTAGCCAAGATGCCCATAGCTTCTCAAACTTATGCACACAACCCCTGTGCTGGTACACATATTTCTCTGTTGCTCATTGACAGACGCAGGACTCCTATCTTGATATCAGTAGGGTATTGCTGCCCCCTACAGGAGTAGGACACTAGGCAGAAAAAATGTTCTGGCTACACCTATGGGCAGTCCCAGGGGGTATACCCTCTCTCTTCCTGCTATAGGATGGCAGTTTTTTTTCTGCTTAGTCAGGAGTAAGGACCTAAGTTCCTTGCTGGGATCTCTGGTCCTGGCGAGCTTTTTAGATAATTCTTTTTTTTTTTTTTTGGCTAGCTTTTTTCTCTGGTTTTGTACTGTGAGATCTACAAGCAATTATGCCGGATCTGGGCAACAAGCTCGATGTTGAGATCCAGTGGTCACCCCAGCCGGCGAGCGCGTGCAGGCCCTAGCTCCACACTGGGTCGGCCGCGACATAGTCCAACTGGACGGGGACTGGCCCGCGGGTTAAATGTCTCACCTGGTCGCAGCATTCCTATTGGCCGACTCCCCCCCCCCCCCCCACTACGGCCGCGAGGGGTTCTGTCAGGAGTTTGGCGCCCGCCTGTTCCGGTATGGTGAGTAACTGTTCCCCCCTTTTCCTCATGTCGGGTTCTGGGGTGGACGTGGGCCCCTCCCTGGGACGGTCGGACCCCCGTTTCTCCAGGTTCCCCTCTGTTCCACTGTGCACCCCCCACCTATGGTGCCCCCCTTCCTCCCCCTCCCTTTTCCCCCCTCCTGGGGGGTCTCTGTCGCATGGGGACATGTGGAGAGTCTGGATCTGCGTGCAGGCTGCTAAGGGGGCGGGGGATGTTCCTACCTGGCTCCCCAGGGCCCACCTGCCGGTCGATCGTCTGTCAGTCAGGAGAGGGAAACCTGGTGCCGACGGCTGTGGTGCGGGGGGGGGGTCCTACCTGGCTCCCCAGGGCCCACCTGCCGGTCGATCGTCTGTCAGTCAGGAGAGGGGCCCCCGGAGGCCTTCTTTACCGCCGCAGTTGCCAATTTCTTGAAGCCTCCATGTGCTTTACATGACGGCGGCCATCTTGGTACACCCAGCTCTTTTTTTCCTCAGAGCTGGGCTACTGAGAGTTCCTGAAGGCGGGGAGGGGGTGGAGCCCCTCCCTAGACCTGGGCACCTCGTTCTGCAGGCCTTCCTTTTGAGAGGACGAACGCTGCTGAGCAGACATCCTAGGACTTCTAGTGCATCTCCCTGTGGGTGGTGAGCCTTGGGGGGGGGGGTCTCTCTCTCTCTCTCTCTCTCTCTGCGGGGGTTTCTAGGCATGCTGCCTGGCCACTGGGGGACGCTGTAGCGCTGGGAGACATTTAGAAAAAAATAATTTTGCTAGCGGGTTCCTCTGGTGTACCATGGACCCCGCTGAACATGTGTCCCCAACTGATCTACTCGAGGTGACCGCAGGGCCCTCCGGTTCCCAGCTCACTATTGATGCACTTTTGGCGGTCCTGGAGTCATTTGTGACCCGGTGGAGGTGGCCTTTCAGGGGCGAGGTGCTAAATAACGACCTCCGCCTACCCCTGCCTCATCTGATGCCTCAGATTCTGAATCTGACCCAGTCGCTGCTGACACAGGTCTCCCCTCTGGGGCTGCTGTCTCGCGCCCCGTCTCCTCTGATAGTGAGGATGACCTTTCTGCCTCCGCTGTCGCGCAAGACAAGGCGCTGGTGGACACACTGATTGTGTCTATCCAGGATACCCTAAAGCTGGAGGACGCAGCTGCGATGGATGCGCAGGTTGCATTTGGCACTCTAAAGCCCTCCAGGGTGACACAGGTTTTTCCTTTTTCTGCATGCTTTGACGATATCATTAAGAAAGAGTGGGACCGTCCGAAACGTCCACCTGGGATGCCTAGGTGGATTGCTAGGCGCTACCCGTTTGAGGAGTCCCTCATTAAAAAGTGGACGGTGCCGCCTACGGTGGATCCACTGGTTTCCAGGCTGAATAAAGCTACTGTGATCCCAGTGGAGGTTTCCCCGTCCTTTAGGGATCCGGTTGATCGTAGGGCGGAGTCTGTGTCCCGCACTATGTTCTCCCTGGCGGGGTCTGCCTTCAGGCCTGTGTTTACCAATGCCCTGGTTTCGCAAACTTTGACGGAATGGACCAAGTTACTACGCTGTGACCTGGAGGGGAGAAACCTCCCCCCTGCTGTGTCGGAGTTGCTGGACCAGATGGTACAGGGGCTGCAATTTATTTGCGACGCCGCACTCTCGAATGGAACAGGAATCCTGATTCCCTGGACAATCAGATCCGGCTGAGCGAGCGGACCAGGGAGTCCCTGATATGGTGGCTTCGGTCTCCGGTGCTCATTCAAGGGAAATTCTTTCTTCCAATCTATTGGACGATTGTCACCATGGATGCCAGTCTATCCGGGTGGGGAGGGGTTCTCGGCAGGTTTTCTGCTCAGGGAATCTGGTCCCTGGAAGAATCCAGGTTGCCGATAAATGTATTGGAACTGACAGCGATCAGGCTTTGCCTGGTTCACTGGACCGAGCGTCTTCGGGGCAGTCCAGTGCGGATTCAGTCGGACAATGCCACGGCAGTGGCTTATGTCAACCACCAAGGAGGCACCAAGAGTGTCCTTGCAGCCTTGGAAGTGACCGGCATCCTCCGTTGGGCGGAACGCCTTGTTCCAGCTCTCTCCGGTTCACATTCCAGGCGTGGAAAATTGGCAGGCGGATTTTCTCAGCCGACAAACCTTGGATCAAGGGGAATGGTCCTTTCATCCGGAGGTGTTTCACCAGTTGTGCCTTTGTTGGGGCACCCTGGATGTGGATCTGTTGGCGTTCCAGCTCAACAGGAAAGTGCAGAGGTTTGTGGCCCGATCCCGAGATCCTCTGGCAGACGCCAAAGACGCGCTGGTGGCCCCGTGGGGGCAGTATCAGCTACTGTATGCCTTTCCTCCACTCAAGTTGCTGCCGAGACTTCTTCGCAGGATAGAGGCGGAAGGGATTCCGGTCATTTTTGTGGCTTCGAACTGGCCTCATCGCGCCTGGTATGCCGACTTGGTCAGGCTGGTCGCAGACGCTCCATGGCAGCTTCCTCTCAGGAAGGATCTGCTGTCTCAGGGACCGATCTTCCATCCTGCTTTACAGTCACTGGCTTTGACGGCTTGGCTGTTGAGAGCTAGGTGCTGAAGGACAGGGGATTGTCTGCTTCTGTTATTCCTATTCTGCTTAAAGCGAGGAAAGCGACTTCTAGAAAGAGCTATCATCGTACATGGAAGCCTTATATTGCGTGGTGTGAGTCCCTCTGGATTCCCCCCACGTTCTTACTCGGTGGCTCGGGTCTTGGCCTTCCTTCAACGGGGGGTTGAGCAGAAGCTGGCTTTGAGTACTATCAAGGGTCAGGTCTCGGCCTTGGCGATTTTCTTCCAGAGGCCACTCATTCCCTGGTGTGAAATTTCATCCAGGGGGTGTGGCACCTGGTTCCTCCGGTGCGCTCTCCCTTACCGCCCTGGGACCTTAATTTGGTGCTGTCGGTTCTCCAAAAACCTCCCTTTGAAAATATTAGGGAGATTCCCCTGCTTACCTTATCCCAGAAGGTGGCCTTTTTGGTCGCTATTACTTCTGCGTGCAGGGTGTCGGAACTGGCTGCGTTGTCCTGTCGCTCCCCCTATCTGGTGGTTCATAGGGATAAAGTGGTTCTTCGTCCGGATCCATCCTTCCTTCCTAAGGTGGTCTCCGGTTTTCACTTAAATGAGGATATTGTGTTGCCTTCCCTGTGTCCTAAGCCCAGCCATCCTAAGGAATTTGCATTGCACACCTTGGATGTGGTTCGGGTAATCAGGGTGTACCTGGCCACTACTGCCTCTTTTCGTAAGTCTAATTCGCTCTTTGTGATCATGGATGGGCCTAGGAAAGGGTTGCCTGCATCTGCTGCAACTATCTCCAGATGGATCAGGCAGACGGTGGTGCAGGCTTATTCGGTTAAGGGTCAGGTTCCTCCTTTCCCTGTTAAGGCGCACTCTAATTGGGCACTTAGTGCTTCCTGGGCTTTCCGCCATCAGGCGTCTGTGCTTCAGGTTTGCAAAGCGGCTACCTGGCTGTCTGTTCATACATTTACAACATTTTATAAGGTTGATGTGCTGGCATCTGCGGATGCCTCTTTTGGCCGCAAGGTTTTGCAGGCTGCTGTTTGAGGGGACCCTTGGTCTACCTCGGGGGTTCTGTTTTGGGTTTCAGGTGGGTCTCATCCTTTTGTTCCGATGATTCCTATGTTTCCTGGTTGGCTATGTTTTTGGCCTTATGGAATGTTTTTTCTGCTATCCCACCCCTCAATTATGGCACTGCTTTGGGACTTCCCTACAGATATCAAGATATGAGTCCTGAGTCTGTCAATGAGTGACAGAGAAAACTGGATTTTTGACTTACCGTAAAATCCTTTTCTCTTAAGCTCATTGACAGACGCAGCACCCGCCTCTCTTCTTGGAGTTGGGTTGGTGTGTTTTTTTTCTGACTCTGCTTTGTTACATAGCTGGCATCCTATAGCAGGAAGAGAGAGGGTATACCCCCTGGGACTGCCCATAGGTGTAGTCAGAACATTTGTTCTGCCTAGTGTCCTACTCCTGTAGGGGGCAACAATACCATACGGATATCAAGATATGAGTCCTGCATCTGTCAATGAGCTTAAGAGAAAAGGATTTTACGGTAATTCAAAAATCCAGTTTTTACAAAAAATAGGGTGTGTCCCATGTGTGCCACCCACATTTAATGCGAAGGGGTCTGGGGATTTTCAAAGTAATAGAATCACTTTACGGGCTTGGAAGAAAGCATGGTTAACTTCCACTCTTGTGTAGTCCTCAGTTAAAAGATCACTCAGCATAACCAACAGACAATATTTAGGGTCTAGTGGGATAGATAACTGAAACACCCTATTTAAGGTGTTCAAAACTGATGACCAGTAACAATGTAATTTCGGGCATCTCCAAGTGAGGTGGATAAGATTCCCTCTGTCCCATTTGCCTCTATGGCAGATGGTGTCATTCAGTAAGCCCATATTATGCAGTCTGACAGGTGTGAAATGTGACCTCAATACTATATATAACTGGGATAATTTTTGTGATAATATTAAAGAGGAAGTAAATCCTCCTAAAAAAAAAAAAAAATGAGAAAAAAAAAACCTGTAAAGACAAAGTCATAATGAGCTAGTATGCATCGCATACTAGCTCATTATGAAATACTTACCATAAAACGAAGCCCTCACAGTGCCGCCCACTCAGTGACAGGGTGGCCGACATGTCTGGCCATCCTGCTTCCTTGTTCGCGTTCTCCGGCCATCTTCATGCACGTGGGAGCCGCCGTTCACGGCATAGGGCTCTGAAGGAATGGCACGGGTGGCCGTTCCTTCAGAGCCTATGCGCTGCTGACGTCATTGGCTGCATGCAATGTAAATATCTCCTAAACTGTGCATGTTTAGGAGATATTTATAGCACCTATAAGTAAGCCTTAATATAGGCTTACCTATAGGCAAAAGACTTTAAAGTGGGTTTACAACCACTTTAAGGAGCTAGTTGTCATTGCCTTTAAAATGTCTCCCCATTGATCACTTGAGATTGTATCCACATCCCCCTCCCATCTCTCTCGAGCTTTGGTGGGGTACTTATCCAGATAGTCACTCAGCAGCATATTATAGCACTGGGAAATAAGGCCTTTAGCATGTTCCGCTAGGGAGTTCTGCTTAACCACTTCTGGACCGGGCCTTTTTCTGACACCTAAAATCATTTTTTTTGGTAGAAAATTACTTGGAACCCCCAAACATATTTTTTTTTAATCAGAGACCCTAGAGAATAAATTGGAGATTGTTGCAATATTTTTTATCACACCGTATTTGCGCAGCGGTCTTACAAACGTGTTTGTTTTTTAAAAATACAAAAAAAAATTTTTTGAATTAAAAAATAAAAGAGCAGTAAAGTTAGCCCAATTTTTTTCTATAATTTGAAAGATAACGTTACGCCGAGTAAATATTTACCCAACATGTCATGCTTCAAAATTGCGCACAAATGGAATGGCGACAAACATTGATACTTAGAAATCCCCATAGGCAACATTTTTTAAAATTTCTACAGGTTACCAGTTTAGAGTTCTAAAATTCATAAAAGGCAGCGCTAGCAGGTAAAATCAACAATCAGTGTATACAATAATACATAAAGTGCACAATGTGTTAAAAAATAGATAAAATTCATCCAAAATAAAGTGCATAAGTGAAGTGCAATTAGATGTCCATCAGACAATCAAAAATATATAGGTGCAAACAAAAATTATTGAATAAAGTGCAGTCCAAAAGATGGTTCCCTCAGAGGAACTAAGGTGCTGAGAAGTGCTTAAATATTCCACAAAAAGTGCCCAGGTGCTCTCAGGAAGAAGGCCCCCTATGGGGATGCACTCACCAAATAGAGAAAAAAGGAACGCCTTAAGCTCATACAATATCCCCTGGACAGATGGATGGATCCAGCCCAGCCTCTTTAGGATGCCTTTAGCTCAACTCCTTTCGGCCGAGACCGGAAGTCGATGTATTGAAGCACCATACCGCTTGCCATGCTACTGATTACATGCTGTTTTACTGCACTTTGTGATTGGTCACAGTTTCCCGCACTTTCGGCAATTTTTTGCACATCAGCACTTTATGGAAGGGTCATTTCATGAACTTATGAATCATATATGAACATTTGCTCTTTTGTTATTTATTTATGTGCTTTTACCCTCACACTTTTTGAAGTATTTGGGTTTTATCAAATTGCCCTTTTTTATTTCATACAGTCACATTTTTTTTATTTACACAGTCATATATTGTTTTCCTTCACTGTGTATTCATTTATTATTTTCACTTTTGGATCATATCTTATTGGTGACTTTGTTTAGTCTACCATCACTTTGCACTTTCATTCACTGTCACTTTTTATTCACAGTAACATTAGCTCGCTATTATTGGTTATAGCTTTTTGCTGCTATTTATTGGAGTCTGTTTTCACATATTTATGCATTTTTATGCACTTATGCACTTCACTATCACATCACTATTATTTTGATGTCACATTTTTTGATATTTATTATTGATGTGTATATTTTAAGTGAGTCCTCTTATCAAGTTTTATTGGGGATCAATTGAGCGCCAATTTTATTGCCTTTTAAACGTTTTATTTGGTTTGGCAAACAGTCCAGCCTCTAAGCCACTGGGGACCAAGTCAGCTCCAATGCATTTTACTATACAGGTATCTGACCATTTTTGACCAGTAGAGTTACCTGGAGAGGCTAAGAATTGACCTGTGAGATGTTGCAGTTGAGCTGAAAGGTAGTATAGCCATGGATTTGGAAGTGCCAGGCCACACTGGTCTTTGGGATTTTGGAGTTGTTCCAACCTAACATGGGGGGGTAGTTATTCGAGAGGATGGATTGTACTATCCTGAAGGTATTCAAGGGAACCACCAGCGGTTAGTTGTGTAGAGGGTACAGTAGCTGTGGCATTACGATCATCTTTATCAGATTCTGCCAGCCACCAATAGTTTCAGTTTGCTCCAAGTGTTCTCCTTATCTCTGAATCAACACAATAAAGGGTGTATATGGAGGCGGCAGTAATCCAGTATGTTGTATGGATCCCCGAGTATTTAAATGATGTGATGGTAGGGACAGGACAACTGACTGCCCTGAATCGCCATCCAATAGTAAAAGAGCCGATTTTGACCAGTTGATAGTCAAACCGGAAAAGTCGCTAAATTGTGAGATTGTGTCCATGACTGCCTCCAGGGAACCGCTACTGTCCCCCAGAAAGAGTAACATGTCATCTGCATATCACATAAGTTTCTCGTATATTTCGCCATATCTAGATCCGATTATTGAGGGATTGGCGCAGATCAGGGCAGCCAGCGGCTCGATTGCGACAGCAAATATTGACAGGGATAAAGGACACCCCTGCCTGGTCCCACGTTGCAGTGCAAAGGTGGGGTAAACTCTATCGCCACACCTAATGGCAGCCTTAGGGTCTTGGTCGTTTCATTCACCACTTCTATAACCGCATCACGGCATACAGGGCTGAAGACTGAATGTATAGAGCCAATAGCCTTTGACCCAAGTCAATTTAATATTCATCATTAATTGGAGTTTACTTTTATTGACATTTGCAATGGACCTTTTTAACCACTTTACCACCGGAGGATTTTGCTATCTTACGTCCAGGCCACTTTTTGCAATTCGGCACTGTGTGACTTTAACTGACAATTGCGCGGTCGTGCGACGCCGTACCCAAACGAAATTTAGGTCCTTTTTTCCCCACAAACAGAGCTTTCTTTTGGTGGTATTTGATCACCTGTGCAATTTTTACTTTTTGCGCTATAAACAAAAAAAAGCGTAAATTTTGAAAAAATAACAATATTTTTCACATTTTTTATATGAAATTCCCCCCCAAAAAAATGTAAAAATCTAAATTTTTTTAAATTTTTGGCCAATTTGATTTCTGCTACCTATGTTTGGTAAAAAAATCACAATAAGTGTATTTTGATTGGTTTGCGCAAAAGTTATTGCGTTTACTAACTAAGGGAAAGATTTCTGTCATTTTTGGTGTTTTTTTTTTTAACGAGTAATGGCGGCGATCTGAGATTTTTTTTGCGGGACTGCGACATTGCGGCGGACAGATCGGACCCTTGACTGACATTTTTGACACTTTTGGGGGTACCAGTGATATTTCTATAGTAATCAGTGCTATAAATATGCACTGTTACTGTACAAATGACACTGGCAGGGAAGGGGTTAATTTTTTTGGAGAGGGAGGGGTTAATGTATGCCTGGTGCTTACTAACGTGTGTGGGGGGAGGTGACCGAGTGACACAGGGACAGATCGCATGTTCAGCTATGCTGAACCCTGCAATCTGTCACTGTTTGTCACTTAGGAGATCTGCACGCTTTGTTTACACAAGTGGGCGGATCTCCAGGCTCGATTCCCCGACGATCGGGGAAGAGCGGCGGTGATCACCGCCGCTCCTCCCCTGGCCCGACTCCCGCTGTGGAAAACAGCGGGAGCGAGCCTCCGGCGGCACGCGAGTGCCGCCCAGAAAGGGAGGAGTCCAGCGACGTAGGTCTATGTCGCTGGACGGAATCGAGCCACTTTGCCGCAGTACAGTCCCAGTGATTGGTCAGCAAGTGGTTAAGCCACTACTACTGTCTACTTAAAGTGATTGTAAACAATCACCTTGTAAAACAACCCATTTAGTTTAAAATAGAAATGAAAGGAAACCACCTTTGTATAGATATAAAAAAAACATTATAAATACCTTTTTTTCCCTTTTTATAAATGATCACATTCCTTCTGTTCCCTCTGTTCTTAGTTGCATAAGAGCTGGGGGAGGAGAAGCAACAGTACACTGATCTTCCCAGATCAGGACAAGTCTGATCATTGTAAGGAGACTTCCCAGCACAACTAGAGAACATACCACAGTGTTTTCTCCTGTTTAGTTTAGCTCAGTTTTTAATAGGAAAGCAGAGGGACTGTCAGGATCACCAGGAATTTTGCACAAAGGAAGCAATACAAAGAGAAGAGGATACTTTCTTATACAAGTACAGTACATGGTACAGCAGGCACATATCAGGACTATGCAATGTTAACAAACACTTTAATGCAGGTAACACCAAACAGCCTAAGTGGATGTCTTCTAAAAGACATATACCTGTATGTAATGCTTTATGCATTTCCTGTAACATTTCCTGTAATATTTATGAAGTATTTACTTACAAAGGATACTATTGTGAAGGCAAAACTAGGATCTCACTGTGAAAATCCTTTGCTTACATCTATCGCTACCCAATATTACCTTTCAATGCATCTCAGAAAAAGAAACTATTCATAGAAATTTGGTAACTTTTTTACAATAAAAGCTTGGCGTGGGCAAAAATACAAAATGTGCAGGTTGGTTTCTGTTGGGGTATTATCTTTATCACGTTTCAAACAAATAAATACAGTACATTCAGTGCCAGCTTGAGACATGTATTAATCACTATTGATTGTATTTTTGGCATTTTCAATATAGGTCTCCGCGGTCCCAATAATCACAAACGAAAAGAGCTATTGAAGTCTAACAATAACAGCTCAAGATTCTTTTGTGACCCCATGCAAGGCAGCTGCCTTTAGCTAGGACAATAAAGTGCTCAACGGCTTTAACCTTTAACAATATTTTCTTCCAGCATCCCACTGTAGTTGTAATGCATGCTCCCAATTATGACTATAGCATGTTTTTTTCCTGTTAACAAAGCACTATATTCTGCTACTGTAAGTAGACGGTATTCATCATTTCTTGCCATATTTGGTAAAAAGAACAAGATTGTCAATAACCGCATCATCTGGCGGGGCACTTGTTATAGTAAGGCTGTTTTGCATTCTAATAAAATATATTTTTTCATCTGATTGTCATACTTTGTTTCATATGTGACCACACACATACAGATCTATAGGTAGTTCTTTCTTCAGTGTAATCAGCATCCTTGCTAAATCAATGTTGTGATTATATCAACTGCAGGGTAAGTTACATGTAGAGTGCATTTGTTTTTCAGATTATGTGGAATTATATGTTAATACTCAAATCCAACAAAAAAAAACTTTTTTATACACCTTTATTGGCTTGGGCTATCTTTTAGAAGCTGTCTGTAAATATGTGGATGGATGAAGGTTTTGCTTTTCTCCTATGCATGAAGCTGTTTGAATTGCTGTGTAAGTAATCATTGAGGGCCCCCTACCAATTTTAGTTCTCTGCACAGAAATGTAAAAAAAAAAAGTGTGAAGAAAAAAGTAAAATACCTTTTCCATGGCCTCCATTGTTGGTGCCTAGTTAAAGCGGAGTTCCACCCAAAAGTGGAACTTCCTCTTTAGGTAGTTCTAACCCCCTGACATGCCACATTTGGCATGTCATTTTTTTTGGGGGGGGGGGTACCTAGTTTTGACAGGTACCCGCTCCCACTTCCGCTCGGAGCGCCGCGGCGCCCTGAGCGGAAGTTCTCCTCTCCCCCTCCCTCCCTGCAATCTTCTGGGACATGTCAGAGGTCCCAGAAGATTGCCGGCCAATCACGATGTGTAGCGCAACTCGCACCTGGCTGTGAAGCCGCAAACTGTCACAGCCGGGTGCCCACACCAGTGATGCCTGCAACGCAGAGCAGAGAGGGAGAAGAACGAGGCTTCGGGCGGCCGCATCGCTGGACCGTTGGACATGTAAGTGTGTGATTAGGCTGGAACTCCACTTTAAGGATGACATTATTTCAGAAAGACCCCAGGGAAGGCCTAGTAGGTCAAATATCACGGAAAGATGCTACTGTGCTGTAGTGTCACCGCATTCTCCAGGATCTCGTTGGGAGGAGCTTGACCCCCTCTCATTTTGAAGTATGGATTCAGGTAAAAATGTAAGTGCAGCATCTCACAAAAGTAAGTACACCCCTCACATTTTTGTAAATATTTTATTATATCTTTTTATGTGACAACACTGAAGAAATGACACTTTGCTACCATGTAAAGTAGTGAGTGTACAACTTGTATAAGTCCCGGTTCACATTAGTGCGATGACAGACATCATATGTGATACGGAGCGCACTGCTCTGAAAATCACATGCAATGTCTGTGCAATGCGAATTCAGCCATACAACACGCACAGGACCCTTTTTTGGGTCTGCAGAATTGGATCACATGGTGGTTCACACCTATGCAATCTGATTAATGTCCAAACTGGCAGTTCACACTGCAATATGCGAACTGATCTGGGGGTGTCGTTAGCTTTGTATTGACACCCCCAGGGATTCGCATGTAACAGTGTGTACTGCCTGAAATTTGAATGTGATGCGGGAACCCGCAGTGGATTCGCAGGGTTCCCACTTCGCATATATGTGAACCAGCACTAACAGTGTAAATTTGCTGTCTCCTCAAAATAACTCAACACACAGACATTAATGTCTAAACCCCTGGCAACAAAAGTGAGTACACCCCTAAGTCAAAATGTCCAAAATGGGCCCAAAGTGTCAATATTTTGTGTGACCACCATTATTTTCCAGCACTGTCCTAACCCTCTTGGGCATGGAGTTCACCAGAGCTTCACAGGTTGCCACTGGAGTCCTCTTCCACTCCTCAATGATGACATCACGGAGCTGGTGGATGTTAGAGACCTTGCGCTCCTCCACCTTCTATTTGAGGATGCCCCACAGATGCTCAATAGGGTTTAAGTCTGGAGACATGCTTGGCCAGTCCATCACCTTTACCCTCAGCTTCTTTAGCAAGGCAGTGGTCATCTTGGAGGTGTGTTTGGGGTCGTTATCATGTGGAATACTGCCCCTGCTGCTCAGTCTCTGAAGAGAGGGGATCATGCTCTGCTTCAGTATGTCGCAGTACATGTTGGCATTCATGGTTCCCCCTCAATGAACTGTAGCTCCCCAGTGGCGGCAGCACTCATGCAGTCCCAGACCATGACACTCCCACCACCATGCTTGACTGTAGGCAAGACACACTTGTCTTTGTACTTCTCACCTGGTTGCCGCCACACAAACTTAACACCATCTGAACCAAATAAGTTTATCTTGGTCTCATCAGACCACAGGACATGGTTCCAGTAATCCATGTCCTTAGTCTGCTTGTCTTCAGTAAACTGTGTGCGGGCTTTCTTGTGCATCATCTTTAGAAGAGGCTTCCTTCTGGGAACACAGCCATGCAGACCAGTTTGATGCAGTGTGTGGCATATGGTCGACCATAGCGAGGCCTGTGCTGAGTGGAACCTGTTCTGTTAAACCACTGTATGGTCTTGGCCACCGTGCTGCAGCTCAGTTTCAGGTTCTTGGCAACCTTATAATAGCCTAGGCCATCTTTATGTAGAGCAACAGCTCTTTTTTTTTTTAGATCCTCAGAGAGTTCTCTGTCATGAGGTGCCATGTTGAACTTCCAGTGACCAGTATGAGAGAGTGAGAGCGATAACTCCAAATTTAACACACCTGCTCCCCATTTACACCTGAGACCTTGTAACAGTAACTAGTCACATGACACCTGGGAGGGAAAATGGCTAATTGGGTCTAATTTGGACATTTTTACTTAGGGGTGTACTCACTTTTGTTGCCAACAGTTTAGACATTAATGGCTGAGTGTTGAGTTATTTTGAGGGAACAGCAAATTTACACTGTTATACAAGCTGTACACTCACTACTTTACATTGTAGCAAAGTGTCATTTCTTCAGTGTTGTCACATGAAGACATTTAATAAAATATTAACAAAAATGTGAGGGGTGTAGTCACTTTTGTGAGACACTGTGTGTGTGTGTATATATATATATATATATATATATATAATATATATACACCAATGTTTTAATTGAATATACTGTACAATGTTGCTATATTACTTTTAATAGATGTATATGGAAACAAAATTTGTGAATCCGTAATTATTAAATATCCGTGATAAAGGCTTCAAAAAATCATGCTAAGGCTCGGTTCACACTGATGCGATGCGGGAAGGCTGCGAATTCGCAGCCTGTTCCCGCATCGCACACGCACCCCCGGCAGTTCACACTGCCATATGCGATCCGCTGGGGGTGTCAATGTAATCTTAATGACACCCCCAGTTTGATCGCATATCGCAGTGCGATCGTGCAGTTCGCACAGGATCGGATCGCACAAGTGTGAACCGCTGTGCGATCCGATCCTGATGTGGCAGCAAAAATGCCTCCTGTGCGTGTTTGCTGCGGGTGCGATGCGAATTTAGCCATACAAACTGTATGGCTAAACTCGCACCGCACAGCTGATCGCATGTAATGTCGGAGCAGTGCGCTCCGACATGACATGCGAACCCCGCACACGCAGTAGTGTGAACCGGGGCTAAATGAAATCCTATTTGGAAGCGCACATAAAAACAGCCACCAGGATGGGCCCACATTAAAGGGGCTGATGGAGCCTTAAAACAATAACCAGTTATTTCAGATTGCAGCTGCAGGTGTATATCCCATAAGCATGTAAACACTCTTAGTAGATGGTCAATGAACTCGGTGGTAAATAGAGCTTCAGAACCAGGCCCAGCTCAAAGAAAAATAAATTCTCATAATGTACACTGTAAAGATACTTTTATTAATAAAAAACATATATTCACTATACCAGAGTAACAGGCATAAAAAAGTACCAAGCTACCACCTCCCCTTAATCCAGTGTCCAGTCAAACTGCGCAATGGTGAGAAATATTGAAGCTGGCAGCTCATTCACAAACTCTCTCTCTTTCCTGGATCGGATAACTTCCGCCCTATATGTTTCGTCGTGACATCATATGGGGCCATCTTTGGAAATGTATAGTCTTTTTAATATCTGATCTTTTTTATACACGTAAAAAAGGTTGGCTTGTTGTGAAACATTTTATCAACATTTTTTAAAACTGAACTTCAGGCACAACAAATGTAATTCAAATGTATTTCTTTATAGCCATAATGGATTTAAATCCACTTTGTGTGCACCAAATGCCTATACAATCCCAGATACTACTTTGTACAAGTAGTGGTGACAGCATCACTGTATTGCATATAGTCTGTGCAGGGAGCAGAGCTGTAGGAGGGACTCAGCAAACCCCACCTACTATAGGCCAGTTACAGAAAACTACAGGAGGGGGCGGATCAGTGCCCGGAATAGGTCATCTAGAGCCCAGGGCAAACGTGCCAAATTGCAACCCCCCTCAAAAAAAAAAAAAGTTGAGCACTAATCTGCATGCTTAACTCAAAGACTCTCATTCCACATATGCTCCCAGCACAATTTTGCCAAAAAATAAATAAAAAATTGTCCCTTAACACAAATCCTCCACCCCTCAAATTTCCGCTCTGAGCATAAATCCTCTCCCTCCCCAACTTCAAATCCCCCATTCCAGCATAAATTCCCTTCCCCGATCCCCCATCCTAGCACAACCCCCCCCTCCATAATTTCCCTTCCTAGCACAAATGCCCCCCAATTATCTCTACTAGCACAAATTCCCATCCCCATAAAAAATTTCCCTCCCAGCAAAAGGGTGGGGGATTTGGGGGGTTTGATCTAGAAAAGGTAAAATGGGGGGATATTACCTTTTCTAGCACAAATCCCTCACCACAAATCCCATCCCCCATCTCCCCTCTAGACACAAATCCCCCTCCCCCCAAACCACCACTAGCACACCTCCCCAAATTTCCCTTCCTAGAACAAATCCCCTTACCCAATCTCCTTGTGGTGCCCCCAACCTCACATGATGCCACAGTGCCCAAGGCAGCCTCCCCTCCTGCCCACCCTTTGTCCCGGCCCTGGGGCGGATGCAAGACCAGCCACCCTGCACAAGGAGAGAGAACAGCAGTGACCTGTCTTCCTTACTGGAAACTTCTGCACAGAGGAACAGTGCTGGAGTTGTGACTCCTGCATGATAAACCAGAAGGGAGGGGGGTGTTGTTTGGTATCTTCACCCTTGGATGATTGTGTCCTGGCATGGTTCACACCCAGCAGCTTTGTATCTCCTTTAGAACAGACAGAAAAGTAAGTCAATGACTAGAATAAGTTGTGATGAATGTAAAAATAAAAAGAGCGGCACAGTGGTGTAGTGCTTAGGTCTTTCACCTAGCAGCAAGAGGGTCGCTGGTTCAAATCCCAACCATGACACTACCTGCCTGGAATTTGCATGTTCTCCCTGTGCCTGCATGGGTTTCCTCCAGGTACTCTGGTTTCCTCCCACACTCCAAAGACATGCTGGTAGGTTATTTGGATCCTGTATAAAATTGGCCCTACTATGTATGTATGTGAGTTAGGGACCTTAGATTGTAATCTCCCTGAGGGCAGGGACTGATGTGAATGTATAATGTATATGTAAAGCGCTGCGTAAATTGACAGCGCTATATAAGAACCTGAAATAAATAAAATAAAATAAATAGAGAAACCCAGATGAGACAAAGCAACAAGCAGTGTGTATACTGTATAAAGCCTAAAATGTATTTAGGGAAACTGTTAGATTCCACTGGAAAACATGAAGAAGGTGTGAAATATATAATAGGAATGAGTAAAGAGACAAAATCAGAAACAAATCCACCTATACTTGACTGTTTTTACAAGATAAGATGTGGTCCACCAAATCTGTGATCTTATTTAATGCGATTCTTTACGAGACATTGCTCTAGATTATAGAGAAGTTTATATCCACAAGAGGGCAGAAGAACCTTAGATTTTATTTCTTTCCAGTTGACATATCGAAGACTCAAACTAAAGCCTTTGTATGCTTTATTTTATAAAATACAATATTAAAAATTTTGTATACACTTTCCTGTAAGAAAAAACAGAAGTGTTTCTGCTCAGATTTTTAATGCTCAATATTCTGCTCAGATTTTAATTGATAACAGGGTAGAAGGATTGCACAGAGAGTGTATTTTTTACATATTTGCATTCAACTTCTACCTTCATGAATCATTAATTCTTTTATTGTATATTAATCAATGGGCTTTTTGACTCAATATATATATTTTCTACTTTTACCTTGTGAGGAGTAATTGTACTGGTTTCACTGACATCAGGGCGCAGTAATGCTGTGCGTTTTTCTCATGCTGCATGTGCAGCACAGTGTACCAATGGGTTTCATGTAGGTTAACCTGCAATTTGCCTTAGACTTCTATTGCATCTGGTGGTTTTGGTGCATTTTTAGAAAACGCACCAAAACTGCCCAATGCAGTTTAACTCTATTGTGACTTTTCATTGCTTTACAACAACTTTCCAACATTCCAAATGCAGCACAAACTCCAGCTTAACCACCAGTGTGTACCCATCTTACGAGCATAGGCGTGCGCACAGGGTGTGCCGGGTGTGCATTAGTATTATCACTCTGTTTGCCGGCAGGAATATGGGAAACATCTCCCTCTTACTGGTTCTGCCATAAGAAAAGTGTTTACGCTCTTCTCTTTCACTGTGGCGGCAGGGAGATCAATGTGCCAGGCTCATATACTGTATTTGTAGACACATAGGTGTGTTTGAGCTTTAGGGTGCACACCTTAATGCAATAGGCTGCACACACCTTTGCTTTAAGGGCCTGTTCATACCACTTGTAGTGTGTTTCCCGTGCACGTTTCCTGCACCACACAGGAACACGCTGCCCCCTTTAGTGGGCTCTCAGCACAGAAACATTCGCTACCCTGCGATGCATATGTGCAATGCATGAGCGTTAAAGCCCACCATTTTGCCACTGCACAAAGATACTTTCAGGTATAGAGTTTTTGGTTATTTTAATACAGGCAGTCCCCGGGTTACAAACAGGATAGGGTCTGTAGGTTTGTTCTTAGGTTGAATTTGTATGTAAGTTAGAACAGGTAAATTTTTTACGGGTAGTTGCAGCCAAAAAAATAATGTTTACGTTTTTTGGATCACCTAGGAAAAGGTTAACAGCCATGTACCATTTGTTTTGCTGTCTGTGCCCCTGTTCAGAAAATGTCACCAAATATCGAGACCACTGTTCCTGATCTTTGCTGACAGTATTAGGACAGGAGATGTACCAGGGGATTGGAAGAAAGCTAACGTGATTCCAATATTCAAAAAGGGCCAGAGGCATATCCCGGGAAATTATAGGCCTGTCAGTTTGACATCAGTAGTATGTAAACTTCTGGAGGGGATGATAAGGGACTATATTGTAGAGTTTGCTAAGGACAACAACATCATCAGCAGTAATCAGCACGGGTTTACAAATGGGCGTTCTTGTCAAACCAATCTCCTTACATTCTACGAGGAGGTGAGCTGTGAGCTAGATAGGGGGAGACCAGTGGATGTGGTGTACTTGGATTTCGCTAAGGCGTTTGATACAGTTCCCCACAAGCGCTTAATTTATAAAATAAGGTCTGCAGGTATCGATAGCAGGGTTTGCTCTTGGATACGGAACTGGCTAAAAAGGCGGGTCCAAAGGGTAGTAATAAACAGCGCATACTCAGACTGGTCTGAGGTGGTAAGCGGGGTCCCCCAAGGCTCAGTCCTGGGACCAACCTTGTTCAATTTATTCATAAACAACATTGAGGTCGGGATCAGTAGTTCGATATCAGTTTTTGCAGATGACACAAAATTGGGCAGGGCAATAACTTCACAACATGAAGCAGATATCCTGCAGAATGACCTGGACAAAATAACAGAGTGGGCAACGACATGGCAAATGAGGTTTAACGTGGAGAAGTGTAAGGTTTTGCACTTGGGGACTAAAAACATAAAATCACAATACACGTTAGGAGGGGAGCCCTTGGGGGAATCAAAAATGGAGAAGGATCTGGGAGTATTGGTTGATGATAGATTAGGAAACAGCATGCAATGTCAAGCGGCAGCTTCCAAAGCCAACAGAATATTAGCATGCATAAAGAAAGGGATGCATTCCAGAGATAAGACTATAATCCTTCCACTTTATAAAACTCTGGTCCGACCGCATCTGGAGTATTCCGTCCAGTTCTGGTCGCCAGTCCTCAGGAGGGATGTGTTGGAGCTGGAGAGAGTCCAGAGAAGGGCAACTAAACTAATTAGGGGATTGGAGGACCTTGACTATGAAGAGCGTCTACAATCGCTCGATTTATTCTCCCTGGAGAAGAGACGTCTGAGGGGGGACATGATAGCAATTTATAAATATCTTAATGGGGATCCCAGCTTAGAAAAAAAGCTGTTCATTCGAAGGGATTGCATGAGGACTCGAGGGCATACAATGCGATTAGAGGAGAAGCGTTTTAACCTCAGGCAACGCGGGGGGTTCTTTACTGTTAGGGCAACAAGATTGTGGAATTCTCTACCACAAGAGGTGGTTTCTGCGGGTAGTATGGTGGCTTTCAAAAGACTCTTAGACTTACATCTCAAGGATCAGAACATTCAGGGGTATGGGAGATGATTACAGCCACACATGCCTACACAGGTTGAACTGGATGGACTATTGTCTTTATTCAACCTCACCTACTATGTAACTTTCTGTCCCTGTGACAATTGAATTTCGAAAATTTTGGGTTGTTGTTGTGGAAACAAGGATTAGTAATAAAGCTTCCGTGGAAACACCCTTTTCCCATGATAACTCTTACAGGAGTGAATTTCCCATCCTAGGGGGAGATTTCCTCTCACTTCCTGTTGTCTCCCTCCGTTTGTAAGTAGGATTCATTTGTAAGTCGGATGTTTGTAACCCAGGACCGCCTGTACTTATAAACAAAATCCATAGCAGTCCTTTATTAGTAGTGTTGGCTGTTCGTGTGGTTTAAATATGTCTACTAGGACTCCAGGTTTATAGGGGTTGTTTTTGTAGGCCAGAAATACGGCGGATGATGTACAATTTGAATTCAGCCTGCAGAGTTTGTAAGATGACATTGTCTCCCAAACTTGCTTATTGAGGTCAACAGCTCATGGCTGCAGTGCAGCATTTTAGTATAAAATCCCCCTTTGGGATTAGAAAAAAAATGTAGACATTCAGAAGGTGGCAGGATTGCCTTATGAACACCTGCCCACAACCTTGCTGCTAAAG
Organism: Pelophylax lessonae; assembly: GCF_965119305.1. Lineage (NCBI taxonomy): Eukaryota > Metazoa > Chordata > Amphibia > Anura > Ranidae > Pelophylax > Pelophylax lessonae. Next base: position 429,429,325 of record NC_138772.1, on the reverse strand, counting down.
CAGTCCACTACCTAAAGTGGTTGCAAAGGCAGAAGTTTTTTTTTTATCTTGATGCATTTTATGCATCAAGATAAAAAGCCTTCTGTGTACAGCAGCCCCCCTCAGCCCCCCAAATACTTACCTGAGCCCATCTTGATCCAGTGATGTTGCGCGAGAGATTTGGCTGTCTGGGAATCTCCCTCCTCATTGACTGAGTCACAGCAGCGGCGCCATTGGCATCAATCAAAGTCAGTGAGCCAATTAGAAGAGAGAGGGGGAGGAGCCGGACCATGGCTCCATATGTGAATGGACACACAGAGCTACAGCTCAGCTCAGGTGCCCCCAGAGCATACTGCTCTGGGGGCACTCGGCAGGAGGGAAGGGCCAGGAGAGCCGAAGAGGGACCTGAGAAGAGGAGAATCAGGGCTACTCTGTGCAAAACCACTTCACAGGGCAGGAAAGCTGTAATTGGCCACAGCCAATCACATGGTACAGATGAGCTCTGATTGGCCCTCTCCATACCATGTGATCACTGAGAGCAATTACAAAGACCAATACAATAGTACACAATGAATGTCATGAATGAAAGCTATTTATTGTGTACAATAGTCATGTGATCTGCTGTGATTGGTCACAGTAATCACATGGTACAGGTAGCGGCCGGTACACTGACCGGCTATCTGTTGTATCTGGTGGACACACCAGATGACAGATTGCTCCACAGTGTGGCCTGTAGGGCATGTGGGAGGCACGTTCCGGGGAGGACGACATATAATGCCCACCCAGAACAGCATGCGTCCTGCCTGGTCATCATTTGTATATAGGCTGGGTGGGAGCTGGTTAACCAGTTCAGCTCTTTGGGCGTACTATGTACGTTCAAAGAGTGTACCTTTGATCACAAGCTGATCAGCCTGTGCAGGTTTTGTAGAGCTCCATAGCTGCTGTCCACTTTCACACAGTCAGCCATGTGGTGCCCCCCTCCAACCGGCAGCCCGCCCCCTTCCCCTGGTTCCCGACACCCAGGAACACATACCCCGGTGGAGGGAGAGAAACTGCAGTGAGACCAAGGCAAATCCATGCCTCGATCTCTCTTGCAATCAATGAAACCAGAAGTGATGTCATTTCCGGTTTCATATACACCATTTCCTGGCCAGTACAGCCAGGAGACACAACTAACCAAGCCAATCTGTGCTTGGTTAGATGCTGTGAAGAGCAGGGGAGACATTGGGGTCCATTAGATCCCTAATGTCTCCAAAAAGAGTACCTGTCACCTGCCCAATGCTATCACATAGGGGTTTATTAACCTCTTGTGATGGCAATCACATAAAAATAAATATAAAAAAAAAAAAGAAAAAAAGTAAAAAAAGAAAGAAAATGATGTTAAAAATATATATAAAAAAAAAATAGTCAAAACCCCAGTTGCCCCACACACTTGCGCATGCCCAGTGTGCGTACGTTTATGTAAACCACGGTCACACCAAACATGTAACATATCACCGCGAATGTCAGAGTGAGAACAATAGTTCTAGCACAAGAGCTCCTAGTTAACTCTAGTTTATTTTACCTTAATAAGGGCGAGACAACCTTTGGTGTGTGTGATCTTGGTACATACTTCTGTTAACTGTTTTCATGCTACTCTATTTTCCATAAGTTTCTGTTTAGCCACACTATATGTATTCATATGCTATGCATGCAAGCAACTTTTGTTTATGTGTCAACATTACTCCAGCGCCCCTGTGTGGGTAATACGTTTTTCATTTTTTGGTTTGTTTAATTTTTTGATGAGTTTTCTTCTGTATGTAAAAACTTTATTAAATACATTTAAAAAAAAAAAAAAAGTACTCCCTGTCTCCCAGAATCCTGTGCCTGTAATTCGCCCTGTCACATGCAAGAAAACATCTGTGCACATTGTCTAAGCATATTCCACTATTGTCATCATTTAAAAGAAAGAGGCTGCAGGACATCAGCAGCATGTAGGGATAAGATCACCCTTGTAAACAAAAATAATAAATGCATCTGTTTTTGGAGGCAAAAAAAAAAAAAAAAAGCATTTATTATTTTTCTTTTTAACACAGGATATTTACATTTTACATTTTTTTAAATTTTTTACAATTTTAAATGTGACGGCGGCTGCAGGGGGCAAGAGCCCCCACCTGATGTATTGGGGGGGAATTAGGGGTTGAGGGGGCTGCTGCATAGCAATATGTTACTCTCTAAATACGGATGTAGCATGTGACATGTTGCTGAAGCTGAACAAAAAATAAAAACCCTTTCCTCCCCCAACCAAGATACACAACATTTTGCTGCCTACAAAACATGCCACTCAGTAAAGGATTATGTGCCAGTGGTGTTGATTTACTAAAACTGAAGAGTGCACAGCACAATCTGGTGCAGCTTTGAACAGAAACCAATCAGCTTCCAGGTTTTATATTTGTCAAAGCTTAATTGAGCAAATTGAAGTTAGAAGTTGATTGGCTACCATGCACAGCTGCACCTGATTTTACACTCTCCAGCTTTAGTAAATCAACCCCAGTGTCTACAATTACAATCAGTTCTCTAGCTGTGTTGGAACTCAGTCTGCTCTCTTCCAATGATCAGACTTGTCCTGACCTGCCCCCCTTTATAGCCATTCCCTGGGAAGACTAGTGTACTGCTGTTTCTCTTCCTCCAGTTCTTATGCAGCTGAGAGCAAAGGGTATGTGATCACTTATGAAATGTGGAAAAAATTATATATATATATATATATATATATATATATATATATATATATATATATATATACAAAAGTGTTTTGCTTTTCATTTCTGTTTTAAACTGAATGGGTTATTTTACAAGGGAAGGGTTTACATAGAGGAATGACTGGTGTCCACTGCCCTGTGGGTATACTTTACTATTACATGGTAAGTACCAGAGGTTTGAATGATTCTTAATAATATTTATGGTGTACCCTCCTAAACCATCAAGGCCTTGATGTTACCTGATGCTTATGCTCAACGGCAAACTAATAAATACATGTGGTGCCGCTGGTCTAAATAATTCTTCACCCCGAGGGTGTCGTTAGTATTGGAAATATCTGTCAATCATTGCAGCTCATTCCTTTTTCCCTATAGGAAAGGGTAAGATCACTTCAGCGCTTGTAAAGGGTCATCAAATGTAGCTCCAGTCACAGAGAGGGATCATGTGGGTGAAGATAGGAGAAAAACCTGATGATGTGTGTAGCATAATATGATTGTAGGGGGTATTCTAATTAGACTGTATAGATCACATGCCAAAAGAATAGAATTTGAGGTCAGCATAAATCTAAAGGATAACATAACTCTACGTGATCTATGCAGTGCTGTATATTTACTTGTTTTCCTCAAGCAATTTATTTTCTACCTTGAAACTGCCTCTTGATCAATATTTATTTGATCCTATCCTTTCACTGTATATTGTGCATTCCAAAAACACAATAAGATGCGCATTGATTTCCCTGAGGATATATTTGATGGGATATCACATCTCTATAAGGATACATGACAGAATCAAGATCTATGAATGCACTTTGCTTTCTTTGAATAACACATGTGAGTTATGGTGCTGGTTTTGAAAAATATGGGAGGCATGTAATGATAATGAGTGTGTTTTCCCAGCAGTGCTGTACTGAGATGACTCATGTATTGTGTGCACGTTACGTAGATACTTAGAAGTGCAAACTGAGCATTCAGGCTGCAATAAAAAATAAATAAAAAAGGACCTTGCGGCAAAATGCATAGGATGCTTAATAAATCAGTCATCCCCTGCCTTGTTAAATTAGATATATTTTATAAGGTCAAAAATGTCCTTTTAAGGAAAAAAAAATTTCTGTGAGATCCTGGGAACCATGAGGATCCCAAAACTTGCATGAAGATGCTCTTGCGTTAGACTAGGGAGTCTTTTTTGCAAGATCGTTCCCTAGGAATCTTGGCAGAAGGATACTGATATCAGGCGTTGTGATGTGTAAGACAGGAGGTAAGGTACTTATTTATTCCAACTTTTTCCCCTTATAGATACATCTCTTACCTTAATTAAATATAGAGATTTTTTACAGGGGGAGGGGGCCTGCTCTAATAAGCGGACTTTGTTTATTAGTCCCCGTTAAACTAATATTAAACACTTGATTTAAAATAAATGGAAAGATATGAACTAAGGATATCTAAGATGTATATAGGAATATGTAGGCTGCAGCCTACCCTAAACTACAGTCAAATGACTGTATAAAATGAGATAAAAAATTAGGGTAATTGGCGCTGCCTTTGGTAATGGACTAGAGTATAAACAGTGATAGATAAAACTGATATATAAATATACCGTGGTGTATATGTATAAAATTGGTCAGTGCAACAAATGAATAAATATATAAAAACAGCATACGATACGATATATATAAATAGTAAAAAAACACAGTGACAGGTGTGTATCAATATCCCAGTGATAAAGTGCAATCAGGTGACAACATGTATATAAAAAGTATGATCCAGCAATAAAATATATATAGTGCACTATAAATTAGATACAATACAAGGGTATAAATACAGCACCGTCGCATCACTTCCGGTTCCGGCATTCTGGTGGAATGCATTGCGTTCCAGGACGCTACTCATTGCTTGCACTGACTGCAATATTGTGAGTACCCATTTTTATGTATGATTTTCCAATAAAGGCTTTACGGTATTACACTATTAGCCTTCTTTTCTGCCCTATATGACCCTCCTGCCCCTACACATTACTCAGTGGCCGAAGTCCATCCACGGACCGTTGGATATATTACCGCTCCCAAAGTAGATGACCATAGGATTCTGAACTCCTTTTGGGACGCCAATATACCACGGACCCCCAGGGACGACCCCCGACATCCCCCCATCACAGAAGGGAGACAGGAGCCTACAGAGCGACTTTCGCTTACACCTAATACCCGCTCTATACCACTGTGTGGGGTGGGTATATCTGGTTAGTAGGACATTTACCTTAGGGGTTACGCAGTACCTCATCAGTTACCCACCACGGGGTCACCCTAAGATTCTTTCACAAAGTCACCTGTATATCCATATGGTTATGGACTAATCCGGTTATCTACACACCATCACTTTATTTCTGGCTATAAGGACTCTTTTTGGCCAGTTACCCCATTATATGCGATATTCACTTTTGTGCACTTCATTGCACTCTATTTTTTGTCACTTTATATTTTAAATTTTTTGAACGCCTAGACCACTTTTTATATTTTTAGTGTGCACCCTATTGCACTTTCACTGCCACTAAATTTTGTTTTATCTATTTATACCCTTGTATTGTATCTAATTTATAGTGCACTATATATATTTTATTGCTGGATCATACTTTTTATATACACGTTGTCATCTGATTGCACTTTTGCTGTTTTTATATATTTATTCATTTGTTGCACTGATAATATGCACTGACCAATTTTATACATATACACCACGGTATATTTACATATCAGTTTTATCTATCACTGTTTATACTCTAGTCCATTACCAAAGGCAGCGCCAATTACCCTAATTTTTTATCCTATTTGATTTAAAATAAGTCTTTCTATTTGAATGCATATTACAATGACAGTGATTATATGTTTTTTAAACTGTTTTAAAAAGGTTTGAATTACCTTTCTTAGATTTATACCTCCTGTTCTTCTTGGCGCTGCGCTTCTCCCTAACTTCTGTTCGAGGAGCATGCACACTCTGTCTCCTGAATTTAAAAAGTCAACAATTTTTTTAAACAACCCTTATTAGTCAAATGTTTCTTCTGTGCTTATCTATCAATCAACTTGTTTTCCACACATGTATAAGAATAGGTGCGCAATAGATGCTCACCAATACGGAAGGTCTCATCTCCCACAAAGACTAATGGTCCAGAGCCATGGATGGTTTATGTTGTAGAACATGAAGCTGATTGTTCTTTAAGCGCTGAAAAATCTTTGAGCGTTAAATATGCTTGAATCACGGTTGCTACCATACAATCCCACATCAACAGACATAATCCTATTCAGCATCAACTACAACCAGCAGTACCACAGAGAAATATTTTTTGGAATTTATGTACTTGCTTTCATTGTATGGCAATATCACAGTCCAAATGTGCTTTCTGTCAGTCCTCCTATGCATTTCGGGAAGTTGGTTTTATGACAGAAAAGGTCAGCAATCGCTTGCCACCTGTTGGTGTTGGCATTACAATCCTCTGTACATTTCTCCATATGGCCTTGCATGTCAACAACAATATCTTTAGCTTTCCCAAGTGGAAATTGAAATACATTAAAGAATAGGAATTTCAAGTAGCTAGAAACCTGTGAAAACAAATTAAATTGATTGTTTTTTTATGAGCATATGTGATGAGCATATCAGATAACTACAATATAGAGCTTGTGCTTCAGAAGAAGCAGAATAGTGGTGCTGGGGCCAGCAGGCAAGTGCTTTTTGGGCATTTTAATCTACTACCTTTCTTAACCCCTATCTGGAGTTGCAGGAGTATGTGTAAAATAACCTTATATCATGAAATAAAATTCCCAGACTCACATTTTTTCTCTTTTTTTTTCCAGAACCAAATGCAACTTTGATGATAAGGAGATTGAAGAGCAGGGTGTAGAGGAAGCTGTGTGTGAGGAAAATCCAAGCACTGTAAACCCTGTAGATAGTTCTGTAGTGTGTAGCAGTGCCTCTGTTAGCACTGCAGATGTTTCTTAAAAACCAGAGGATCAGCCTGCCCATCTTTTGCTAAGCCAGGCTTTAGGCTGAGGCCTAGTTCTCTGAGAAGCCACGTCCAGCAACAGTGTGGAAACCAAGATGAAACCCTCCTGAAAACAATTACCAATTTATTGAAAAAGAAAACACCCCTGTCCACTGCCTTTGCAGCTTTAGTCAGGGGGTGACAAAAAACGCAGCTCAACCTGTTTTTACAACTCCCCCAACTACAAGTGTAATGGAGCCCTAATAGTTAGGTTTTCAAACAAGCTTTTGGAGTGTTCTCGTCTTCTAAGTCTCTAAAATTACATATGAAAAAAAGGGAACAGCCAACAGCTAGTTCAAAAACGTTAACTGTTTGTGCAAATAAAACCGGTATCAAGGACAGTATTTTATACAGCTCTAATCACCTTAATGTAGAACTTCATGTATTTATTTATTTGTTTTAAATTTTACAAAATAAAAACATTAAAATCAATAGAGAGGTTACTCAGTCTAAAGGTAATTATCAGGCACTCTGGTAACAATGCTTTCTGGTATGCTGTTTCCTTCAGTACAAGGTCTGGTTTCAGTGTTTCTAGAAGGTTGATAAAACTGAAAGAAAGAATTAAAAATAGTTATCTGTATAGCATTATTTACAACATTACAAAAAAGTTCTAATTAGCCCCTTCTTATCACCTGCAGTCATATATGTTGCGGCATTGAGGTGGTCTTTATTCTGCGCTACCACATATATGTGTCACTGCTTTGTGTCTGCAGCATTCTCAATTATGCAACCCCATCCCTGTGATCAATTGAGCTTGCTACAGACAAAAACTAGTGACACATATACAGTATATGTGGGTACATGGACTCACTTTCACATATAGTATATAATTGTACAACAGACAGATAAGGGTTAAAAGGAGTTGAGAATAAACACACAAAATCTATTGTGTCATGATTCTCAACTGAAATCATTCTTTTGTGTGAATAATTAATTTACTGTAAAAACAAATTTTAGACAAATTATTTCATCAGCACATTATTAGGTATTCATAATAAATTGTAATTAGACATGTGCAGTTGTGCACTTCCGAATAATTTGTTTTGTTTTAATTTCATTCAGGTTTTTTTTCCGTTTATCTGATCATTCGTTATGATCAGCATTCGTTACTTCGGATCATTCGTAACTTCAGATGCATTCGTATTTGATCCGTTCTATTAGTTTAGAAGTGGAATTTATTACTTCAGATAATAAAATAGGCGGGAGGAGTTTGGGGGGAGCCTTGTAACAGTAGGCTTGGGAGACCCTTGAAACTAAGGTCAGGTGACCTTAGAAGTTTCTGGAAGGCAGAGGGTCCACTATAAAAAGGGCGTTCTGCAAAGGATAGCTGCCAGTCGCCTCCGAGGGTAAGCTGTGGCAGAGCTCTGCAGAAGAGCTGTAATACTCGAGCCCTCCGCCAGCATCCCTGAGGCGACTGAGGAGAAGACTGGCTGCGCCGCTGCCTATCCTTACCAGTGGAAGAAGCGGCAGCTGAAGAGGTGGCTGAGGCGGTGCACAGAAGAGGATCGATGACCAGAAGAATGCAGCAAGACCCAGGGGAAGGAGGCAGCACAGAGGACGGAGGAAGAAGAAGCCGGGCTCCAGTTCAAGGTCCGTCGCGTCAAGAGGAGGAAGGTGGAGCCAGAGATGAAGGCGGAGCTGTCACGGGGCTGGCGAAGAGGCTCTACAGCCCATCAGCACCGGGGAGGAGTGGCACAAGCAGCAGGGCGGAGTTGCCAGAAGGATGACGTAGCAGAAGGCGGAGTTCGGAGCAGAAGAGTTTCAAGAAGAGGGGAGGAGAGTGCAGGAGGATTGCCTAGGCAACAGAAGACGCCGAAGAGCGGGGCTGTCAACAGAGAAATACAGGAAGAGCAAGGTGACAGCTGCCGTGATGAGAGCTATGTATCCTTTAATCAGCCAGCAGAGCACAGTACAATATACACACAAGAAGAAGATGTTGTGCCTGCTGGGCCTGGTGTGTGTATGCCTGTTAACTTTCTGAATAACTTATCTGATTCCTTGACACAAATTGCCAATGCTTTAGCTTTTATAAAAATGGAGTGGAGGATCCGCAAGTAAATAGTTATGTTGCAGCAGCATGGTCAGTACCTGAAGGCGGAAAGAAGCAGGGCATTATTTCATCTTTGTATACTAATAGTAGCGACGTATTTAAAGGGAAAGTAACTTTAAACATGAGTGGTATTCCTGAGATCTCGATTAAAGAAAGAATGCCTTGCTTAATTTCGCCACTGGGTTTTAATTTATCATCAGGTTTAAAAGAAAACATTTGGAATGAGAAATTTTTGGATTTATTGTCACTGCTCCCATCTAGCAAGGAATTGTTGAGGCAGGACAAAGTTAAAAATGAGGAGGATAGAAGAAGACCGGTGGCCAAGTCGTTTAACAATTGGCTAAAGGTCTTTTGCATTTATGCGAGCATCATGTGGGAAAAATATCCAACGAAAATGTCAGGTTTGTTTCATCATATTGAGATCATCCTTGAAGCTTACAAAAATGAAAAATGTTGGCAGCTTTGGATGATTCACATATGATGAGTCATTCTGACAAATGTTAGCGGTGCACAAGGACCTTACGTGGGGAAGCAAGTATGTCGGCCCGTGGCTTAATTTACTGATACACTGATACCACACACTAGCAAGATCTTTAAATAATGTGAGTGCAACGGTTTCGGTAGAATATAAAAAAGGAATTTGCTTTGCGTTTAATGATTCGCAATGCAAATGGCAAACATCTGTCGATATAGGCATGAGTCTCCCTTTTGTGCTAGACCTCAGTGTGGCTAAGTGTTTTAAGAAAATGGCTTCTGGAATGCAAACGGGAAACAGAGAGCCAATTCTTAAAGGGCAAAACACCAGTGAGCCTTCCAAACATGCTGCCATGGCTGCTCAAATACCCAGAGCGTCAGGTGATCAGCATGCTTTGTAAAGGTTTTGAAATAGGATTTCGGTTACCAGTTTTCAACGAGGAAGATTGTTCAGAGGTTAACAATTTAAAATCAGTTGAAAGATTATCATTTACAGTAGAGGAAAAATTATTAAGGAATTAGTAGCAGGGAGGGTGGCAGGACCTTTTTTAACACCACCTTTTAGCAGCTTTAGAGTTTCTCCATTGGGTATTCTACCCAAAAAAGAGCCTAATGGGTTTAGGCTTATACACCATTTATCTTTTCCACAAGGTAGGTCCCTTAATGATCAGATAGATATGGAAAACTGTTCGGTTGAGTATGCATCCTTTGAGCGAGCCATTTGCCTATTGAGAGACCTTTGTAAGCGTTCATTATTGGCAAAGGTTAATAAAAAATATGCATTCACACTGTTGCCTATTCCTCCGAGCAGTTTTAATTCATTTGGTTTTGTCAGGTCACCTGTGGCCAGGTGACAACTGCACCCTGTTGGGGACAGGGGTGCACCACAAAGGTAGTGAACCCAATAGCTAACTGCTGCTGATGGACAGGAAACGTGAGCCCAATATTCCCCAGGGCGTGGAGTCTAAGGCCCAGCAGGTGTTCACCAGAGCCTCTAATGGTGAGGATGGCCTTCGCTGCAGCTGAACCCAGGTCGCGGCCCCTGGAGTCCCCCAGGTCACACTCCGTAAGAAGAGAGGGGAAGCAGCCACTCAGGACACAAGGGATAGTGATGGGTCAGCCGAGGTTGGGGCAAACAGGCAGACGAGGGTAACCAAGAGACAGGCCAAAGGTCAGGGTCACAGGCAAACAGGAGTAGTCAGAGACAAGCCAACGATCGGTACACAGCAAGGTAGACATAGCACACTGCAGACAGGAACACAAGCTAACAAACAAAGTTGAACAGCAAAGCTGACCTGCAGTGCACTAGTTAATATAGACTTCCTGGAATGGCCTGGGGTGGAACCATACAGGGAGGAGAGACGATAAAAGGCAGCCAGAAAGAGAGTCAGGCCTCTAATGGAGACATGGAGGAGAAGGTAAGCTGCCGGACACTATTGCATGTCCATGGGGTCCACCTTCCAATGGGGTATTCCCTGTCATGTTTTTACTTTGAAGCCTTTTTCGACTTTTGTGGAATGGGTTTTAAAGTCGTTGACAGGATCAAGATATATATTACACTATTTAGATGATTTTCTAGGCCCAGCTGAGTCAAGTCATTGCGCAGGTTTAAAATGTAAAAATGTTGGAATCCCGTTAGCTAAAGAAAAAACAGTTTACCCGACAGAGTGTTTGGAATATTTAGGAATCTCAGTAGATACAATGAATATTGAGTTCAGGCTTCCCAAAGAGAAATTGGATAGAGTTTTTAAAATTATTATTATTTTAATTAGAAGAAAGAAAGTGTTATTGAAGGAAATCCAAAATTGTTGGGATATTTAGCTTTTGCGACACGGGTACTACTGGTTGGTAGAATATATTCTAGGAGAATGTATTTAGCAGTCGCAGGTTTTAAAAATCCATATTCGCATATCAGATTGACGCAGGACATGCGTGAGGTTATGCTGATATGGACCCAGTTTTTGAAGAATTTTAATGGTAGAGCCATAATGCAGCAAGCCTCTATTCTGTATTGTCAATTCTGCCTATATACAGATGCAGCGGGTTTGTCTGGTTTTGCTGCAGTATGAAATAACAGTTTGTGTGCTGCAAAATGGCCGGAACATTGGAAAGAAAGAGATTTGTTAAGAAATATAGTTTTATTGGAAATATTTCCCATGGTTGTAGCTCTGGAGATCTGGGGAGTACATTTTCGCAACAGGCGCCTTTTGTTTAGTACAGATAACATGGGCATTCTGTTTGCAATCAATTGCTTAACATCTAGATTTCCCCCCCCCCCCCCCAGTTATTACGTTAAAAAGATATTTGGTGTCAAAGTGTATTTTATACAATATTTGGGTTAAAGCGAAATATATCTCAGGTAAGCTGAATGTAATCGCTGATGCTCTCACGGTTTCAGATGAACACTCTTTTCGATTTGGTGCCGGAGGCGGACAAAGTGGGTGTGGCTTGTCCCGAACATCTATGGGACTTGGTTTGATTCAGCAAAACATTCAAAATTCATTGGCAAAATCAACTTGGAATAGTTACTCATCTTCATGGCTATTATGGTTGTCATTTATAAATGAAACCAATAGCCTTACGGCGGCTTTTTCAGAAAGGATGGTGTTAGCTTTCATTAATTCTTTATTAGAAAAAAATTATTCATGGTCCCATTTAAATAAGATTTTATACAGGATTTCATTTTTTCTAAAATTACAAGGGTTTCCGTCTTTATTTAGTTTCTTTTCGGTTTAACAAATCATGAAAGGTTATAAGAAGGAAAAATGTACGGTCGATAAAAGATGCCCCATCCCTGGCCAGACGACGCACCCTATCGAGATTGACAGCCGTGGAGGACTTCCGGGATTACACGGCTTGGCGTGGAGCCAGGTCTTTGTAACTGGAAATGCCGAAACGCTGACCGCAGTGACTATATGAGAGTGATGAGTTTACCTGTTTGTTACCACAAGTGAGTGTAATGTATTTTATTTTACTCGATTAAAATGTTATCAGACATATTGCACTAGTGGAGGCATATATTTTATTTCCACATACACATGAGGAAGAGTGAGTAACTATCATTGAAGTGGACCACGGATTATCCCCTACTGTATCTGTCTCGTCCTGTTGCCACAGGTGGATATGCATATGTGAGGTGGGCTCATTTATGAGAATAAATGGGCATGGTGATCCGGTGAGTGGCCATTTCTTACCTTCCCCCTGCACTTGGTGGTGGATTACAGGTGAACCTACAAGACCACACAGAACATTGACTTCCTAGTGAAATGTGTCTACAGGATCATATAAGGAAGGACTAAGCATATATACATCTTTGCTATCAATGATCTGATGGTCAATGAGACTGATTTTTTCTAGACCACACTGAGAAATATTCTGCGGAAGGAGTCACTTAATGTTTTGAGGACTGTTTTCAGTGCTACACTTCATTTGGGGTGATTTGCAGTTTATTTATGAGACATTTTCAATATTGTTTTTGCGCTACTATTCTTTCATTCAATTCCATCATCAAATATATTTGTTATTTGTTTAAGTAGCAGCACTATTGGTCTATACTATTACCAGCAGGGTGCTGGTGCTTCCTAAAGTGCGGAGATAGTTCTACAGTTTGGGCGTGAGGCTGAGGATTAATAGTTATTATGGCTTTTTCAATATGTTTCTTCGTGGTGTTGTATATTTTGAAGCTTTTGCTTCCAAATAAAAGTGTGACAAGAGATCTGTTTTTTGAGGATATAGTAATAGAGGAGGTTTTGGTTAAGATTTTTCTACGCAAATAATAAAGTCGCACTAATCTTTCATATATAGACAAAATTAATGTCCATAAATAAAGTCCAAAATTGATGAAATTAAACAGTGATGTGTAGAACCAATGATTTCAATCTAGGCTCCCAATGGTAATGTGCTTACCAAAAAGTTAAACAAATGAAGCAAGGAATCCAAACCGAGATCTTGACAGCTTGACTGTAGGTACCATTGGTTGAACTCGCAAAGAGTAAATAATGTGGAATCATGAAATTAAAAAAGAAAAAACGCCATAGCGTAAAACCCCACAACACAATAATAATAAATAAAAATATTGCGTTGCACTGACAAAATAGTGAATACACCAGTGTAAACCAAACTCCAGTGAAAAATCCAAAAAAAAATGGTACTCTATCCACCACCGATCTTATCGCCTCTTACCAGACTTCAAATGTAATCTTTGAAAACGTCATCTGTGACAAAACGGCGTAAGGTCACAGCGTGCTGACGTCATCCCCTTGAGCGTCCAGGAAGTGCAGATGCACGTAGCCGTCCGGCCGGCGGCATACACAAGCGATACTATATTTCCTGCATGTGAGTTTGTTACCTTTTTTTTTTTTACCAATAAACAAGTCTTTACGATTTTACACTATGGCGCCTCTTTTCCTTCTATGGTGGTGATATCTATTGGGGCTTGTTTCCTGGAGTATTTCGTGTGGAGCCTGTGTTATTCTCCCAACTTCAGGATTTCCTATAAGTGTAATTACATTTGAAGTCTGGTAAGAGGCGATAAGATCGGTGGTGGATAGAGCACCAGTCTGTCATTGTGGTTTATATGATTGCTTTTAACCACTTTCTGGTAAGGAGTACCTACACATATCCTTCTTTCACTGGGCTTCACTCTTCATATTGCACACTTTTATGCTCATTCAATTTGTGTTCTGGTAAGCAGCGCAATTATCGGTGGTGGATTTCACTTATTCACTACTTCACTTTGCTTTGGTTGGTTAGGCAGAACAACATTTATATTTTTTGGGATTTTTCACTGGAGTTTGGTTTACACTGGTGTATTCACTATTTTGCAATATTTATATTTATTATTATTGTGTTGTGGGGTTTTACGCTATGGCGTTTTTCTTTTTTAATTTCATAATTCCACATTATTTACTCTTTGCGAGTTCAACCAATGGTACCTACAGTCAAGCTGTCAAGATCACGGTTTGGATTCCTTGCTTCATTTGTTTAACTTTTTGGAAGCACTTTACCATTGGGAACCTGGATTGAAATCATTGGTTCTACACATCACTGTTTAATTTCATAAATTTTGGACTTTATTTATGGACATTAATTTTGTCTATATATGAAGGATTAGCGCAACTTGATTATTTGCATTTTTATTTGGGTGTGGTCACACTTGAAGTTGCAGCTACAAGTATTTCAATTAGCACAATTACTATACAATTTTCTAAGATTTTTCTACGTTAATCTAAAACAGACCAAATGGGTCGAGGTATATGGATCTCTTTATACCAATGCCCTAATCCAGTAATTTGCCCAGTCAGATTACTATCGCATTATGTACAGGGACGGCCAAATGGAGGTAAATTATTATTTCTGCATGCTAATAGGTCACTGTTGACAACATTTCAGTTTGACAAAGTTCTTCAGAAATGTTTAAAATTTTTGAAAATAGAGAGCTCTAGTATTTCTTGCCATTCGTTTAGGATTGGGGCAGCTACTGAAGCAGCACAATTAGGGATGGTTAAGGAGGGGATCAAGAAAGTGGGAAGATGGAGTTCTGATGCGTATTTGAGATATATTAGACCAAACTTTTTATCTTTTAATTCCTAGGTAAGAAGCTGATAATTTGGATCATCGGGCACTCTTTTGTCTATTGGGCACATAAAAGAGGGGAAGAGAGAATTTACGCTGTAAACCTGGATTTGGATCCGAATTAATTTCAAATATTTTGGAGTGGTAGGCGAGGAATGGTCTGGGACGATTTAATGAATGAGTTGGGAAGATTAAGTTATGATTGGCCTATGCCAGACATTTTATTAATCCACTTAGGGGGTAACGATATCGGTAAACAAAAGACATTCAATTTAACGTTTAAGATGCGTTTTGTCATTCAAAGGTTTAAAGCAGTATCTCCTAACATGGTTATTGTGTTCTCTGAGATCATTCCTCGCTTAATATGGTTGCAAAATAGGACTGGTAAGGTTTTTGACAAGATAAGGAAACGGATCAACCACGGGTTGGAAGAATGTTTGAGTTTAGGCTATGGTTTGTCATAAAGATTTAGATGGTGGAATCCCGGGTCTATATCGGAGGGATGGTATTCATCTGTCGGATATAGGCTTGGACATTTTGAATTTAGACTTCCAATCCAGACATCAATTGAAATGGCCGCAGGCTGGCAAAGGTAGTCAGGAGGCTTTAGGCATCCTCCTGACTTGGTGGAAAAGGTATAGGAAAGCTATGCATGGTTAAGATAACCCGAGCTTCAAAAGTGGGTTGTGTTGTGGAATAATTGATCTATTTGTGTGAAAAAGTTTTAATAAATAAATTGATGTATAGTTTAAAAATACATTTCTGAAACAAATAAATAAAGGCCAAGGCCATTTAGTTATCCAAATAGTGTTGTTGGTTTTTTATTTGATGTCTGGAAGTAGAATGACTGCTTGCATTTCCATGTGAGGGAAGAAGGAAAAGGGGTTTCAAGGCCCCCTTTATCCCTTTTTTCTCATGGGAATGGCAGCAGCCTAAGTGGTTTCATGGCTCCCCTTAAAATAGGCAGGAGGAGTTTGGGGGAAGCCCTGTAACAGAAGGCTTGGTGGACCCTTGAAACTAAGGTCCGGTGACCTTAGAAGTTTCTGGAAGGCAGGGGGTCCACTATAAAAAGGCGGTTCTGCAAAGGATAGCTGGCAGTCACCTCAGAGGGTAAGCTGTGGCAGAGCGACCCGCCCTCCCTCCCTAATGGAATATTGCGGCCTTGTTTATGTGGTAGGTCACCTTTATCGAAAGGGGGACAACTTATGGGAAAGTTATGCGTGGTTAAGATAACCCGAGCTTCAAAAGCTGGGTTGTGTTGTGGATTAATTAATTTATTTGTGTGAAAAGATTTTAATAAATAAATTGATGTATGGTTTACCAATAATGAAACCAATAAAAAAGGCCGAGTCCATTTAGTTATCCAATTAGTGTTGTTGGTTTTTTATTTGATGTCTGGAAGTAGAATGACTGCTTGCATTCCCATGCAGTCTGATAGAGAAAAACATACAAGGGAATAGGGGACAAGCTCATTGGCCAGAGATAACAAACTAACACTGCCCACTGTCGGAAAGAACGAAAATACGAAAATGAAATTATCCCAATGTAATTG
Source organism: Pelophylax lessonae (assembly GCF_965119305.1). Classification (NCBI taxonomy): domain Eukaryota; kingdom Metazoa; phylum Chordata; class Amphibia; order Anura; family Ranidae; genus Pelophylax; species Pelophylax lessonae. The sequence goes on along the minus strand of NC_138772.1, from coordinate 429,412,934 downwards.
ATTCATTCAATTTGTAGGTTGAATCGTTTTTCGTTCTTTCAGATTTTTGTATTTTCGAGTTTTAGTTCTTTCAGGTTTTCATTCTTTCTGACAATTCAATTTCTTATGCATTCGTCAAAAAAGTCTTTGTTCATTCGGATCCTCCCAAATGAACGAATATGGGGAATTTTGCCCTAAAACGAATTCAGAATGAAACAGATTCCACATGTCTAATTGTAATGACTAAATAATAAAAGTGAATATTGACAGATACTTAATTTCCCACTTACTGCGCCTCTCACCTGTAGTCATCCTCACTGCAGTCTTCTAAGCTAGATGAATGAAAAACAATGATTGCGTATGCAGCCAAATTTCAGTGCATTTTAACACTTACCTTTTAAATGACATGTATGTAAAACAGAAGAATCCTGGTAAAAGGTCCAAAACTGCCCTTTCAATTCATGTTGACTCATCAACAGATGAACCCAAAATTGCCATTTTGGATATTCCAATCTCCTCATCCTCCTCCTCAATATAGCAATCATCATAAAATTGATCAGGGCTGTTATGGTAGACATAACTCGGAAAACAACCGGTGAAAAACTGGTAAAAATCACATCAACATACAGTATGTCAATGTGCATAAAAACACACTACAATGCAATAAAGATGCATGTCAATGGGCATCAACACATGTCAAAGTACATGCAATTACGCCTTATAGCATGAATGAGCAATTAGCCTACATGATAAAATGCTGTGTTATACCATGCGGGCAGCTGTCAGCTTCAGTTCTTAGCAGGGATTGGAGCAATGCACGTTTTAGAGCATCACACTGCTTTGTTTTTTTTTTTTAACTTTAACTAAAACACAGGGACACTTCATTCATGTCTAGTGGGGTGTGCTGCATGCAATACCATTCAGTTCGCTGTGGAAAAATGCAGCCATGCACCCCAGTAGTGACCTGTACTTATTGAGTGTGGCAAAAGGCAGGTCACTGCACACAGTGTCGACAAGCCCTAAGGTTCAACACAAAGGCACATAAAAAAACAACAGTTTTCTATTTGCCTTGTTCACACCATACATGTGTGCTAGTAAAAAAATGCAGTCCTGCAGTGTATAGTGTTGAATAAAGTATAATTTGATGAAACTACAATAAAGTTAAAAAAAAAAAGAAAAGTGTAACCTGCTCATACACCAGTATGTATGCATTTTGACGTGCAAGCTAGTGTGAATGAGCCATTACTACTTTGTTGCTGCATTTTCCACATACAGCCAGGCTTTGGACAATGAACAGCTACAGTACATTGGTTATGGCAATCATTATCAGTATGAACTGCAGAGTTTTCCATGTTCTATGGCCTTTCTTTGTCTAGATGCTGGAATGTGCCAGGTGTATGATGAAAATCCAAGCAGCGCAGTATAGGCCACCACCAGGTAGAATGCACAGTGAATGCTGTGTGTTTTTGCATGATCTGAGAAATGAACCTATAGTGACATACTGCACAAGAAAAAGGAGAGCAGCGCCATCTAAGTGCAGTATAAATATTGCGTTTATTCTAAAAGACAAATGCAAACACACAGGAAGGGCATGATAAAATTGCATATAAAGGGTTTATCCACTCTAGTGGGAGGGCAAGTAGCGAGGATCCGGGGAATCTTCACTGGTTCCAGCTGTGCTAGTGGATCCCAGCACTTCCAGGTGTGCGGTGTCCCTCAGAGAAGAACCGCTGACTTCACTTCCGGGTAGAAGGTGGAGTAGGAGGTACACGTGTTCGAAACATGCGTGCTTCTTCCTCAGGCAGTGAGTGCGGCCATCAGGGAGGAGGTATAAGTAGGTAGTCGAAATGGGGGGCAAAGCCATGGTAATTGGCTCGCAGTAAATAAATACTGCACACTGCTGATAGGGATAAAGACAGACCTAACAGGAGCAGGAGTTTGTAAACCTTCCACTAGGCATCTATTAAAGGTTTACAGATGTGGGTACATGTTTATTCAGCCTACTGGATGTAAATCAAATACACTCAATAGACTATACCTCCGACATTGCCAGTGATGAGTATCTGACATGAAAGCAGGGTGTGATAAGCCACTCCATGGTGCTATACGCAGGTTAAAACAGCAGTGTTCTTTTACTCAGAGAGGGAGAAAATCCTTCTTTTTTTAATTCCTTTCACCTCTGTGCCTTCATTTTTCCGCTTTTAGACATGAAAAATATACACTGTGTATTGCTGTAATGATTAAGCAGTTGCCACAATGCGTAATGTGCCACTGTGACACACTAGTCTGCTATTTTGCCTCACTGTACTATAGATGCCATATTATAATGATTCTGTAATTCAGATCTAGACAAATCACATGCACAGTTCACCTTTCATCATCCAATGACATATCAGATTGGAATTCAGATGGGTAGATCCCAGGTACATCCACACCTTGTGGTTCTAAGAATGGGCCTTTGAAAATGAGTAGCCGTTCATGATTTGGCTCTCAATATTGCCCTCATAACTGAAATATCCTTCAGTGTTTCAGTGAGATTAGACAACTAATATCTGGCAATAACCTTGAGCTTAACTTTGGTTTAATGCACATCGGTATGCCTTTATATATGTAAATTGTATTTTCTGTAAATCATTATGTCTACAAGAGTTAATATTTTGCTTAAAAACACTGATAGAAAAACTGGCTGAAATGACTAAGTTGGTAATTATATGAGTGTTTCTGATTTGGTTTGGAAGACCAGAAGTGACACATTTCCTAATGTACCCTATGCTGTACATGTTGTACTGCCAGAAATGAATGGAGATCCACATTAGAGGATATAATCAATTTCATTTTGTATGGCCAGGAACTCACTTGATTAAGCTATCTGTGTTATGGTAAATTGTAGGCCAAGAGTAAAAAAAATTCCATAGGGAAAAAATACAAGCTATGATTTATTTTGCCCTGTCCTCATATTGCAAAAAAAATAAAAGATTTCTGTATTTTTCTATTTAAACTGGATCAGTCAATTTACAGATAACACTCTTGGATGTGATTATTTAGAAGCGCAGTGTAATGTTTGTCTGGTTTACTTGTTTGTATTCCAGATTATCATATTAATACACTTTTTATGAATTTAAAGTAGCAAATGAGACCTTAATGCAATTCAATATAAATAATACAAAAACAATCTAAGCATTATTTGTAACTATCTTGGCAGTGCAATTCTCTTTATTCGTATGACTTCCCCAGGTGGGTCTATTTATGTTCATTAATTGCACACCATCAAAACCACCAAACAACTGGTAGATCCCATACCTGGTTGTTTATCACAACCCTTTTTCTGTACATACAGTGGCATAATATTTTCAAAGGTTTGGGAAATCTGGGCATTCTAGATCAACTGCAAGATTATAGTTCTTATGGTGAGATTTTTAGTGTATTTATTTTTGTCTTTTGGCTGAACATGATTAACATGTGTCACCTATTTTTCAACATTAGCTCATTGCATTTCTCCCTCTTGCAACCTTTTTTTTCTAAATACCTTTAGGCTTTTTCATGTTCCTATTTTCATCTTTCTCACCAAGGCGAAAATGACATGTCTTGAACCTCCTGTAGCCTCTTGGGATATCCATGTCATATATCCCAGAAAGATATAGGCAATAACTCTAAGCTATCACAAGATTTACCTGTTCTAAACAGGGGTTAACCAGGGGTTGTGTACTTGTTGTCATAGCATTATAACCTCCCCCTGACTTTGCCAATACCATAGTTAGGAGTAAATAAAATGATTGCTAGCTAGACCTGCATGTGCATTTGCGCAAGATCTAGAGACACAGCATCAAGGGGTAGCCGCTAACTCCTGATACTCCATGATTGCATACATACTACATTACAATTATAAAAGACTTACAAGTCTTACATTTATTTTAGTACCTAATGTTTTTCAGTTTGGCAGATGGTCCTTTTTAACTATTTAACTATGTAAGTAGTTTGAGCTCTGTATGATAATGCTGTCTTGAGATGGAAAGGACTTTTAGCGTTTTTTTGAGCTCTGCACCTTGACCATAATCAGCTTCATTCATTTTACCAAATTAAACTGAATTCTATATTGTTCCATAGCTGACAAAATATGTTGTCACAACTAGCTCTAAGGTTAAATAGGGATAATGTATTCCTACTTGATACTCAGTTTTTCATCAGGATCTGGTTCTAATAGGTGGGAACAAAGGATGTAAGGCAGGATTTTTTAGGCAGCAGTGATATACCTCAATCATTTTCACATGTCAGGGATTTGCTTGTTTAGGAATAAATTATCCAAGCACTAGAGCTTAGTGTTGCCAATTTGCATACTGTGTGAAGTTGCTAGTTGACATTGCCTTTAGTAGTTTAATATCTGCTAAATCTTCCAGTTGACGCTCCCTCCGTACTTTGCATTTTTTTCCCTTGGTATAATTTTTATATCATTTTTGGAAATGTCGTCATAGGTTTCTTCCAGTACATCATAACATATGTTTCTCTGTTCTCTGTATACCTCAGTAGATGCATGATCACAGCACAGGTGAATTTGATTTTTATAGTACACATCTGTCGGTTATTTCCACTGAAACCAGTAACCATGGGGTTGATTTACTATAGCACCTACCGTAAACGGCCAATGGGCTCACTCCCGTGCATAAACAACTACTTTTAGTTGGCGAAAGGATTTACTAGTTAGTCAACAAATAGTCATAATTGCAGATTTACTAATTTGTAGCAAGCAATAAAAGACCCCATAGACTTATGTGTCCCGTGATGTACTTCAAGAAATTGATTTTACAGGTAAGTATGAATTAAAAATCCATTTTTCTTTTCATCACAGGACACAGAGCCATAAATCATAACATATGGGACAACCCAAAGCAATGCATCTGAGGGGAAGGGGACACCAAAAACAACTGCCATCTGACCCTAAAAGAAGGATTACACCGCCGCCTGCAGCACACTGTGGCTAAAAGCAGACTCCTCCTGGGTCCCGACATCCACTCTATAGAACCAAGTGAACACATTCACTGACGACCAGGTCACGGCCTTGCAAATCTGAGCCATAGAGGCTTGATGGCGATGTGCCCAAGAGGCACCTACTCCTCTGGTAGGGTGTGCCTTTACAGGAAAAGGTGGAACCTTTCCTGCTAAACCATACGCCTGGGTAATAATCTGGAGAATCCAACAAGAAATTGTAGATTTAGATGCTGCCAACCCCTTTTTGGGGCATTCTAGCAGTGCAACCAAGCTCTCGGTCTTATGAATCGGAGCTGTTTCCTGTAAATAAAACTTAAGTGCATGCATTACATCAAGAGAATGCAATACCTTTTCCTCCTCTGAATTAGGATCTGGAAAAAAGGAAGGTTGTATAATGTCCTGATTCAAATGAAAGGCGGACACTACCTTGGGCAAAAAATCTGGGTGAGGATGTAAAATCACAATATCTTTTTAAAATATCAAGAATGGCTCTTTACAAGAAAGAGCTGCTAGTTCTGATACCCTTCTAGCCAAAGTTATCTCAATCCAAAAGACCAGTTTTATGGTCAAAAGAACCAGGGGAACCCGCCCCAGAGGTTCAAAAGGCTGTTTTTGCAAAACTACCAACACCAAATTTAAACTTCACACCAGGCAATGTAGGATTTCCAGACCCTGTAATAAATATTTCTAGAGACTGGCTTCCTGCTGTTTATCAGTTTATGAACTGCGGGGCCAGATACAACCCGCTATTCCAATATTAAGGCTTGAATAGCCAAGCCATCAAATTAAGAAACTGTACAGCAGGGTGGAATATCAGACCTTGAGAGAGCAATTCCGGACGTAGTGGAAGAATCCAAGGCCTCGTCACTGCCAACCTCTGGATTTGCACATACCAAATCCTCCTCGGCCAAGCTGAAGCTACCAGAATTACTGGTTTCCCCTCCAGCTGGATCCTGTACAACAAACGGGATATCAGCTGTACTGGAGGAAAGGCATGAATCAGGGAATACTCCTCCCAAAGAGTCACCAAAGCATCCACTCCGACTCCGAGTGCATCCCTGGTCCTGGACACAAATCTCTCCAACTTATTGTTGAACCTGGATGCCAACAGATCTACATCTAGGTCCCGACCAGCGTAGGCAGATCAATTGAAAAATCTCGGGATGTAAGGCCCATTCCCCCGCAAACATCTGTTGACGGCTCAAAAAATCTGCCTGCCAGTTCTTTATTCCTGGAATGAACACTGCTGTCAGGCATGGCACAAACAGACAGGATAATATCCACTTCTTTCTGGGCTGATCGACTCCTTGTGCCTCCTTGATGGTTGACATAAGCCACAGCTGAGGCATTGTTGGATTGCACCCTAAGAGGGTGACCCCGAAGTCTTGGAATCCAGAATTTCAGAGCCCGACTGATTGCTTGAATTTCCAAAATATTGATGGGGAGAAGACTCTCTACCCAAGACCATTTCCCCTGGACAGTAGCTTCCTCCAGAACTGCTCCCCAGCCGGAGAGACTGGCATCTGCAGTCACTACCTACCTGGTCACTGGAAGAGAGGATTTCCCCTTCTCTAGATTTCTGGCCAACAACCACCAATTCAGACTCTATCGTACTCTTGGTAGCAGAGATATGGACCAGTCCAAGGACTGAATTTTTCCATTCCACACAGACAGAATGTTGTTCTGCAAGGGTCTGGCATGGAATTGGGCATAGGGAATTGCCTCGAAAGTGGACACCATCTTCCCCAGTAACATCATGCAAAGACGTATAGACGGATATCTCTCACCCTTACTATAGACCGAACCTGACCCTCCAGGTCTGAGACCCTTCTTGCTGGCAAGAATGTCTTTGCCTGCACCGTGTCAACAAGAATCCCCAGGTATTCTGCTGGACTGGCTGTAATGCTGACTTTGCTAAGTTCAGTATTCAACCCAGACGTTCCAAAAAATTTACTGTCTGAAGGATATTTCGGCTTAGAGCCGACAACGATCGATCTATTAGTAATAGATCATCCAGATATCCTATTACAGATATCCTTCGGGACCTTAGAACAGCCAATAGTGGAGCTAGGATCTTTGTGAACACTCTTGGAGCTGTGGCCAACCCGAAGGGCAGGGCCACAAACTTGAAATGATGGCTTCCAATCGCAAAAACGAAGGAACCTTTGATGGGTCTGAAATATAGGCACATGAAGATATGCATCCTTAATGTCTATGGATGCTAGAAATTCCTCTCCCTGCAGGGAGGCTATGACTGAATGAATTGATTCCATTCGGAAAGAACGAACGTTCAGAAACTGATTCAGTGCCTTGAGATCCAAAATAGGTCTCACATCCCCGTTTGGTTGGGGATTATGAATAGATTTGAGTAAAAACCCTTGAACCTTTTCGTTTTCTGGAACCTCGGTTATCACCCTCTGAGCTCTCAGCTGGTCCAATGCCTGAAAGAGAGATCTTACTTTTAGGGGATCTAAAGAAAGTGTGGCTGCTCGCACTGGAGCAGTGTAGACGTGCCGCGAGCCGCCACCCGGAGGTATCCACAGCGGAGGCCACTACCCGGCAGTGACATCAGCAAGCGTTGGGACCCGGCCTGGAAAGCATCAGGGTTGCCGTGACGACATGTTTCGCACTGCTGTGCTTTGTCAAAGTCCTTGTCACAATGCCTTTGTTTGCCAGACACCATGTGATCTTGTGTGCCTAGGCTTAGGTCAAATGTGGACATGGGAAAGCTTGTGAACAGGATTTATTTTTTAATATGCTTCAGCTGTTACATTCTACACAGAGCTTTTTTCAGCAAGAACGCGGGGGAACGCAGTTCCCGGACCTCCAGCACTTAATGAAGTGACGAGGACACTGTATTTTTGGCAATATCAACAGGAACCACATGAGAGCTGATATTATTACACCACTTTTTCCTGGATGATCCAAGACCCAGCAGAGTGTCCTTCAGCTTGATCTATTTTAAGGATCTCAAGGCATTTTTGATCACTGTAAGAGCAGTTATCAATATAATCTGGTAAGAGGCCATTCCTTTCTGTGTGGTGGAGGTGCAGGTTGTTTCTATTTTATCCACTGTTGTCCCATCTTCACACTTAGAGGTGTTTGTGATTGTGGAATAATCACATACTGTGGACTCTATTTGCGCTGCATTTATATTATATTATTTTATTTTTTCATCATTTATTTGATTAATTACTATTTGAACTTGGAAGCGTGGTTATTCTCTTTATTCTCTATCTTAGAGGGTGATTTGCCTTATCTCTGGGCCCAGGGCTTTTTCTGACCTTGCCCCGAAGGCTTGGGTCCGGATGCAGATGGTTGAGGCCGTTGCCACTTCCTGGAATTGAAAGCACTGGTATCATGAGTGCTGGGATCTTAAAAGAAGGACACCTGCTCTTCTTCTTTCACAGGTAGCAATGTACTCACCCCCCCAGATCTTTTGGATATACTTATCCAGATCATCACCAAACAGGCGTTCTCCCTGAAAGGGGAAGCTAGCCAGTAATTTTTTACATGGTAATTCCGCAGACCAGCTCTTTAACCAAAGGATTCTGTGCATATGTACTGTCATCAGAGCAAACTGTGACATTTGCCTTATGGAGTCCGTTAGAGCATCTACTGCGAAACACAAAGTGCAAGGTAGATCTGGCAGATCTTCCACAGTCTCTCCTTGAGAAGGAACTCAACTCGCTTGGCCACTCACTTTATGTGGTCTTTCAAAGACTGACATACTTCTATGGCTGCTACTGCTGGTTGTACTGCAGAACCTGCAACCGCAAAGGAGGCTTTCAATAAAGATTCCAACTTTTTATCCACTGGATCTTTAAAAACCTGGGCATTATCCACAGGACAGGCTAAATTCTTGTTAACAGAAGAAATGGCTGCATCCTCAGTGGGAATTTTCCATCTCTTAGAAAACCTTTCCTCCATAGGATATAACAATGAAAACCTTTTAGAAGGAACAAACATCCTATCAGGATGATTCCAATTATTATACACTTCTTGCTCCAAGAGTGGATGTATGGTAAATGACCCTGGACTCTGAGGAGGGCGCTATGAGCCCATGGAGGAAAAAGAGGTTTCAGTTGTCTCTAAAGGCAGAAGTTTACACTCAGCCCGTACCATCTCAGCAAGAGACTGAATAAACAATCTCTGGGATTGAGAGGCTGATAGAGATTCCTCTGACTCTGCCTGATGTGGAAATTTCAGCTTGACCTTCCATAAGGTCACATTAAGCTACATCTTCCATATCCTCTACTCAATCCTGAACTGATTCATGGGGTGGCTCAGGAGAAGGGGATCTAACCCGCTTCTTTCCTCCATGAGGTGCTGCAATCATGTCAGCAATCCTACCCTCTAGGCTGGCAAATGCCGATGCCAAATCATCCTTTGTGACATAGGCTGTGGCAGAAGTACACAGAGTAGCTGCTATGCCTGACAACCATAATGGCTCAGATTAGCTAGATGCCTCTGGCTTATCAGGAGGAGAAGACACAGTGGAAGCATGACTGGGACCCTCAGGGCCTGATGGTGGCACTATGTTGCCCTTTCTAACTGTGCTCACTCCAGCCCTTTTTCGGGCAGACATTGCTTTATAGCAAGACAACCTTGGGGTTCTACCTTTAAAGTGTACTCAAGGCTTGTGCAAAGCTTATACAGCCTAATGCACACAGCACTAATTATCTTAAGATATAGGGCCTATTTGTGCCAGTAACATACACCCACAGTGACTCACGCAACCCAGCTGCTGCTCTGTGTTCCCTTCAGCCTCTGACAGAGGCTAGCATGCTGGAAACAGTTCCTTTAAATTTGAACCTTTTTATGCTGAGTAGCGAATGCGCGGCGTGTATGTGGCGTCCATGTGCACGCCATTGCGTTCGAACCCACCTTCCTATGCAGGGTATGCCTGTTTATAAAAAGTAAACATTCCTGCATACGTGAACAATCCTTCGCCACAGACATGCCAGGAAGCGGGAGACAAACATGCGGATGCTTAAACCCCAAGGCAAAAACAGCAAACATGGGGTGAGAGCAGCTTAGGCTGAATCTTGTTTGTCACAGCTAATACCTTTTAGCTCAGGGTAAGAAACAGTGTGACAATATGCTTTAAACATACTTTTCATAAACCTGCTACATTAAATGTAATTACAAGCAGAAAAACATTTGGTACAAGTCTTTGTAATCTTATTAAAGGGAACAGTGCATAAAATATTTACAATTTTGTAATTTTACCCTTTTAAGGTTTGTTTGCTGTGTAAATATTAAAAATGGACTCACCAGTCCTGACGCAGGAATCTGCTATAAGCAAGAATCCAATCTTCACCCATCACGGCGAGCTTAGTCTTGGAGACCTTTAAGGACTGGGTCCCCTATATAAAAGAGCCCACGGCCTTGGGCCTGCACAGATCACCTTTGGGGTTTGGTATTCCAAGGATCTGGATCCCAGGGTCCAGCGCCTAAAAAGGACAGCGTTACAGGCAAAACCTTGCTTCCCGAGGATCGGGTACCATCTTTTTAGTCCATTGACTGCTTTAGATGGATACGATAGCTAACCCCTTAGATCCAGTGATCTTTGTTTGGGGTATTTTAGCATAATCTTCTTTCTTCTTCTTTAAAACATATTAAACATGTGGAGCACCCCTCCACCGTGACCTTCACCTTTTAGACAGTGGCGAAAAAACTTTCTGTGTGGGAGGGGTTATATAGGGGGTCATCAATTCTGATTGGTTGCCAGTGTCCTTCACCTATAGGTGGCTAAATAACCCTTATGTTATGATTTATGGCTCTGTGTCCCGTGATGTATAAAAATAAATAGGTGGGAGCGTGCCCATTCGCCATGGGGGGGGGGGGGCAATCAGTGGGTCCGGTGGACGCGATTGCCGCTGGCCACCCAGGATTACTCCCCGTGGAGACAGAAAGGTGGTCTGGCAGGTCACTGTTCTGTCATTAATGAACACAGGAAACCCGTGTTTCTCTTATTTAGGAACACAGGTCTGTGTTCATTCAGTAAATACAACCCCCACACAGTAAGAAAGCATCCCCAAGGGACACATTTAACCCCTTGATCGCCCCTGGTGTTCACCCCTTCCCTGCCAGTGTCAGTACAGTAACAGTGCATATCTTTAGCACTGATTAGTGTAGTAATGTCACTGGTCCCCCCCAAAAGTGTCAAAAATGTCAGGCATCCAATCTGCCCGCCGCAGTGTTGCAGTCTCGATAAAAATTGCTGATCGCCATCATTACTAGTACCAAAAAAAAAAAAAAAAAACGCAAATGTTTCTCCTTGTTTGTAGACGCGATAACTTTTGTGCAAACCAATCAATATACACTTATTGGGATTTTTTTTTTACCAAAAATAGGTAGCAGAATACAAATTGGCCTAAAATGATGAAAAAAATTTAGATTTTAATTTTTTTATTGGTAATGTTATATAGCAGAAAGTAAAAAAAAAATATATATTTTTTTCAGAATTGTTTTTTTTTTGTTTATAGTGAAAAAAATAATTGCAGAGGTGATCAAATACCACTAAAAGAAAGCTCTATTTGTGTGAAAAAAAAGGACATCGTTTTTTTTTTGGGTACAGTGTCGCACGACCACGCAATTGTCAGTTAAAACAACGCAGTGCCGTATCGCAAAAAATAGCCTGGTCATTAAGGGGGAAAACCTTCCGGTCCAGAAGTGGTTAAAATGTGTTGCCTAGTTAATAAGCTCCTATAAGCAGGGCCCTTCTAAGCCTATTATAATGTAGCATCATAAATACCATTTCTTTGTGCACAAGTAAATGAATGTAGAATATTGATCTATTTATGTATTTGTTGGATCTTAGATCAATACATTTTTTCTTTTTCCTCAAGTGAAATATATTAACACCTATACAAATAGATAAATATAATAGTCTACAAAATAAAGTTTTTACTCTGTACATATGCAAGACAATAAATAAAAAATACCCCCCCCCCAATACCCCCCCCCCCCTAAAAAAAAAAAACATAAATCTACAACTCCATTCAGCTGGGGGATTGGTAAGAGTGTTTAACATGTAAACCTGAACCTTTGTTTTTGATAGCACCAGTTGCAATCCCTGGAAAACCAATTAATATGTAAATAAAGTCAAATAGTTTCTAAATATATATATATTGTAAAGTGTTGCACCGACTGATGGCCCTATATACATGCTGTATATTACTAATAAAGTATATATATGTGGGGCGTGGCTCGCTGCCGAGCCAGATGGTCGGGTAACCCAGGAGCTCCGTCTCGACTCCGGTGATTATAGCCCCAAGCTAAGTCAGGAGAAACTCTTTTTTCCCCGAACACAAACCAGTAGCACACCCGCACACCCAACCGTGATGCCGTGCAGGAAGAAGATCCAGACTCGGCTGCGGAAGCTGGCGTCCTTCTTCTTCCAGGCCGGAGAGAGTGAAGCCCAAGATGGCGCTGGATCTCTGTCCACCACACGAGGCAGCAGCAGCCCTGCTGAAGGAACACAGGAAAGTGGAGTATCCCCCTGGGAGAGTCACTAATCCCCTCCTCACCAACTGCCTCTACACCCCTGAGCAGGAGCCCAGTTAAATCAAAGTCTAGGCTGGAGAGCCAGGCCCAACAGTTAGATGACCCAGGCAGCCCTGACTTTCTCAATTCCACTTTCTTCCACTTTCTCAATTCCCAGATTCCATACTGTCCTTCCCCACCACTAATCAGCCGCTGCTGGATATGACCATGAAGGACATGCTGGTATCTCTCAGGGGCTCTATTCATGCTGATATGCTCCAACTGAAATTAACTCCTTGGGCTCCTGCGTAGACCATATTGAAAATAAAATGGATGAATTTGCTCGAACAGTGAATGACTTAATTGACGCACAGGAGGAGCAGTCGGAGGACCAGGATTGGATCAGAGCTAAGCTTGCAGGTTTAGAGGACAGATCCAGATGCAATGACCTGAAAATAAGGGGTATCCCAGAATCTGTCCAGGCGCAAGCCTTGCGCCAATATGTGCTGGATCTGTTCAAATCTCTCTTACCGGACGTATCGGATTCGGAAATGGTCATTGACAGGATCCACTGTATTCCTAAACCTTTAGAGACCAGAGACGTGTTATTGCGTGTTCATTTTTTTCACGTAAAGGAAAGGTTAATGACAGTTTCCCGCACACAGGGTCTGTTTCCATCACCGTATACCAATATATATTAGAAAACTAACAATGATCACTAAAACTCTGAGAAACCATTCCATTATCTACAAATGGGGAAACCCCACCAAACTCCTTGTAACCAAAGATGTAAAGACCCATGTGATCTCCTCCCTGGAGATGGGCCTGCAGCTCCTTAAAACATGGGGCATTATTCCTGATTACTCCCAACAAGACAGGGGTCGGGCTCGGCCCTTGAATCAGGATACTAGCTGAATTTAATGTCGACATCCCTTACAGACCCTATCCATCTGCCTCCCGAACAACTAGTGAAAAATCCATCCCTCACTAAAGAGCATAGATACCTCCTTTAGCCAGTAGACTGTTCCCCCTACCTACTGGAGCAGTAGTATTTCCAACTGCAATCAGATCCCAGATCCACTCTTTTAAACTTATGTTTCTCTTTTTCCTGTTTTCTTTTTGTTTTTTTGTTCTGTTGCAACCCATCCTAGAGTCTAACAGATTGCCTTAAATGGAAGTCCCAAGTGTGCATCATCGTGAACTGAATAACTGGAAGAATACTAGCAACCTGGCCTCCTCCAGATTGTCGACTAACGTACGGACACAACAAGTAAGTCTATCGTGGGCAACCACAACGAGCAATTCCATTTACAGACATGTCGATAAAGATACTATCACTTAATATTAGGGGTCTCAACCACCCCGCCAATCGTCGGTCACTCTGGAAGGAGACCATGCGAAATAAAGCGAACATTTTGTGTATCCAAGAGACTCACTTTCATCAAGCTTCTTCCCCTTACTGTCACCACACAGTTTCCCACATACGTTTCCAGCGTCCATGCCGGCAAAAAAATGAGGGGTACTAATCGCATTGTGAGACACCGTCACTTTTATATTGATATACAAACTAGAAGATCCGACAGGCAGATGTATCATTCTTGTTTGTGACATTAACTCTACCAGGTACACAATTGTTAACCTGTACAACCCGAATACCCACCAACTTAGATTCTTGAACAAACTCATAGACTCATAAAGAGTCATATAAGCCTCAATAGTATACAGATGGTCTGTCTCCTTCTCTGCAATACTCCGACCTCCAGTGAACCAGCCTCCAGGTCCCCGTACACTAAGGCAAAGAAAAGGAGAAACGATCTAATGCTCTCAGTTTGAATAATTAAATTAGAAAAGCATAGTCCTTATTATACGCCCATATGGGTGACAAGCTAAACCTTACTAAAACCGATTCTCACCTAGCTTGGGAGAGGGACCTGGGGTTGAGGCCCACTCTAGATCAATGGCAACAGGCTACATCGGCTACATACAAGTACTCTAAAAATGCAAATATGTGGGAAATAATGTACAAAATTACATATCGTTGGTATATGACGCCATTTCGCATAGCTAAATTTCACCCTTCTACGTCGAACCTTTGTTGGCGGGGGTTTGGACAATCGGGCACCCTGTTTCATCTTCTTTGGGAGTGCAGCCACCTGGCCAAATTCTGTCCGGGGGTCTTTCGAGCTGTATCAGAGGTTTAGCGGCATCCAGTTGGAAATAGCTCCTGAATTAGCATTACTAAATCTAGGCATAGAACAAATCCCCTACCCTTTAAGGAATTTGGTGGTCAACATTTTGCTAGCGGCAAGAATCGCTTTGCTAAGAAGGTGGAGGGCTACTGAGCTGCCATCTTTAGCTGAGGTAATAAGTCAGGTTCAACATCAGTTTGTTTACGAAACCATGTTCGCATTAGCATCTAATGCCCTTAACAAGAGGGAGTGGGAAGACAACCTAGTGAACAGGGGGAAGGATCCAGGGAAAAGGCAACATATGTACAATTACTTTGTTGCTAAGTTGATGGTGACTTTAACTCCTATTATTATTATTCCTTGTTTCGAGTTGATTAGAGCTTGGCTGGTTCAGCACAGACTGGCTCATGCAGACATACAGTCCCAAATGTGGGCTGAGGCCCATTAGTGTGGTCATTTGGAAAGGGTAAGCTTCAGCTAAGCTCCGACCTGGGTGTATGGTTTTATACTGGTTTGCAATATTTTATGTTTTCCTTTTATTTTGACACTGCTAATTTTGTTGTTCTTGAGTTTTTAATCTGTTATACATGTTTGTGTTAAAAATCAATAAAAAAAGATTGAAACATAAAGTATATATACACACATACACACATACACACACACGCTGTCCTTCCACAATACATATAGGTGTACATTTAGTAACCGGTGTTAAATGGGTGTTAAGTGGTGTTAGGCTTTATCACAGAGAATCAAGGTGATAATTTCCTAAGACGTGTTTAGTAACCCGTGTTAACTAAGGTAGGAACCAAATATCCCGTATCTTCACCTTACGGTGTTGTCTCTGTGATAACTACAGTGTAGGTATAGGAATGTACCTGTTTAGTAACCCGTGTTAGCTCAGAAGAGTCTTAAAACCAGTGTAAACATGGTGTTAAATCTCCTGAATTTAACACCTAGTCAGACCAGGTGTTAAGGCCTTTTTTTCAGTGTAGAAGAGGAATTTTACTGCTCATTGTGGGCAGTAAGTGCTTCAGGACAACACTATTGTAGACTGCAGGGTATGAGTTCATCTAGAACCCAGTGTCTGCAGCACTCACATATCACGCATATATAATGGCAGAGCAGAGTGGACATCTGTGCTGAGAAAGGAGAGCAGTAGTAGACCTCAATGACAGAGAGGTGCATATTTCTTACTGCATGAGACCACTATCTTAAGCTAGTCATACGTGGATGGAAATTTTGCTGGTTCAGCACGAACCAACTGAAATTCCATCAATGTATGGGCAGGCTGGTTGTACAGAAGTTGAGTGGTAGGTGGACTTCTGTACAACCAGTCTGTCTGGGTTTTCCCCGATCAATTAGTGCTGCCAGCTATAGTCTGCAGTACTGGTCAGTATTCTGACAGAGGGGAAATATCCCTGTGGTCAGAACACAATAGCTCAGTGGAAATGATTCCCCTGTCCACATAAATGGAATGTGTGAAAGGGTGAATCAAGTCCATTTTTTGTTTAACTCGGTGGTTGAAAAAAAAAAAAAACATATATTAATGTATGCCTTAGCATGTCTGATGTCTGATGTCTGAAGTTCGGGACATCTCTAGTCAAGGGTCCGATCTGTCCGCCGCAATGTCGCAGTACCGCAAAAAAATCGCAGATCGCCGCCATTACTCGTTAAAAAAAGAAACAATAAAAATGACAAAAATCTTTCCCTTGGTTAGTAAACGCAATAACTTTTGTGCAAACCAATCAAAATATGCTTATTGCGATTTTTTTATTACCAAACATATGTAGCAGAAAACTAATTGACCTAAAATGTTAAAAAAATTAGATTTTTACATTTTTTTTGGGGGGGGGGGGGGGGAATTTCATATAAAAAAAATGTGAAAAATATTGTTATTTTTGCAAAATTGTCGCTCTTTTTTTTTTATAGCGCATGATCAAAAAATCGCACAGGTGATCAAATACCACCAAAAGAAAGCTCTGTTTGTGGTAAAAAAAAGGACGTCAATTTCATTTGGGTACAGCATCGCAGGACCGCGCAATTGTCCGTTAAAATCACGCAGTGCCGAATCGCAAAATAGGCCCTGGTCAGGAAGGGGGTAAAATCTTCCGGGGCTTAAGTGGTTAAGATAGTGGTCTCATGCAGTAAGAAATATGTGCCTCTCTGTCATTGAGGTCTACTGCTCTCCTTTCTCAGCACAGATGTCCACTCTGCTCTGCCATTATATATGGGTGATATGTGAATGCTGCAGACACTGGGTTCTAGATGAACACATACCCTGCAGTCTACAATAATGTTGTCTTAAAGCACTTACTGACCACAATGTGCAGTAAAATTCCTCTTCTACACTGAAAAAAGGCCTTAACACCTGGTCTGACTAGGTGTTAAATTCAGGAGATTTAACACCAAGTTTACACTGGTTTTAAGACTCTTCTGAGCTAACACGGGTTACTAAACAGGTACATTCCTATACCTACACTGTCGTTATCACAGAGACAACACCGTAAGGTGAAGAGATGTGATATTTGGTTCCTACCTTAGTTAAAACGGGTTACTAAACACGTCTTAGGAAATTATCACCTTGATTCTCTGTGATAAAGCCTAACACCACTTAACACCCATTTAACACCGGTTACTAAACGTACACCTCAATGTTCCTTTACTGTGGATCATAGGTTTTCACACACAGGATGGCTGCTGTGCAGCTAGTTAAACCTTCCCCACTCTCTAACACGGTGCTAACACGCTGCTAGCTAACACCGCTTATGACGAGCTGGAGTCAACACAACACGGTTTACTAAACAGCCTCACAGCCGGTGTAAAAATTGGTGGTGTTAGAGCGTGTTAGGAGAACGGTGATAACGCAAGAATTAACACCGGTTACTAAACGTACACCATACTGTGGCAGGCACAATTATGTACATATATGTTATGGTGCCTACCCTGGGGCATGTCCCTGGGACATGTCTGCTGGGGTACGCAGCATGCCCCTCACAACTAGGGTTTCCACCTCATCTTTTTAAACCCGAACACATATTAATTACACAGGTTCTGTGGCTAATTTAATGCAGATAAGGCAATAAGTGAGTTTACAACCATAATCAGCCACAGAACCTGTGTAATTAATGTGTTTGGGTTTAAAGGGATGAGGTGGCAACCCTATTCAGAACTGCTCTGTCAGGAATGAAACTTATGCATGACAGTTCAAAGTATTGCTGGTACAAAGATTTTCGTATCACCAATCAAAATGTTAACACAAAAAACTGGACTACCCCACCCAGAGTAGTACAGCATTACTATAGTGGCACTGAACTACTCGGATGAAAGTATGTTACATAAATTAAAAATATATTTCAATAAAAAAAATGTTACGTTTTTTGTACACGCATTTTTGTTTTTTTCCACTTTTACCATGTTGTCCCCAGTCAATGTCCCTAATCCCCGCCATACCGGTCATATGCTGATGCATAAAAACATAGGTCATTGGGCTAAGGGCTGGCTCATACCACAAAAACACACTCCAGATCCTTCCAGATGCATTTCTGCATGCATGTATTTAATGCATTCCGGTGTTTTTCAGGAGGCATTCCAGATGCTTTTTTTCCCTTCTTTTCTTCATTCCAGTGTTTTCCAATGCTTTTTTGATGTGTTTTACCATGTTCCAGTTCAGTCCACTGCAGGAAAAATACTTTTTTTTTTTTGAACTGGAACACCCTATAACTGACAGCACTGGTGAGTACTATGCCGTTTGGAAGCCATATAACCTACTTTACATGCATTTTTAATGCAGAAAAAAAATCACTGGACTGCATGTGGTGTGAACCAGCCCTTAAGGCACACTACTGCAGTTGCAGGCAGCTGAAAATTAGCAAAATAAAATGCACACACAAAATAAACAGGCTGGGCAAATTAAGTGGGGAAGGGGAAATTTCTGTTAAGGTAAGAGTGATGTTGTTAAAGTGTGTTTTATTATACCATTGAGAGACATCTTATAGCCCATCTACACAAGCCACAGCTTTTTGCACCATGTGCATATTTGGAACACACGCAGGACTCTGATGTCATGGTTGGGATTTGAATCCATGACCCTAGTGCTGCTAGGCAGAAGTGCTAGCCATTGTGCCACCCATAGTATTAGCTAGAACATATAGTAATACCATGATTCAAAAATGAAGATATAGAATTATAAGAAGATATTCTAATAAAATTTGAATAATATTCTAATAAAATTCGGCATTAGACATGAAAACTGAACATTTCTTATCAAATACTTACCATAGTTTTCCTTTCCTGATGAACTCCATGGCAGCATATGTATGGGTTAACCCCCGCCTCCACTCCTCCCCTATAGGACTCCATAGGCCAGAGGCCGCGTTCCGTAACTAGCCTACTCATTACTCATGTGATGGAACGCCTGCTGCCATGGAGTCTACCAGGAAAGGAAAATTACGGTAAGTATTTGATAGGAAATTTTCAGTTTTCCTGACACACTCCGTGGCAGCATACGTATGTGAAATAACTAGCCTTACACACCCGGGTGGGCAATTGCAGAACCAAATAAAAGGGTTTAATTGACACTGTCAACTGACAGGATTTGTAAACCAAAAATTACCAGAAGATAAAGAGGCCAGCTCTACACAATAATGAGTCATAAATGTTTTGTTCGGGGGACCGCAGGGCTGCCCTACCGATTACATTGGGAACCACATGCTGCAAAGCCGGCCGGGATGTGGGCACACTCCTGGTCGATTGAGCGGTCATAATCCCCTAAGGAGCCAGGCCCTCGGCTCTGTGAGCCTGTTGGATGGCCCAGACAAACCATGCCACAATCATCCTAAATGAGACACGTTTCCCTTTGTCCTTTACGGCAAAAAGAATGAACAGGCGTTCTGAAGCCTGAAGGAAGCTCTAGCTTGTAGATATAAATTCACAATATCTGAGAGATTCCTAGAACTTAAGTAAGGCACTGCTGAGAGTGAAACTCAGGACTCCCTGTTTACTAGACATGCGCTTCAACCAACTAAGCCGCAGGGCGACCTCTCCCACATCTAAAGGATGCAAGTTAGTACTCCAAAAGTTGGCAGCGCAATCTCTTTGTTCCCATGAAAGACTGATGTACCCTTGGGAATTGAGTCAAGCATAGGCAAAAGCACCACTCGAACTGGAAGAGCGCTAAGAAAAGTTCTCCATGACCAGTGAATCAATCTCTGAGGCTTTTTATGCCGACATGATAACCAGAAGAAGAGCTGGGCCGGTGGACACCTAAAGGCAGGAAACACAGCCAGACAGATGTCCCTCTGGAATTCCAGAAGAACCCGGCAAACTTGTGCACACAGGGAGCAGTGGTAAGACCAAGCTGAGGATCAAACACAGGTAGTCAGTCCCGGGATAAGGCAAATAGTGGAAACAGGAACTTGATCGAGGTCACAATAGGAAAGCAGGCAGGAGATAATAGCAAAGTCCGTAACGAGAGCCAGGGTCACACACATGTGATCAAACAGGAGCAAGGATGGTAAAGCAAGCCAGAGGGTCAATGTAAAGAAGGAGATCAAGCAGTTTAGGAACAAGCCTGGTCACAACGGGGAATCCAAGAGAAGTACAAAGGAGCTCTGGAACACAGGGAGGCTGACAACAGACAATCCAGCAATGTAATGGATCCCACATCAGTCTTTTATAGGCCAGCGAGTGGCCGCATATGTCACCTATTGAGCACGCGCGTTCGCCAATTCGCGCATTTGCATATGCCTGTTTGTCGCTCCTGCACTAGGGCACACAGGGATGCACCTGATGCACCCATTTTTACTATTGGTAACATTGCCAGTTCTCCTACGGCCGTTTCTCTGACACGCTTACTCAGAGGTCTGAACCTAGTTGCCTCCTTGAAGAATTGTTAGACAGGAAAAGATGCCTAGACCTGAAAACACCTGTGAAGGTCGATAAAGCTGACACTTGTACCCTGAAGGAGCTGATCGATAGAGCCAGATCTAAATATAACTGGCTGAAGCCCAGAATATTTAGAACTTCCTGATCAGTACATGATCTGTCGGAGCAGACATGTATTGCACAGACTTTGACCAGATTCTCCTGTAAACTTTGTGTTCACTTTCCTAGCATTCAAGAGAGGGAGAGATGTTGTCTTCCGGCCTAGCAGGTGCCAGTCCTGAGGCAAGACCCAACTTGCTAAGTTTGCCCCGGGTTACGGTACTGTCCAGCTTGCCAAAACATGAAGCTCCCTTAAAGGGATCTTACACTAGGCCTTTTAGAGGCAGGATCAGCAAGCCCAAGCCCAAGACATAGCACTCACTTTGCCATAACTGACGGGAGCAAAACCCACGCCACTATGCGGATGATGTCAAATGGAGCCCCTCAACTGCTGCCATGGAATATGCAAAATAAAAGGATAGATAACCGCACACGGCATCCCCCACGACCATGCCTGGATCCAGAAGACGCTGCTGCAGGGGACCAGGGCGTTTATGGCCACCTGCTAATAGCAAGGCTCTTAGGCTGTTCTGCCTCTTTGCCTGCCAATGGCCAAGTTTAAGCTCTTCATGGCACTGAATCCATCGCCCTTCTCCACCCCGCTAATAGCTGGGGATTGCTGGAGACTCCACATGGCACCAAATCCATTGCCCTTCTCTACTATACTAATAGCTGGGGACTCCACCTGGCACCGAATCCATCGCCCTTCTCCACCCCGCTAATAGCTGGGGACTGCTGGAGACTCCACACGTCTTCCAGGGTACAGCTTTCCGAACAACCAGACCTCGATCGTGGGCACCTCATCCAAGGTAAGACTTCAACCATTCTGGTCCTTAGGAGGAGGACAAAAAAGGAACGCAGCCTCTGGCTCAGAGCAAAGATTTGTAGGAGTGGGGTCCTATAGGGGAGGAGTGGAGGCGAGATTAGTCCATACATATGCTGCCATGGAGTCTGTCAGGAAAAATTGTTTTTCATATACTAGAAATATAACTATGATTTTTATAGATATATATTTAACATTAGAAAAAAAGTATGCATTACTCTGTAACATTCATTGTCAAATACATTAGTTTGCAGAATATGTAAAAAAAAAATCAGTACAAAATAGAAGAGAAAATTAACATTTTCATACCATACTTGCTAATTCTTTCTTTTTACACACAAAGGGATTTTGGGACCACGTTTAGCATTTTCTATTATGAAAGAGTGACTATCCTGACATTTACTTATAGAAGTTCACCTAATTGATGGTGCTTCTCCATTCTCCACATCAAAGTCTTAGTTGTTTCAATTAGGTGCAATTAGAAGTCTAACATCTATTACTTCTCCTTATTCTTAGTAAATGACCCCCCATGTGTCTAAGTTTGTTATTACTAAAGCTTTACTCATAGTATGTAGACCTCACAACAACTGTACAAAATAGTATGTACACTTATAGAGCATGCATTAATCTTTTTAGTAAACCTCTAATAATTTCAAAATAATTTTTTTCAAGTTACTGCATAAATATCGTTAGTGCGCCGCGAACAAGTGTATGTACCAAGCCCTTTAATGTTGATTGATGATGGATGTCACACCACTTCCTCAAACTCAATCTAACCACAATTGAGCTCATAATTTTTCTTCCCCCTTGTGTCCCTTCCCCTGATCTTTCTCAAGGTCGATGGCATAACTATCAGCCCATCCCCGCATGCCAAGGTTCTAAGTGTAATCCTGGACTCTGGACCATTCTTTCGGCCCCACATCCAATCACTGTCCAAATCCTGCCACCTCAACCTTCGCAACATCTCCAAAAGTACACCCCTTTCTAATCAATGACACCACTAAACTCCTAATTCACTCCCTGGTCATCTCCCACCTCAACTACTACAATTCCCTTCTCATTGGATTAGCTTTACATAGCCTATCCCCCCTTCAGTCTGTTATGAATGCTGCTGTCAGGCTCATTCACCTTACCAATCGCTCAGTGTCTGCTACACTTCTATGTCAATCCCTCCATTGGCTCCTGCTCACCCAACAAATTAAATTCAAAATACTAACAACAACTTACAAAGCCATCCAAATCTCTGCTCCCAGCTACATCACTAGCCTAGTCTCAAAATACCAACCAAATCGTTCTCTTTATTCCTCCCAAGACCTCCTGCTCTAGCCCCGTTGTCGCCTCCTTCTATTCTTGCCCTCAGGACTTTTCCCAAGCCTCTCCCATCCTATGGAACTCCCTACCCGAATCTATTAGATTATCTCCTACTCTGTTTGCTTTTAGAGGATCCCTGAAAACCATGCTCTTCAGAGAAACCTATCTTGCCCCCACCTAAAACTGCACTTTAATTTTCTTCATCACCTCCTCCCCCACAGCTATTACCTTTTGTATCACTTGACCCTCCCTCCTAGATTGTAAGCTTTAATGAGCAGGGCCCTCTGATTCCGCCTATATTGAATTGAATTGTAACTGTACTGTCTGCCCTCATGTTGTAAAGCGCTGCGCAAACTGTTGGCGCTAAATAAATCCTCAATAATAATAATGATGGTAATATTTTAGCACTGACAAAGAACCAAGCACCCTTCATGGTTTTGTGATTAGGACTGTTTGAAACCATAGCACTGCTCCAGCATCAGTGCCCTCAAATAATAGGGTTCATACAATGCTTCCACCTGTATATGGTGATGACAGCACCCCTCTCTGCATCAAGACAATCAGCCCAATCCAGGGAAATACTACTGATCCATGCAATTCAATATGTTTATTGGTGCTAACCATATATTTCTAGAATGAACTGTGTCCAGATCAGTAACAAACAAAGCTTGTGAAATTGCTGCAGGAGCTTGAAATGGCATATTTTGTTTGGCATCTGCATCTTTCAGTAGAATCATTAAAACTGAAGTGATTATTTTAGATAAAAGATGGAACAAGTGATACAGTATATCAATATGGAACACCAAGGCAAAAACAATAATACAAATATCTTTAGTCTAAACAGCCCTTAAAAGTAATGAAAACAGATGAGAAGGAAATACATTCTTACCAGTTCTTCACTCCCCGGGCTTTTCAAACCTTCCCAGCCCTGCGTGAGGCCCACAACCTCCCTCCTGGCGAATTGTTTCGCTACTTGCAACTGAAACACTTCTTTAGCCAGAACGCACCGGCGTGCGATAGCTCCCATGCGTTCTCCACCTTTGAACAGGCTTGCAAAACAGACCCGCATAGGAGGGGGCTCATTTCTGATCTCTATGCCCAACTCCTGTCGGTTCAAGAGACTACCCCCCCGGCATATGCTTCCAAATGGGAAAGGGACCTACACCTCTCCTTGGAAGACTCTGACTGGATCCAAATTTGGCAAGCCACTAAATCGGCTTCCCCAAATATTGTAGCCTTGGAGACAAATTACAAAGTCCTTACCAGATGGTACTTGGTCCCAGCCAGAGTCTCCAAGTATGTGCCACAATACTCACCTCGTTGCTTTCGTGGTTGCGAGTCTCTAGGTACCTATGCACACATTTGGTGGGAATGCCCCACGGTCCGTACCTTTTGGTCCGAAGTGTATCGGGTTTTATCTACAATCTTCCACACACCCCTTACCCCCGATCCTGCTTCTGCGCTCCTGAACCGCAAGCCACCTGACCTCACACATCGCCAATTTAAACTTTTCCTGTATGTCACCACAGCTGCCAAACAGACCATAGCGAAGGCCTGGAAAACTTCCTCCCTTTGTTTCCTGACCATGAAAAATAGAGTCACTCAAGCTATGATCCATGCTAAAACTGAAGCTATCCTGCTGGATAAACGTATACCTTACGAAAAGCTCTGGAAACCATGGATTGACAACTGTCTTCCGATAGGCTTTGATGAATCTCTTGTACTAGCTTGACCTGTGGTTACCGACTCCCTGATGGCTTTGTCGATCTGAACCACATCAGTGGCCCGGGACTCCCTCCGGGCACCCTTCCTCTCCCGCATAACCCCCCCCCCCACTGTTTTGCCCTTCCTCTCCCCCCCGTCCTTCTTGCCCCCCTTACTCCCTTCTTTTTCTCCCCCCCCCCCCCCTTGTTGCCTCGAGTTGGCCGCTACCTAATTTGTTTCCCTATTGTGGCTGGACCACAAACTTTTGCTGCACTACGGCCTCCCTTTTTGCCCTACCCCCAGCCGCCCCTGTGCACTGTGTTTATCCCTTGTACCTGTATTCCGGGCGCCCAGCTTGCCCCTTTCCTATTCCTTAACCTGATTGTTATGCTACTACTTGCTGTTCATGATGTCATTTTGACGTGTATTCATCTGTTATGCACCACTGTTACCTATTGGTATTGTTTTGTACTACATTCCTTCTGCCTTAATAAAAACCGTTTGAACAGAGAAGGAAATACATTCTATCTAACTTCAATGCGTTATGGGCATTCATTCTTCTGATGCAAAATAGTTTTTTTTTCTTTCTTCCCTTAGCTTTAGTTTCTTAGTAACATTTTTTTATATGAGGCAAGCATACTCTAGGAGATTGGAACAATACAGATATTTTATAGTAATAATAATATCAGGTTATATGCACTATTGCATTTCCTTTATCCTTACAAAGAGCCCCAGAAGCACCTGTACTGAATTTCTTAGCAGCTGTCTAGAAGCTACATAAGAAATACATTAGAAATATTGGGCAGCTGTGCTAATAAAATAACCAGACCAAATTTGCCAAACCTCTGTATATCAAGCAAATATCGCTGTCCGATGTGCAACCACCAACAAAAAATAAAAAAGTGATCCAAAGAGCGTGGACATTTTCAGCATCAATGTCATTGGGATTAGGCTAGCCACAAAACCTTTCAGCCATGTGGCTAGCCTTATCCCAATGACATTGATGCAGAAAATATCCATGTACTTTGGCAACTTTTGACTTATTTGTTGAAGCAGGGAACTTTGACTCTAACAAGCATCTCCCACTGGCAGGTTGAGGGTACAGGTAATAATTTAACAGAGTGACTTCAACTACTCAAAGGTGAGTATTCATTTTATTCATTGACTGTAGTTTACACAGAGTTGTATAAAGTACTCAAAACCCATACTTGAGTAAAAGTACAAGTGCTCGATCAAAAAGTGACTTGAGTAGAAGTGGAAGTGCTTGATCAAAAAGTGACTTGAGTAGAAGTACTAAAGTATTCAACATTTTTTGTACTTAAGTATTGCAAGTAGTTTTTTTTTTTAATTTTGCTACTCAAGTACTGAAAGTAAAAGTACCAGTAGTTTTGAAATAAAATTGCTACTCAAGTACTGAAAGTAAAAGTACAAGTACTGTGTTATGTAGTTATTAAAGAAAGCAGTCAAAAGTGAACATCATATTGTTTTTTATTATTTCAAATGCAGCTTTTATTTATACATACAGTAGCATTTATTTTCGTATGCGCTGATAATACACATGTTTTGAGCTTCATGAAACTTGCCATCTACTGTTCTGGCAGTGGTAATTTTTATAATTGTAATGAGTAACTATGCAGCACAAAAAAAAAAATATTGGAGTAGAAGTATTGAAATCATTGAAAAAATGTAGTGAAGTAAAAGTGGAAGCAGGAGAAAAAAATTTTACTCTAGGAAAGTACAGATACCGCCTTTCGGTACTTAAGTACAGTAATGAAGTAGTTCTACTTAGTTACTATACATCTCTGAATTTACAAAAGCCCATGATACCTCACATTTACAGATGTGTATATATTTTGACATATGGTATGTATATCTGATGATAGAGCACTACCCCAAAACATATTATTTACAGATGGCTGTCATATACATCTATATCTAGAATAAAGCAGCACAGTGGATATTTAGGTTTAGATAGTTGTGTTGATTTACATGTCCTTGGAGTTTATTTACCAAAGACAAATCAACTATTAACTTTGCAAGGCAAGTTAAATTTTGCAAGGGAATTTTCCCCAGAGCTCAGTGAATACGGGGAAGTTTCACTTTGCAAAGAACACTAAATGACGTACAAGGAAAATAAAAAAGCTGCATTTTTGCTTGCACATGAATGGACAATGGAAGGCAGCATAGCTTCATCCCATTCTCTAAGCTCTGGGGCAAATCCCCCTGCAAAGCGAACAGCCTATTAGGCCAATATTAGTAAATTAACCCCCATGACTCTACCAGTATTAATATACACTAAATGTATCAAACAATAAATATCTAGTGAGGTATAAAGTGCAAAAGTGGCAATATTAAATAATCGTGACAGTAAAGTCCATATAGTGATAATAAAGTCCACAAAGAAAGGAGGATGAAGATCCCGGTAATAAAAATGGATCGTGCCACCATCTGGGCCTCAATCACCACTGTGTGACTGTCTACCACTCTATAAGGATAAACTGCTAACCAGGTAGTATGGACTCAGATACCTTTAGCCAAAAACGCTTAAGTGTACCCAATGGTGGTGTTTAAAGGCAGCTCTAAAGAATTCCAAACGTGATTTCATGCTAGGACCGCCACTCACAAAGTAATATCATACAATGCATTGAATCATAAGGATAAAAGAAGCCTCCACATAGTGTAAAACTGTAACTTCCAATTTTATTTAACCGCTTGCCGACCGCAGTACGACTATTTACTGCGGCGGTCAGCCCCTCACAGGCAAAGCGACGTAGGACTACATCGCTAGCCTGTGAGGCTCTAGGGAGCGAGTGCGGTCATGGACCCCCCCCGCGCGTGTGCCCGGCAGCCCCGATGTCCGGCGGGCACTCGCGATCGTCCATTACACCGGAAGAAAGGCAGGCGGCTAATGTAAACAAAGCCACCTGTCATTCTTCCCTGTGTAAGAATGGAGATCACACGGTTCTACTATGTAGGACCGTTGATCTCTGTTCTTACACTAGTAGCCACAGCCAATCACAGTTAGAAACTAGGGACACACTTAACCCCTCCCTCTCCAATAAAGTTAACTCCTTCACTGCCAGTGTCATTTTTACAGTAACAGTGCATATGTATAGCGCTGATTACTGCAGTCACTGGTAACCCCAAAAGTGTCAAAAATGTCAGTCAAGGGTCCAATCTGTCCGCCGCAATGTCGCAGTCCCGCAAAAAAAATCACAGATCGCCGCCATTACTCGTTAAAAAAACAACAACAAAAATGACAAAAATCTTTCCCTTAGTTAGTAAACGCAATAACTTTTGCGCAAACCAATAAAAATACGCTTTTTGCGATTTTTTTTAGCAAACATAGGTAGCATAAAACAAATTGGCCTAAAATGTTAAAAAATTTTGATTTTTACATTTTTTTGGGGAATTTCATATAAAAAAATGTGAAAAATATTGTTATTTTTGCAAAATTGACGCTCTTTTTTTGTTTATAGCGCATGATCAAAAAATGGCACAGGTGATCAAATACCACCAAAAGAAAGCTCTGCTTGTGGGAAAAAAAGGACATCAAATTCGTTTAGGTACAGCGTCGCATGACCGCACAATTGTCCGTTAAATTCACACAGTGCCGAATCGCAAAATAGGCCCTGGTCAGGAAGGGGGTAAAATCTTCCGGGCTTAAGTGGTTAAAAGGTAGAAAACTTACATCATATCCAAGTAACAAGCGCCTTTAACAACATCCAGCATGGAAAATCAGCATGCAACGGCCTGAATGACAGGAAATCCGACACGTTTCATCTTCAAAGAAATCATCTGTAAGTGTTTTTAACCCCTTGTGTTTATGAATACATTTTAATACTGCACTTAGAGGCACCTTTTTACTTTTCCTGATTCTCCAGAGTTGCTTCTCCTCACCAAAGTGTTGAGTGTCACCTCACTGCAGCTGCCCAGGACCGGCCGTCATCCCTTACAAGAGCGCCCCCATCTCTTTTCTCTCTGGTTGTACACAAGTTGATTGATAGATCGACTTGTGTACAGCCAGCCTGTCCATACATGGGTCCCTGCTGAACCAGCCAAAGGTCGATTCATGTATGCCTGGCTTATGAAACGTTAACCTTCCCCAAGTTCTTCATTATGTTTATTGTAATTGTTTTCTGTTTAGACTGGCCACTGCACAGTTTCTTTAGATATGATACCAGTATACGATAATGCTCTCTGCTATCCAAACACTTGTCTGTAATTACAAACCATACCACAGTCTTTTCTTTATAACATTTATTCCCTTTATCCAAGTATTTTGCTTTCTGCCTCAATGCTAAAGGAACAGATGCTAAACTGTTGTATCTTTTCTCTTTAGTTATCCTGTCTTCATGTTCAGTGGTAAGCAATCTGGCTTTACTCTCTGCAAACCAGCTATATACTGACAGATATACAGTTGCTATGGAGGCATTAACTAAGTTGAAGACAACAGGACTGTGGTGCTAATGGATTGCTCCGAGGACAGTGGCATGTTAAACTATCAGCAAAACCATAAAGTTGTGAATTATTTTATGTTCATTATCACTGATGTTGCCCTTGTCAATTAGTAAATCAATAGCTTTAATCACAGCGTATAGTAACATGGACAAGCGCATCAAAGTTAACCAAATGCTTTTTACAGTGCTCTTGGTCTGGAGAAAAGCAAGACTAATTAGGAACACACACCATGAGCTAAGATATGCACAAACCAATTAATTTAAATAATGACTTTTGTTTTAATGCAATGAAAACCACAATAGTGTGAACAAGGCTTAAACTATATCATCGCATTCTCAGTTTGATTACTTATACAAATATTTTCTGTAAAAAGTTTAATAATCTATACAGGTTCAAAATGTTTTCATTGTCTTTTTTTTTTTTTTTTTGGAGCTGCAATGGCATTTCACCTTACATAACCAACACCCTATTACAATTACATCAGATAATAAGATAAGGTGTGCTGCCATGGCAGAATCTATTAACACCTATAGGGCAGAGTTGCAGCTCCCACCAATTCAAGTACTCAAAGACTTGATATATAGAATAAGCGTAAATAAGGTGGTGCGCTATTCAGGTGTGAGATAGGGCGAAATGTAAAAAATTGCATATAAATTATATATAAATAGATAAAAAAATGATGAATAAATAAAATAAATCAATCAGTGGGTAAGTGTCATCTCCTAGTGATAAACATAATATATCAAAGTCTATGAAAAAGTTCATCCATTCATAAGACCTATAGAGCATAAACTCAGTGCTTAGAAAAGTCTAATGAAATCTCCATACACTTTAGGGCTTGAAAAAGTCCATAAAATCTTCATCCAATAACAGTGGTGAAGTAACTAAAATTCTCCTTGCCATGAGATTCCCAAATGTGTAGAAAAACAAGAAAAAAAACAATATAGTGTAATATTGTCACAATACAAATGATGAAACATGCCAAAAAGGAAAAAACAAACGAAACATCATCAAATCCATAAACCAAAATATATCCGTCAAGTGACTTAAACGGGTGAAAAAATAAGTGCACCAAAGTAGTGAAGTGACACACTGAAATCTTCCACCAATGTGTCTGGCTGAAATACACGCCCACCTGCAACAAATAATAGCTGTGCCTGTAAGATAGCTCTAGGTGATCATCTGGTAAATCAAGAGTAGTAATTCTCCTCATATAGCCAGCTCGCAGTGTATGTAGAAAACAAGGGGGAATCCATATTGTCATATGGAGAAACAAGTTTATTGAAAAAATACAGATCACACTTACATGAAAGTAAGCATCTAAAAACACGTCTCTCTCCTCAGCAAGTCTGTAGCCATGGCAGTAAGTTAGGCGATCAGCTGCCCGGCATCAGCGGGTGTATGTAACACCGTTCCTCTTGCTTTGGCTGCATGCCTGCCAGAAGATCAGCTGTTCCGGTCCCAGCAAGTATGTGGAAAGCCTCTGTCACTAGCTCCTCCTACGCATTGCGTCACTGACACGTGACTTCCTCAGGGTGGACCCCCTTTTTTTCTGAAAGCTCAGACAAGTGTTAAAAATTCAGCACTTTGAATGGATGTAGAGAGGAGAATACTTCAGATAAATGTGTATCACCTGAGGCCAGTCACTTCATAGGGTATATGGAAGTGTTTCCAACCGCTTTAACTCTTTCCTCCCATTAGGACACCACACAGAGGCTTCATATTGTGCAAGTAGTTTCTTTACCCATCAATATAAACAGAAAGTCCATAAAGATGGCAGTAACTTTTCCAAATAAGGTTGAGGTAGAACATGTTAGTCTGTTACATCTTTACATTTTGCTAAACAAGTAAGGTGGTACTCACAATCAGCTTTAAGTCCATAGTCTAAGTAAGGGCAAAGTTCTCCACCACCCCTTCCCAAGATTGGAGAGCACACAAAAGTTGGCCGAATTTCAATCCATGCATGGGTGGGCCTGTTGTACACTAATTGATCTATCAATCAACCTGTGCACAACCAGCCTAAAAAATGACTAATGTATGGCCAGCCTAAAGGCTGGTACACACATGTCGAATATCGGACAGTATCGGCCAGTTCAACAGAAACCAGCCGACATTCAACCAGTGTGTACAGCAGCCTGTCCGACAGAAGCCAGTCTAGCATTCTATGTCACTACTCCAATCACGAGGGGGGAACATTTCTTAAAGGGGAACTCTACCTGTTTGCTGTTCCTTTCTAAGTATATAGCGTATATCGCAGGTCTGGATTTTTGAAAATGCTAGCTAGAGGGCAAGGGGGACAAAAATTTAGGGATTAGAATTTTGGTATTTGTTTCATTATCTTTATGTATGCAAATATAAAACATGGCCACAAAGATATATTCAGAGGAAGGCATTGTAATATGATACAGGCTAATGTAAATCTGACCCTGTTGCTCTGTCTGGTTATTGGTTATTTCACACTAATAATATAAATACTGTATATATATATGTATATACTGTATATATATATTACGGCTTTTTTTTCTGCCAGAACATAGCAGAACGACGTTCCTCCGCCTTTAGCGCCGGCCCTGTGCTTGCCACTCACTGCTGTCACTTGAAAACACAAGAGCTCCATTCCTGTGTCTCCAAGTGACAGCGCAGCTCTCCCAGCGGCGCACACAGAACCCTCCCTGTCCTGCATAACTCAATAACAGCAGAAGAGGGGTCAGGCAGTGGCATAGGTAAGGGGGTGGTGCCTCAATCCAGTAGGTGCTGGCATACCCAGAGTTTCTTTTGACCATCTAGTGTCACTGAGTGCAGTCTGCAAACTATGGGCTTTGCAGTGGCGGAGCTAGACTTTTAAAACAGGGGCGGCAAAGGGGTGGCAAGGTATTATTTTGGGGGGTCAATATACATGCGTGTGTGTATATGTATATATATATATATATATATATATATATATATATACATACACACATATACATATACACACACTTTTATAAATAAATGTAAACAAACATTCTAAGCGGTATTAAGCCCCGGTTCACATTTGTGCGAGTGCCGGGTTCGCATGTAATGTCGGAGTGCACTGCTCCGACATTACATGCGATCAGCTGTGCGGTGCGAGTTTAGCCATACAGTTTGTATGGCTAAATTTGCATCGCACCCGCAGCAAACACGCACAGGAGGCATTTTTGCAGCCGCATCAGGATCGGATCGCACAGCGGTTCACACTTGTGCGATCCCATCCTGTGCGAACTGCACGATCGCACTGCGATATGCGATCAAACTGGGGGTGTCGTTAAGATTACATTGACACCCCCAGCGTATCGCATATGGCAGTGTGAACTGCCGGGGGTGTGTGTGCGATGCGGGAACAGGCTGCGAATTCGCAGCCTTCCCGCATCGCATAAATGTGAACAGAGCCTAAAACATTTTTAATTAAATAAACAATTATCAAAGTAAACATTATTCTTTTAAGGCTGCACACCGATCACAGGGCTCTGCTCTAAAGGGGGATCTATGGCATATATCCCCCTTTACAGCAGGCTAGGGCAGGTCGCCCATAGATCCTCCTTTACAGCAGGCCAGGGTGAGGTGAGGTCCCCTATATAGATCCCCACTAACAGCAGGCCAGGGTCCTCCCCCAGACAGTCCCTCTCAGTCTCCGCACCGACAGGATTGGGTTCGGGAGCTGAGCAGCCAGGGGCAGAAAGCAGCAGACACAGTGGCGGCGGCCATGGCAGAAGCACTGCACGAGGGTGATTAGGGTGTGCCTAGGCACACCTGGCACACCTCATGCGCACGCCTATGAGTAGGGCTGCACAACCCATCAATGTAGTGAATTCGCATCGCATTCGGACACAACTCACACAGGAACCTGGGTCCGCAGCAGAATCAGATCTCATGGGTGTTCACACCTATGCGATCTGATTCATGTCCAAACTGACAGTTCGCACTGCGATATGCCAACTGATCTGGGGGGGTCATTAACTTTGTATTGACAGCCCCAGTGTTTCGCATATGGCAGTGTGAACTGTCTTAGAGTTGAATGTGATGTGGGAACCCGCAGTGGATTTGCAGGGTTCCCGCATCGCATATGTGTGGACCGAGACTAATTGATTATGTTTTTGTAGGGGGGTAAGTGCATTTTGCACAAAATGACTTTATTACCTCAGCTATGTACATGCTAATGAAACATTTAGTGCTGGTTCACACTGGTGCGATGGAAGACATTGCATGTGATTCGGAGCGCACTGCTATGCAAATCACATGCAATGTCTTTGCGATGCGAATTCAGCCATACAGATTGTGTGGCTGAATTTGCATCGCATTTGGACCAAAGTCATGCAGGACCCTTTTTTTGGTCCGCACCAACATCAGATTGCATGGGTGTTCACACCTAATGCGATCCGATTCCTGTCAGAATTGACAGTTCACACTGCGATATGCAAACTAATCTGGGGGTATCGTTACCTTTGTATTGACACTCCCAGCGAATCGCATATGGCAGTGTGAACTGCCTGCGAGTCGGGTGCAATGTGGGAACCCACTGTGGATTTTCAGGAGTTATGGTTTCCTTTCCAAGTGTCGGTTCACATTGAACATTGGTGTGATGCGGTAACCCTGCAAATCCACTGCGGGTTCCCGCATTGCACCCGACTCGCAGACAGTTCACACTGCCATATGCGAATCGCTGGGAGTGTCAATACAAAAGGTAACGATACCCCCAGATTAATTCACATATTGCAGTGCAAACTGTCAGTTCAGGCAGGATTGGAATCGCATAGGTGTGAACACCCACTCGATCTGATTCTGGGGCAGACCAAAAAAGGGTCTTGCATGACTTTGGTCCAAATGCAATGCAAATTCAGCCATGCAATCTGTACAATCTGTATGGCTGAATTCGCATTGCAAAGACATCGCATGTGATTTGCACAGCAGTGTGGTGCGAATCACATGCAATGTCTTCCATTGCACCAGTGTAAATCTAAGTGTCTGTAAAAAAAAAAGTTGAAGTCCTGGAAGCATTAGACATGCATTTGCATCTCTGTTTTCAGTCAAGAAATTAATTTCGAACACCACAATTCCTGCCAGTGACAAAAAAAGTTTTACACTGTCTGACCTGCTGCTGCTCTGGCTCTGCACACAGGTCAGGATGGGTGGGGGATGGGTGGGTGGCTGGCTTGCTCCTCCGAGACCTCTTCCACAGTCTTCACTCTGCACTCTGTCTGCAGCATCCGACGATCTCCTGGCTGTCCCCCACGGCAGGGATGTGTGGCCCCGCCCCTCAGCTGAATTCTTCAGGGAGGAGAGGTGGCCGGAGCGCCTGTCACTATCATCATCCCCACAGCTCCAATAAAGCACTATGATCCCGGCCAGCACCTAACACCTCTCCTATAGCCGCATCCACCGCCGGCAAGGATCCATTCTTCACTGCATTATTGGAGCACAGATGTCCTCCATTCTGCAGTGCGAGCTGTGTGGGCACCTCCAGGGACAGACTGCTGAGCCTCTTATGGGGCCCCCCCTCTGACGCCGCACGAATGGTCAGTCCGCCCCTGCACACAGTCACAGAGAACTGCACAGGCGCCCTCTCGTTCAGCTAATGTATGAGCATAAGCGAGCGCAAGCGGGGTGGCAACAGGGGTGGCAAGGATGTCGTCTGGGGTGTCAATTGCCACCCCAGCTAGCCCTCTGGCTCCGCCACTGGGGCTTTGGCAGGCAGGAGCAAGCGAGGCGGAGTAATCTGCTTTAAACTTCTCCATAACTTTATCCCTGACCTGTCTGGTGTGTTCCTTGGCCTTCATTAAGCTGTTTGTTCACTAGGGTTCTCTAACAAACCTCTGAGGGCTTCACAGAACAGCTGTATTTATATTAGGGATAGACCGATATGTTTTTTTTCAGGGCCGATACCGATATTTTGGTCATAACGTATCCATATCGGCTGATTTAAAGTTTTGGAAAATAAAGAAAATTTTTGACATGAATCTGGTACTGAACATGTTAATTTTTGTTTAATGCTTAATGGCTGGCTTGCTGGCACCCTGTGGTGGGTGGCTGGCTGGCTGGCACCCTGTGGTGGGTGGCTGGCTGTCTGGCACCCTGTGGTGGGTGGGTGGCTTGCTGGCACCCTGTGGTGGGTGGGTTGCTGGCTGGCACCCTGTGGTGGGTGGCTGGCTTTCTGGCACCCTGTGGTGGGTGGGTGGGTGGCTTGCTGGCACCCTGTGGTGGGTGGGTTGCTGGCTGGCACCCTCTGGTGGGTGGCTGGCTGGCTGTCACCCTGTGGTGGCTGGCTGGCTTTCTTTCGCCCTATGGTGGGTGGCTGGCTATCTGGCACCCTGTGGTGGGTGGTTGGATGTCTGTCACCCTGTGGGGGGTGGCTGGCTGGCACCCTGTGGTAGGTGGGTGGCTGGCACAGGGGCTGTGGGTGGCTGGCTGGTACAGGGCCTGTGGGCGGCTGGCTGGTACAGTGCCAGTGGCTGGCTGGTACAGCGCCTTTAGGTGGCTGGCTGTCTGGCACACTGTCTGTGGGTGGCTGGTTGGCACCCTGTGGTGGGTGGCTGGCTGTCTGGCATCCTGTGGTGGGAGGCTGGCTGGCACCCTGTGGTGGGTGGGTGGCTGGCACAGGGGTTGTGGGTAGCTGACTGGTACAGGGCCTGTGGGTGGCTGGCTGGTACAGTGCATGTGGGTGGCTGGCTGGTACAGTGCCTGTGGCTGGCAGGTACAGGGCCTGTGGGTGGCTGGCTGCCTGGTACAATGCCTGTAGCTGGCTGGTACAGGGCCTGTGGATGTGGATGGCTGGCTGGCACTGGGCTGTTGTGGGTGTGTGTATGGCTGTGATACACTCCCGCGAGACTAGTCCCGACTCCAGACTAGGCTGTCCAAGGCGAGGAAGGCGGCCTAAGAAGGCAGAATGACTTCACAAAAATATCGTCAATATCGGGCAGTTCCGGGGGCCGATACAGATATATCGGGGGAAAGTGCATATTGGCCCCCCGATATATCGGCCTTGCTGATAATCGGTCTATCCCTAATTTATACTAAGATTAAATTACACACAGGTGGTCTCTATTTACTAATTAGGTGACTTCTGAGGGCAATTGGTTCCACTAGATTTTAGTTAGGGGCATCTGACTAAAAGGGGCTAAATACAAATGCATGCCACATTTTCTTATATTTATTTGTAATACAATTTGAAAACCATTTATAATTTTCCTTTCACTTCACAGTTATGAGCCACTTTGTGTTGGTCAATCACTTAAAATCCCAATAAAATACATTTATGGTTTTGGCTGTAAC
The DNA here is from genome assembly GCF_965119305.1 of Pelophylax lessonae. Classification (NCBI taxonomy): domain Eukaryota; kingdom Metazoa; phylum Chordata; class Amphibia; order Anura; family Ranidae; genus Pelophylax; species Pelophylax lessonae. The sequence continues at coordinate 429,376,727 of NC_138772.1, read as the reverse complement.
ATGACAAAATGTGGAAAATTTCAAAGGTGTGAATACTTTTTCAAGGCACTGTATATATAAATAAATAAATAAATAAATATATATATATATATATATATATATATATATATATATATATATACACTGTATGATTTGGCACTTTGGCAGGAGAGTATCCGGAACTGAAACTAGAAGTGCAAGTAGTTTTACAATGGAAAATTAAAGAAATTGGAGCATGGAACTGGGAAACACTGACAATTATATTCTCTTATTCTGTGAAAGAGGCTTTATTTTCAAACCATAGTTTTAGTATCTCATTTTTGACATGGTTGACCAGAATACACATATTCCAGGGATCTAATAAAGTCTGTGAATTAGTGGGATATTTTCAGCAGAATTTAGGGAAAGTCCAGAACATGTTAAAAGAGATTGAAAGCTCAGTTCCTTTCTAATTAGAAGTTGTTGCATTTTTTCAGATTACTGGAGGATACCAAGTTAAGAATTTGCTAAATTAATAATGATCACCAATCACAATCGGTAATCAAATTTTGGTGCCCATTAATGCATTTGCATTGGGAATATTGGTTTCCTAGATTTCTTGATTTCTTGGTTGCCTGTCACATACCTCCCAGTTTTTTTGAGATGGGATTGAGGGACACCTATTAGGCATAGGACACACAACCTGCCACTCTCCCTTAAAGGAGAAATATATATAAAAAAAAAATATATTAGTTAAACCCACAAGTGTTTTTTTTTTTTTTTTTTTAACCACTACTATTCCTTTATACTGGCTTTTGAAATGTAAAGATGCAGAAATTTACAGACTGGATGATAGGTTTAACACTGTGAAACACTCTTTGAAAGATACATAGTGCCTTTTATATAAATCACTAGATCTGACCAAAATGAAGGACAAATGAGGAGGAAAGAGGGACAGGGGGACTTTGTTCCAAATCAGGGACAGTCCCTTGAAATCAGTGACAGTCCCTCGAAATCAGTGACAGTTGGGAGCTATGCTGTCATGCAATTTTACTACTGTTTACCCTGTCTTTATTTTTTTCCTGCCACAGATTTTTACCTTTTGTCCAGCTGTTATAATACATTATGTGAATTTGATTATTCATAAATGTTCTAGGCTTTGAGACTTGTGCCAGTAGGATCAACTAAAAAGAGGAAAATGAAAATGATGAGTCCTCCTTCAATAAGTTCAGGTTTGTGTTAGAGCCTGGCCCAGCTGCTGCTTCAAGGATCAGCTTGTTGTACCGCAGTTTAGATATTACGGCTGCATAGATTAAAAGAAAAAAAATGTCTTTGTTCCATTTTTGTATTATCTGCATTTGCAGCACTTACAGTAGTTCCCCAAGCATGTTAAAATATAAATGTTAACACTAAGTTTCTCCAAGCTTTAGCTTCCCCAAACTTGTTTTGTTTTCCTGGTATGACACATGCCATCTGCTTCTGGGTAGACGTTAGCAATCCCATGTCATGAAAATTGGATGAAAACAGATTAGTTTGCAAATGACAATTTGCAATGTGCTCTCCTCCTTGGCTCAACATGTGCGTTTATTTTAATAGTTTACAGTTATGTCTCTCAGCACACTCTGCCAGATTAAACAAATGAGTCTGTCTGCTAGTAAAAATAATGCGTTTACTGCAGAGCACCTGTAAGGATCACGTAAATCCCTTGCTGGATATGACACACAATAGAACTTAAGTGAGAACAGTTAACAATGTTTATTGTACGGTGACCTACAACTATTAGTCTGCCGGTGACACGTGTGTTACTCATTGCACGAGCAATCTGTGGTGTTTCATCATAACTATATTTATACCCTGTGTAGGTGATGGCTCTGCCAATGCTGGCTGTCAAAACACTCGCTAGTAGTGTGAAATGTAATCTTATGCTAATTGTACACAAGACTGAGAAAAACAATTCTACTTAATGCATAAATAAAAAGGTTTATTAAAAATAGATCATGCAGCTAAAATTAACATACAGTCGCAGATTTTAAGTAAAGGGGCTGGACAAAAATATGGAAACACTACATGATTGGCAGGTGTGAAATCGTCAACATGTTTTGCATTGAAAGCGGAAGTGATGTAAAATCCGTAACACATCTGATGTCACACAACTGTCCCATGAAGTAACATGCGATAGTTGGCGGCATAATCTCCAAACATGCAAAGAACACTAGACATACCAAACTGGATTGATAATGGCCATGGCCCTGTTTATTGTTTTTCACAAAAATGAACAACTAACAATTCACCATATCGCTTTAAACCACTTGACCTCCAGAAGATTTGCCCCCTCTATACCCAGGCCATTTTTTGTTAACTAAGTTAACTAGTAATAGTGCGGTCACGCAACGCTGTACTCAACACAAAATTTATATAATTTTTTTCCCTACAAATATGGCTTTCTTTTATTTCTTATTATATAAACAAAAAACCCCTACCGAGGAAGTCAAAGGAGCATCACGCTCGACGTAACGCGTATAGGGGGGCGGAGCGTGAGTGGCCGACGCAGATTCTCTCTCTGGTAACAGATCGCTGACATCGCTAATACAGCAGGCACGGCTCAGTGCCCAACAAATGTGAGTTGATCTGTCTTTCTCTAATAAAGCATACCCTTATTACTAAGCGGAGAGCACTAGATTTTTTCATCTTGTTCCTACATGTCCCGGAATCCTTTGAGGTACAATACAGTGAGGCTCTTTCCTGGAAGTCTGATCCATGGTATATGTGATCGCTGGCCCGTTTGGGTCTTATAGGAAGGTGAGAGGCTAATTCACCTGGTGGAGGGATTCACTGTAATTGGTGTTCTCAAGTTGTTTTCATCACGGGATCACTCTCCTTCAATTGGCTTCAATTGGACACAGGGACACTGCTAATATCACTTTATTGGAAGCACACACTTTGCTGGGTGCCTTATGAACTGGATGTGATTTATGATTATTTCACCTCATGATTTATGTATTTCTGGCGCATCACATTTTGGTATTATATAAACAAAAAAAACAACTAAATTTAAAAAAAACCCAATATGTTTTACTTTCTGTCATAAAACATATCTAATACAAACATTTTTAAAATTAAATTTCTTCATAAATTTCCACCAAAATGTATTCTGCTACATATGTTTAGTAAAAAAAAAATCTCAATAAGCAAATAATAATTAGATTGCGTGAAAGTTCTAGGGTCTTCAAACTATGGCATATATACTAGATTTTTTTGGAATTTTTTTTATTATTATTTTTGTATTTTAGTAATGGCGGTGAACAGTGAGCAATCAGACACTAACTGACACTTTGTGGGAACTGGCTAACTGACACTGACATCACCGGTGACACTAATACAGTGATCAGTGCTAATAATATATACTGCCACTGTACTAATGACAGTGGCTGAGAAGGGGTTAACATCTGGGACAAACAAAGGGTTAACAGTGTGCCTAAAAATTGTAAAGTGTTTACTGTCTCTTGCTTTTACTAAGGGATGTGCCTTTTCTTTCCCTCTGCCTTGCACGTAAACTAAAACCAGCACATCGCTGTTGTCAGTAGAGTTCTCTGTGTTGTTTTCTTACTCAGAGCTCTCTCCTGAAACTGGTTCCGCAGATCGGCAGGTCTGGAACGTACTGGAGCCAGTGACATGATTCTGCACAGTCAGCCCGCAATGTAGCAGTTGCGGTCAGCAACTGGTTAATCAATAAGTAAATCAATAAAAACTGTAAACAAAAACAGCCAAAGTTATTGGGGCTCTCCTCAAATATCCTTCTGACGACTGACAAAGACCCCCTCAGCTTCCTGCTTAAATAAGGGTCCTGAGAATTTCTGTAATGTTCTTGGGGGTCAGGTGACCTTAAATGACTATCCTAGATGAACCCCAGAACTTCCAGATCATTCCCACTCAGCTGATCTTTTTCGACCTATCGCAAACCCCCCCATTCAAATCAATAAATGGGGGGTTTAAGCTCCTACTGCCACCATACAGTGAAGGAAAGGGGTGCCTTAAAACAGGCTCCCCCCACTCTCAATTGATTAAAAGAGACAAAAGGACAGTGCGCAGGATTGTAACCCGGCAATTGCCAAACTACTAGTGACAGATATTAATGCTCAGAAAAGGAGAGAGTGGTGCAACACCCATAAATGATGGGACTGTAACATGGTCCATCCCAAGCTTACAAGAAGGACTGTCTTGTGCCAATAGTAAAGCTCAATCATGGCTCAATCATGGTTTGGGCAACTATATCTTGGTTATCTGCAGGCCCCATCATCACCTTGAAAAGTAGAGTGACTGCCAGTGACTATGTACAAATGTCTGGCCAACCATGTGTACCTTTATGGTGCAGACATGGTTTCCAAAACACAGAGCCATTTACCAAGACGATAATACTCCAATTCACACAGCTGGTGTTGTCAAATTGTGGTTTGACGGGCATACAGACAAAGTCTCGCACATTCCTTGGGCACCGCAGTCGCTGGACCTCAATATTATAGAGCCACTATGGTCAATTTTGGAGAACAAGGTTCGGGCTCATTTTCCGCCTCCGGCATCTTTGCGAGAACTGGAACAATTTTTGCATGAACAGTGGTATCAGATTTCATTATCCACCATCCAAGACTTATATTTGTCAATTCCCAGGAAAATTCAGGCTCTTGGATGTCAAAGGTAGTCCAAAACCATATTAGGTTACGATTTTGTTCTTTTACCCGGTGTTTCCATAGTTTGCTTTTCTAATAATAAATATGAGAAGTAACGGGTATATGACCAATATTAGGACTAATGGAACCTCCCAAATATTAAGCCTTCCAACATAACCCACTTCATAAGGTACACAAACTCTTCTTCTGGCTTCTTCTCTTTACCTTTCTTAATTATATGAAGGTGACACTGTTGTTAAATTAAAATGTGGTTCCTACCACTGGTCTTTTTTTAATTACTATGTCCTGTAGTGATTTTGGGGATGCTGGAAGAAACCCCAATGCACTGTATAGGACCAGTAACAAACATCAGTGGTGCAGGTGGTGGGACAGGTAACTACAAAATCTCTTCTTTACAAGGGGATCTTTTTTTGTACAATTTAAACTTGTGGTAATGCAGCATTAGGGAAGCTTCACAGTGATCAGCTGTACTGTGGTCACAGTGCAGTGTACCCGTAGGTTTTGTGCGGGTTAGCTGCACATTTCCATAGACTTCTTGCCAGAAACAGGTGTGACCAGAAATGTGTGGACTTCCACAGAGAATACCAGGCACAAGTAAAATGTAAAATAATGTAATTTAATAAAAATAAGTGAATAACATAAACATAAACATAAACGCACCTCCAATATACCAGAACTGTATAAATCAACCAGAGAATCTAATAAGTAGGGATGCACAAACGGTTCGGCCTGAGCATAAGTTCGGGCCAAACATTGGCAGTTCGCCTGTTCGACGACCACCCACATTATCGGGGCGTTCGACCGCTTGGTCGGCCCGCCGAATGAACAGAATGCACAGAATGTCCTGTGCTGCGGACTTGAGCAGCGCGGGAGCAGAGGCTGACAAGGCGCGGGAGCAGAGGCTGACGTGTGTGAGGAGCGCGTGTGTGTGTTTGACTGAAGGAGCGAGCGAGTGAGTGTGTGTGAACACCCCCCCCTTCTAAAGAGAGCGGCGGCGAGCGGTGCGAACCCCCCCCCCGAGAAGAGCGGCGGCGAGCGGTGCGAGACCCCCCCTCCCTCCTGAGAAGAGCGGCAGCGAGCGGTGCGAGACCCCCCCCTCCTGAGAAGAGCAGCGGCGAGCGGTGCGAGACCCCCCCCCAGAGGTAAGAGCGTGGTGTGCGGACAGCGAGCGGGGAGGTAACCCACCCCCCCCCCTGCAAGGGCGGGTGGCAGACAGAGAGAGGGCAGGGGGGGCAGAGGAGACGCACAATACCTGACCTGGCCATTGGCAGGGAGAGGAGCTGAGGGGAGACTGATCGGCAAGTGACAGAGGAGGGAGGCAGGAGCCTAAACAAGTGTCAGGCTTAAAGGAACACACACACACAGGACTGGTGACTGAGGTTGAACACTGAGGCTCAGCGAGTACCTGGTGAGTATCCTTGCGACTGGGAGTGTCCTTGCGACTGGTGAGTATCTAGTGACTGGTGAGCATCTTACCACTGGTTAGTGTCCCTGCGACTGGTGGGTGTCCTTGCGACTGGTGAGTGTTCCTGCGACTGGTGAGTGTCCTTGCGACTGGTGAGTGTCCTTGCGACTGGTGAAGTGTCCTTGCGACTGGTGGAGTGTCCTTGCGACTGGTGAAGTGTCCTTGCGACTGGTGAGTGTCCCTGCGACTGGTGAGTTCCTTGCGACTGGTGAGTGTCCCTGCGACTGGTGAAGTGTCCTTGCAACTGGTGAAGTGTCCTTGCGACTGGTGAGTATCTTTGCGACTGGTGAGTGTCTTTGCGACTGGTGAGTGTCTTTGCGACTGGTGAGTGTCCTTGCGACTGGTGAGTGTCCTTGTGGCTGGGAGTGTGGTGCGACTGACCGGGCTGTGCAACTGAGTGTTGGGCAACTAAGAGTGTTTTGCGACTGACCGGCTGTGCGATTGGGAGTGTGGTGCGACTGAACCGGGCTGTGAGACTGTGAGTGAGTGCGACAGGAGTGTGGTGCGACTGACCGGGTGGTGCGACTGGGAGTGTCGTGAGACTGACCGGGCTGTGAGATTGTGAGTGTTGTGCAACTGAGTGTCAAGTGAGGGTAGCGGAGTACCAGAGGGTGAGAAGGTAGAGATAGGAAGCTAGGAAATAGCCACATAGGATAGACTTAAATCACTGAATCCCCATTAGATTAGATTAGTAGGTACAATGCCCGGCGGGTGTGGAGATGCGATTCGGTGTACATCTTGTGATATGTATGCGTTCCTCAGACATGTGATCGAGGGCGATTACAAATGCACAAGGTGTAAGCACGTTGCTTCCCTGGAAGCTCAGGTCCTGAATCTAGGGAGGCAGCTGGCAACACTGAGACGCATGTCCATACTGAAGGAGAACCAGGATCGTACCAGTCAGGTGCAGGCAGGGGTCTGCACAGAGGTGGGCGGAATGACCGAGGTGCAGGCAGCAGAGCAGAGTAGACATGTGACAGTTAGGAAGGGTAGAGGGCAAAAAGGCAAGGAGGCTGATCCTGGGCTGGAGCACCCTAATAGATTCGCCCCGTTGTGTGATGTTGGGGAAACCAGTCAGGGACCAGCATTGCTGGAGCAGAGCGACGCCCCTAACTGCCAGGGGAAGAACTCCTCCAGTGAGGCTGGGAGAAAGGGAAAGGAAAGACAGGTGCTGGTGGTAGGGGACTCAATTATTAGAAGGACAGACAGTGTAATCTGTGACAAAGACCGTGTGTGCCGAACTGTCTGTTGTTTGCCGGGCGCTCGGGTTCGGCACATCGCGGATCGGGTGGACAGATTATTGGGTGGGACTGGGGAAGACCCAGCTGTCATGGTACACGTGGGTACCAATGACATAGGCAGAGGAAGATGGAGAGTCCTAAACGATTTCAGGGACTTAGGCGCTAAGTTGAGGAATAGGACCTCCAAGGTAGTATTTTCCGAAATACTACCTGTACCTCGAGCCACACCAGAGAGGCAGCGGGAGATTAGGGAAGTTAACGAGTGGCTGAGGAGCTGGTGTAGTAAGGAGGGTTTCGGGTTCCTGGAGAACTGGGCTGACTTCTCAGTCGGCCACCGGCTCTTTTGTAGGGACGGATTGCACCTAAATGGGGAGGGTGCAGCCGTACTGGGTGCGAGGATGGCCAAAAAGCTAGAGGGGCTTTTAAACTAGTTGATGGGGGGGAGGGTACAGATGTAGAATTAGCCAGGGGAAAGCAAGTTGCAGAGGGCAGAAATGGGGGCACTAGCGGTAGGATGTACGGAGCTCCTATACCCAGGATAGGTATGGGGAAAAATCAGGAGAGCAGCCTAAAAACATCAAATGAGGATATATGTAGCCGCTCAAAATTAAGAGGTTTGTATACCAATGCCAGAAGCCTGGCCAACAAGATGGGAGAGCTGGAGCTGCTGATGTTTGAGGAGGATTTAGATTTTGTGGGGATAACTGAGACTTGGTTTGACAGCTCTCATGACTGGATGGCGACCATTCAGGGGTATTCCCTTTATCGCAGAGATAGAGAAGGTAAAAAAGGGGGAGGGGTATGTCTGTGTATTAAGAACAGTATACAGGTAAATATGAGGGATGATATTAATAATGGAGCTAAGGACGAGGCAGAATCCCTATGGGTAGAGCTTCAAAGGAAAGGCACGTGGGGAAGGTAATATTGGGCGTATGCTATAGGCCCCCCAACCTGAGGGAGGAGGGGGAGGCGGACCTCATTTTACAGATAGGATTGGCAGCAAGGATGGGAAATGTCATTATAATGGGGGACTTTAATTATCCAGATATAGACTGGGCAGATGGAACCGCGCATTCAGCCAAGGCTAGGCAGTTCCTAAATATCTTGCAGGACAATTTCATGGGTCAGATGGTGAATGCACCGACAAGAAACAATGCGGTACTTGACCTACTGATTACCAACAATACAGACCTGCTCACGGATATAGAAATACGGGAGAACTTAGGAAACAGTGACCATAGGTCAATAAGTTTCAGTATTAATTACAGTAATAGGAAGCAGAGGGGTAATATAAGGACGCTGAATTTCAAAAGAGCCAATTTCCCAAAACTGCGCTCGCTGCTAGAAAATATCAAATGGGATAGAACCCTGGGAACAAAGAACACGGAGGAAAAATGGGAGTGCTTCAAGAGCATACTTAACAAGGGGATTGACCAGTGCATTCCAATGTGAAAACCTTACAAGCGGACCTGAACAAAATAACGGGGTGGGCAACTACATGGCAGATGAGGTTTAATGTTGATAAATGTAAAGTAATGTACTTGGGGGCCAGAAACCAGAAAGCAAGCTACTCACTAGGGGGGGGAACCTCTGGGGGAGTCTAGGATGGAAAAAGACTTGGGGGTACTGGTTGACAACAGGCTTGGCAGTGGCATGCAATGCCAAGCAGCTGCAAGCAAAGCCAACAGAATACTGGGATGTATAAAAAAGGGGATTCACTCCAGAAATAAAGAGTTTATTCTCCCGCTCTACAAGACTCTGGTCCGGCCACATCTGGAGTATGCTGTCCAGTTCTGGGCACCGGTTCTCAGGAAGGATGTGCTGGAATTGGAAAGAGTCCAGAGAAGGGCAACAAAAATAATTAGGGGAATGGAGGACATCAGCTATGAGGAAAGACTACAAGCACTGAACCTATTCTCTCTAGAGAAGAGACGTTTGAGGGGGGATACGATATCAATGTACAAATACTGTACTGGCGACCCTAGCATAAGGAACAAACTATTCAGAGTAAGGAAATACAATAAGACACGTGGCCACTCACTAAAACTAGAGGAAAGGCAGTTTAACCTTAAAATGCGTAAGGGGTTCTTCACTGTAAGGGCGGTAAGGATGTGGAATTCTCTTCCACAAGCAGTCGTATCAGCAGGGAGCATTGATAGTTTCAAAAAACTATTATATGGGCACCTTAAAGACCACAACATACAGGGGTATACAATGTATGGTTAAAAGCAAACACACACACACATCATAGGTTGAACTGGATGGACTGATGTCTTTTTTCAACCTCACTAACTATGTAACTATGTAACACTGCGCCACCACACAGTGCATTGAAAGGCCTGATTTGCTAAAGCAATGAAAGCTTTGCCCAATTAGGGCACAGAACACTGCCAGAGCTGTGATTGGAGAAAGCAATGATGACTCTATCCAATCAGGGCTCATTGCTCTTAGTCCTACCCCACACAATAAAAGTATTCTTTCAAAGGCGGCCATTTGTAGTGTGATATCGGCATGGAAAGAGATAGAACAGGGCTCTGTTTAGTGCTACTAGAGATTTAGAGTGCTATAGTGTGTTATTCTGATTCTTTTGTCAGTGTAGAATATCAGTTTAGTGTGAATCTAGTGATAGTTCAGTCAGTGTGAGTGTAGTAAACATTCATTTTTACCTTAGTGTCACTTTAGTGTGAATCTAGAGATAGTTCAGGCAGTATGAGCGTAGTAAACGTACATTTTTACTTTAGTGTGAATCTAGTGATAGTCCAGTCAGTGTGAGTGTAGTGACCTGACCATTCATTTTTACTTTAGTGTCAGTTTGTTTTGTCAGGGTAAATTAACTGCATTATAGTTTGGTGCATTACTGCTCAACTAACGCAGTATATTTCTGTGCATTACGTGCCGAATAATGCAGTGTATTTTAGTGCGCTACTGCATGTTTAACGCAATACATCTCTGTGCGTTAGTGCACATTTAACACAGTATATTTCAGTATGTTACTGCACGTTTAACACAGTATATTCCTGTGCATTAGTGCACATTTAATGGAAAAAACTAGGAGAGAGAATAAAAAACCCGAGGGCCAGATATCTCAATCACCCTGCGCTGAAAATGGAGGAAGTAGATGTGCTAAAACCATATATATTACAAAACAGTATATTAGCAGTACATAGCAGCTGCCTTAATAAGCAAAAAATGATATATAAGATGTGAATAACCTCAAAATTAATAGACATGAAAGTACCACATAAGCAGCGCTTTGAGTAGATACATAAATAAATATGTGCAAATAAAAGAGGTGAGAGAGATGTACTATATATATATACACAACAGTCCATCTGACAGCTCCGGAGGGATGACCCGTCACCACGACGTGAAGAAAAGATATGGATGACAAACTTCCACCACACCGCGTGCCCCCCTAGGCAGTCAACACTCACCAAATGCCTGAAAACAGTAAGCCTTCAAAGGAAACGTGGACCCAGGATCGATCCACCAAATGCTACACACTAGCAGATGTCCAGGAGTGTCACTCGAGAGTGGCTCAATGTTAACTGGAATGCTCCAACCGGCATCACATGTGTGTACAAAGAAAAAACGCTCATAGGGCAGTAGTCCAAATAATAACAATCTTTATTGCTAAAAAGAGCCCATCCCCCTCACATCAAACTCACATGTTAAAAAACAGAAGCTAGGCATGTAAACGAGTGGAGATGAACGGATTTTATGCGGCCAGAATCTCACCAATGCCGTACCGTCCCTGGCAATGAATCTTGAATCGGATCCCGGCAACTGCACCCGGAGACGCTCGGGCTCCCTCGTTCGCCTCGCTCCGCTCCGATCTCCTACGGACCAGTTCGGATATCTTTGTCGCTATCATCAGCGTTCGGGAATTTCCGTCTCGCTGACAGCACGTAGTGGTTGGGGTGATAGCGTGCTCACGTCCTGACGCGTTTCATCATTGGCTGACTTCAACTGAGGGCGTGAGCACGCAAATCACCCCTGCTATTTATCTCCCTCCTCGCCAAACACTTAACCCTTAATAGGCGCTCAGTCACCAAGACATGACCGTTTCAACCTGGGCCAGTGCTAAGGTTCCTAGGAGTTCATCAATAAGCGGATCGGATTGGAATATACCCTATTCACAATATGATCAATGCAAACCTCCCTCAAGCAAACACCAACTGTTACAAGAGGGACGGATTGCAGGCGTACACCCCAACATGGTAAGGTAAATCTTGCTATGGAGAAGAAATCTCATAATAGTCACAAACCATCCGTCATCTCCTCTCGTTTTTACATAGAAAAGGACAATTGTCCACAATCATAGATAAACCACCAACCATATTATATGTTCATTTGTGCTAGTAATACACAATGTGAGTATCACTCCATACGCCCACATACAGGGCATACAGTAGCAATCACAAAATGTTTCTGACAAGTGCAGCTCTCAATATACCAATATACATTGAAATCACTAAAATTAACTAAAATACACTGAATAAATAGGTGAGATTAAATTCATTAAATACAATCAACCTTAAAATTTTACTCAGTTAAAAGACTGTATCAGCGGAATTAAAAATGATTCATATTAGATTCCATCTAATAAAAACCGGACTGACCTCACATAAATTAATAAAAATTAATATTAATATCATCATTACATAGCAGTATAAAACTCAGGAATCGGGAGTTCCAAGAAAAGGTATCTCACTAACAATATAACAAATCGCAAAGAATAAATTAATTAATAATTACTGATGAAACAATTCACATCTAATTCCACATTAAGACCTTTGGGATACAAACAATCGGTGAGGTATATCCAAAAGGTTTCCCTCTTGGAAAGTTCCCTTACCATGTTAGAACCTCGCCAGGTGGCATCAATTTTGTCTATACCCCAAAACTTCAACCCAGACGGATCCCTATTATGTTTCCGTCTGAAATGCAGAGAGACGCTATGGTCCTTAAACCCTTTTTTGATGTTGGCAATATGTTCTGATACTCTCTTTGCGAGAGTCCTCTTAGTCCGACCAATGTACAACATCCCACATGGGCATTCTAAACAATAGACCACATGAGTGGACTGGCATGTAATCAATTTCTTGATTTCGAATGTTCTGCCATTCCCGCTGGAAGTGAAGGAAGTTTTGCCTCTTTGCCTGTAAGTGACCTGTCTACAAGACACACACCTACGGCATGAGAAGAAACCACTTCTGTCCCAAAACACGGTGGGCTTTTTTGGCGGATCTAGTACTTTTTTTGCAACACGATCACCAATGGATGGGCATTTTCTATAGATGAAAGAAGGTCTAGCAGGTATTACCCCCCCTAAGACCTTATCCATTGTCCAAACTCTCCAATGTTTATGAAAAATTTCCTCTACCTCCTTAAATTGTTCATGGTAGTCTGTTATAAAACCCCATTCATGATTCATATTTCTAGAAGTGGTCTGCTTTTGTAAACACATGGTTTGTGATAACAAACTAGTTCCTTGTATAGTTTTTTCCAGCCTCAAACCATCATAACCCTTCTCAAGGAAGCGGTCTTTGATAATTTTTGACTGGCTTTGGAAATCAGAATCACTGGTGCAGTTCCTGCGTATCCTCAGGAACTGCCCCTTAGGGATATTCCTGAGCCATAAGGGGTGATGGCCACATTTAATGCAGTATATTTCAGTGCGTTGTTGCATGTTTACACAGTATATCTCTGTGCGTTACGTACCGTTTAACGCAGTATATTTCAGTGCATTTTGTGCCGTTTAACGCAGTATATTTCTGTGCATTAGTGCACATTTAACACAGTATATTTCAGTACGTTACTGCATGTTTAACACAGTATATTCCTGTGCGTTAGTGCACGTTTATCGCAGTATATTTCTGTGCGTTATTGCACGTTTAATGCAGTATATGTTAGTGCAATACTGCACATTTAATGCAGTATATTTCAGTATGTTACTGCACATTTAACGCAGTATATTTCTGTGCATTAGTGCACGTTTAACGCAGTATATTTTTGTGCGTAAGTGCACATTTAACGCAGTATATTTCTGTGCGTTATAATGCAATAAATGACTCAATTCACGCTAAGTGAATATCTAACACTTCAAAAACTGTCGCTGCTGCTCATCACCCAAATATAAAAAAATATAGATAACCATAACACAGCTCTAAAGACAGTACATCTCACCAAACATATGTACCTAATTTACAATAAATTAATAGACCTATTAAAGTGAACTCATATTCCCACATAGAGAAAATATGGTCAAACAAAAAAAATTAAAAAACTTTCAAAAAATTATTATTATGTAAAAAATATATTATTCAAAAAAATTTTTTTTTTAAGCAAGTGTCCAGTGAAAGTTTGTGAATAGTGCTTATTAGTTCATAGCATCCATGTGACTTTCGTGCAAGGTGACTCTGTGTTTCACACCCTCCAAGTGAATTCACTTACCAGAAAATATGGACCCCTGGGCAATACTGCATAGGGGTCTTGTCAAGCTTTGACTGGTAAGTGTGGAGGATGGGGCTCCTTGAATGTCTCTTATTTCCCAAAATTCGGCATGGAAAAATAGAGAAGATTCCAATAGTGCAGTATGTTCAAAATAGAAAAAAGTAGATTATTTATTTAGAAACTCCTAGAGGCTGGTTTATCAGCAGCACCATGCGTTCACCATTGGTGCACTCCAACAGCCAGGAAGTGACGATGATGGTTCTGCAAAGGCTGATTCCTTTTTTAACCATACAGAGAGAACATTTTTTAAATTAATTATTTCAAGGAAAGAGAGAAAATTAGATTTAAAAAGAAAATATAGGAGTTTTGAGGGATAAGATAGCCCCACTACAAGAAACAAGTGAATATAAAGAGAAAATTAGATACTACAGGAATTTGTAGGGAAAGTGGATAGGGACACACAAAATAAAAAAACTCAAAAAATATAACAGAGATACCAATGACTATCAGAATTGTATAAAGTACTCGAAACCCATACTTGAGTAAAAGTACAAGTGCTCGATCAAAAAGTGACTTGAGTAGAAGTGGAAGTGCTCGATCAAAAAGTGACTTGAGTAGAAGTACTAAAGTATTCAACATTTTTTGTACTTAAGTATTGCAAGTAGTTTTTTAAAAAATGTTGCTACTCAAGTACTGAAAGTAAAAGTACCAGTAGTTTTGAAAAAAAAAGTGCTACTCAAGTACTGAAAGTAAAAGTACAAGTACTGTATTTTGTAGTTATTAAAGAAAGAAATCAAAAGTTTGAACATCATATTGTTTTTTATTATTTCAAATGCAGCTTTTATTTATACATACAGTAGCATTTATTTTTGTATGCGCTGATAATACAAATGTTTTGAGCTTCATGAAACCTGCCATCTACTGTTCTGGCAGTGGTAATTTTTATAATTGTAACGAGTAACTATGCAGCACAAAAAAATATATATCGGAGTAGAAGTATTGAAATCATTGAAAAAATGTAGTGAAGTAAAAGTGGAAGTAGGAGAAAAAAATTCTACTATAGGAAAGTACAGATACCGCCTTTCGGTACTTAAGTACAATAATGAAGTAGTTCTACTTAGTTACTATACATCTCTGATGACTATAAACACAGCAAAGTATACAAATGGCAAGAAGAAAAAGAGAGTCAAGTGGGGATGTCTAGAGCGTCCACAGAAGAAAGGGAAATAGTGACAGAAAGATCATATAGGAATACATTAAGCACAATATATCAATACAGAGGAATATGTTAGCACCCCCCTACCCCTGCCCATCAGTATGAAATGCCACGATCTGCGACCCCCCCATTATTGCATACCAGTCCAAAATAGGTTTGACCCATTGAGAAATGAACATCAGCCTATCATGACACTCATCGAGGGTGTTTTCCAAAGAGAGGTTATGGGAGTCCCCCTTGGAGAGGAAGAGGCAATTCCAATTACAGGGGGAAAGGAGGGGATCGTACTTAAACAACAGCAAGAGAGGAGGAATGGACACCATGGCAATACACACCATCCCAGAATATGCCCAGGGAAGGAAGAAATGCGGAGCCAGAGGAAGCAGAGGATGTCAGAGGAAAAAGAAAAAGAGAGACATAGGACAAGGAATTTTTAATCTTAGTAATGCTTCATTTACAGATGATGAAATGAAGGTCCTTGAGTCAGGCCTAAAATTTGCACCGGACAAGAACTTAAATAAACTTGAAGCTTTTATTGATTTGCACAAATTGAGGAACGAATCAGTGTTCAATCCCAAGACAAATAATAATCAATTTAGTGAGGTATTCAAAACTCTAGTGGAACAGGATATAGAAAATATGAAAATCTTACCCGGAAGACGACAGAAAGATATAGAAAATGGGATCAAAACGCTAGAAAGTAAAAAGGAAGTTGCTATACGACCAGCTGATAAGGGAGGTGGGCTAGTAATTTTGAATAAGGTCAACTATCTGGGTGAACTTAATGGACTAGTAGAAGACCAGGATATGTATGAAAAGCTGAAAGGAGATCCCTCTATATGAATAAGGTAAAGTTGAAGAAACTTGTCAAAAAAGCACATAGGGAAGAACTTATCAACAAGAAAGAAGCCAGATATTTAGTTCCTGATGCTCCCAGAATGCTGGTGATATTTCAAATTCCCAAAATACGTAAAAGTATGAGTAAACCCCCCGTTAGACTAATCATCAGTGGTATAGATTCCCTATTCAGTAGACTAGGAGAATACCTAGACTGTTTTCTCCAACCCTTAGCCCAACAGTTCCCAGTGTATCTTCAAAACAGCAAAGATTGATCAAGATATAGCAGGATATGTGATCAAGATCAAGATATTGCAAGGGTGTAAAGAGGATCATTACATTCTGGCCAGCGTAGATGTGAATTCGCTGTATACTAACATACAGCAAAACCATGCCACTGAGGAAAGAACGGACCTATAGGAAGAACAGAGAGAATTCCTACTAGAAGCATTGCAATTAGCAATGAGTGAAATTTTTTTTTTTTGGCACAATGGCAATTTTTTCAGGCAAAAAAGGGGGGGTCACCATGGAAGACAAGTATGCATATCAATATTTTGATGAGCAGATGGGAATATGAAGCTATTTTTAATAAATACAGGCCAGAACTCAAGCTTTATAAGAGGTATATTGATAATATCCTCATTATATGGGCAGGATCAAGAGATTACTTTTCTAGCTTCCTTTCAGGAATGACTAATAATAGATTCAACATTACTTTTTCTGAATCTTTTGATACAAACACTATTAACTTTTTAGACTTGGTTATTTACAAACATGATACTCGATTATGTACCAAGACTTTCTTTAAACAGGTTGACCGGAATGGCTACATTCTCATTAATAGTTGCGAACCCCCCAGATGGCTTAATGGAGTCCCAAATGCCAGTTTATAAGAATTAGAAGAAACTGTGATAATGAAGGGGACTATGAGAGTCAAGCTGTCACCATCATAAATAGATTTACATAGTAGATGAGGTTGAATAAAGACATCAGTCCAACCAGTTCAACCTGTATAGGTGTGTGTGTCAGTGGCCCATGACTCTGAATGTTATGATCTGTGAGATGCACGTCCAAAAGTCTTTTAAAAGTAGCCATACTCCCTGCAGCTACCACCATTTGTGGAAAAGAGTTCCACATTCTCACCGCCCTTACAGTGAAGAACCCCTTATGAAGCATAAGTGTAAACCACCTCTCCTCTAATCTCATTGTGTGGCCATGTGTCTTCTTGCACTCCTTGGGACTAAATAGTTTTCTTCTTATGCTAGGATTGCCTTTGATGTATTTGTAGATCGCTATCATGTCCCCTCTCAGGCGTCTCCTCCCCAAGGAGAATAAAATAAGCGCTTGTAATTGCTCCTCATAACTAAGGTCCTCAAATCCCCTAATTAGTTTGGTCGCCCTTCTTAGGACTCTCTCCAGTTCCAGCACATGCTTTGTGAGGATTGGCGACCAGAACTAGACAGAATACTCCAGATGTTGCCGGACCAGGGTTTTATAAAATGGTAGGATTATAGCTTTATCTCTGGAAACATATCCCCTTCCTTATGCATGCTAATATTCTGCTGGCTTTGACAGCCACAGCCTGTCATTGCATGCTACTACTTAGTCTGTCCTCCACTAGAACCCCCAAATCCTTCTCCATTCTGGATTCCCCCAGAGGTTCTTCCTCTAGAGCATCATTCGCTTTTATGTTTTTTGCCCTTTAACGCTGTATATTTCTGTGTGTTATTGCACGATTAATGCAGTATATTTTAGTGCGTTACTGCACATTTAATGCAGTATATTTTTGTGTGTTATTGCATGTTTAACGCAAAATGTTTCTGTGTGTTAGTGCACATTTAATGCAGTATATTTCAGTGTGTTTCTGCGTGTTTAAGGCAGTATATTTCTGTGCGTTAGTGCAAGTTTAATGAAGTATATTTCTGTGCGTTAGTGCACGTTTAACGCAGTATATTTCTGTGCATTACTGCAAGTTTAATGCAGTATATTTCTGTGCGTTGCTGCACATTTACTGCAGTATATTTCTGTGCGTTAGTACATGTTTAACCACTTCCATACAGAGCAGTTACACCCCCCTTCCTGATCATACCAATTTTCAGCTTTTAGCGCTCTCACACTTTGAATGATAATTACTCAGTCATGCAACGCTGTACCCAATCAAATTTTTTATAATTTTTTTTCACACAAATAGAGCTTTCTTTTGGTAGTATTTAATCACCACTGGGTTTTTCATTTTTTGCGATATAAGGGAAAAAAGAGCGAAAATTTTGAAAAATAAACATTTTGTTTTCGTTTCTATTCTAAAATTTTGCAAATAAGTAATTTTTTTCATAAATTTGGGCCAAAATTTATACTACTACATATCTTTGGTAAAAATAACCCAAATTAGTGGTTATTATTTAGTCTGTGTGAAAGTTATAGAGTCTACAAGCTATGGTGCCAATCATTGAAAATTGATCACTCCTAATCACACCTGATGTACCGACAGCCTATCTCAGTTCTTAAGGCCCTGAAATGTCAGGACAGTACAAATACCCCCCAAATTACCCCTTTTTGGAAAGTAGACATTCCAGGGTATTTAGCAAGAGGCATGGTGAGTTTTTTTAAGTTGTAATTTTTTTCCACAATTCTTGGGAATATACATTTTTTTTTTTATACAAAATTGTCATAATAACATAATAAGTTATTTCTCACACACAGTAAAGGCATACTTGCAATTACACCCCAAAATACATTCTGCTACTCCTCCTGAGTATGGCAATACCACATGTATGAGACGTTTACACAGCCTGGCCACATACAGATGCCCAATATTCAAGGAGCACCGTCATTTGCTCTAGGAGCATAAATTGCACATATAATTTCCTAACGACCTATCACACCTTTGAAGGCCCTGGTGTGGAATTACTCACAAAATGACCCCATTTTGGAAAGCAAACACCCCAACGTATATTCCATGAGGCATAATGAGTCTTTTGAAAATGTCATTTTTTTCCACATGTTTTTGGAAAATGTGGAAAGAAAATGAAAACTGTTTTTTTTTTTTACACAAAGTTGTCAATTTATAAGATATTTCTAACACATAGCATGTATATAGCAAAAATGACTAACCAAAATATATTCTGCTACTCCTCCTGAGTATGGTGATACAACATATGTGGGACTTTGTCATAGCATAGCCAAATACAGAGGCCCAACATGCAAGGCGCACCATCAGGTGTTCTAGGAGCATAAATTACACATATAATTTCATTACAACCTATCACACTTTTGAAGGCCTTGGAACACCAGGACAAGGAAATTACCCACAAAATTACCCCCTTTTGGAAAGCAAACACCCCAATGTATATTCTATGAGACATAATGAGTCATTCTTTTCCACGTGTTTTTGGAAAATGTGGAAAGAAAATGAAAACACATTTTTTTTTTTTACACAAAGTTGTCAATTTATAAGATATTTCTAACACATAGCATGTACATAGCAAAACTGACACCCCAAAATACATTCTGCTACTCCTCCTGAGTATGTCGATACCACATATGTGAGACTTTGTCACAGCCTGACCACATACAGAGGCCCAACATGCAAGGAGCACCGTCAGGTGTTCTAGGGGCATAAAATACACATTTAATTTCATTACAACCAATCACACTTTTGAAGGCCCTGGAACACCAGGACAATGGAAGCCCCCACAAAATGACTCCATTTTGGAAAGCAAACACCCCAACACATAATC
The DNA here is from genome assembly GCF_965119305.1 of Pelophylax lessonae. Classification (NCBI taxonomy): domain Eukaryota; kingdom Metazoa; phylum Chordata; class Amphibia; order Anura; family Ranidae; genus Pelophylax; species Pelophylax lessonae. Next base: position 429,357,132 of record NC_138772.1, on the reverse strand, counting down.
TAGGAGGCATGGGCTACAGATAGGTACTCAGGTACTCTGATGTGCTGCAGACAGGTACTCAGGTACACTGATCAGCTGCAGAAAGGTACTCGGGTACTGTGATGAGCTTCAGAGATGTACTTGGGTATTCTGATGGGTTAGAGACAGGTACTCAGGTAATCTGATGGGCAGAAGACAGGTACTCAGGTACTCTATTGGGCTGCAGATAGGTACTCAGATGCCCTGATGGGCTGGAGACAGTTACTCAGGTATTCTGATGCAGTGGTCCTCAACCCTGGTCCTCAGGGCCCACTAACAGGCCAGGTTTGCTAAATAACTGAAATACATCCCAGGTGATATAATTTGCTGCTCATTGATTGCATTATTCTAGTTTGCATCTGCCCAAGGTAATACTTAAAATCTGGCCTGTTAGTGGGCCCTGAGGACCAGAGTTGAGGACCACTGTTCTGATGGGCTGCAGATAGGTACTCTGAAGGGCTGGAGACAGGTACTCGGGTACTCTGATGACAGGTACTCGGGTACTCTGATGGGCTGGTGACAGGTACTTGGGTACTCTGATAACAGGTACTTGGGTACTCTGATGGGCTGGTGACAGGTACTTGGGTATGCTGATGAAATGTTCTCGGGTACTCTAATGGGCTGCGGAGAGGTACTTGGATACTCTGATGGGATACAGAGAGGTACTCGGGTACTCTGATGGGCTGGTGACAGGTACTCGGTTACTCTGGTGACAGGTACTCGGGTACTCTGATGACAGGTACTCGGGTACTCCGATGACAGGAGTACCTGTCATCAGAGTACCAGAGTACCTGTCATCAGCGTACCCAAGTACCTGTCACCAGTCCATCAGAGTACCCGAGTACCTGTCATCAGAGTACCCGAATACCTGTCACCAGCCCATCAGAGTACCCGAGTACCTGCCACCAGCCCATCAGAGTACCCGAGTACCAGTCATCAGAGTACCTGATGGGCTGGTGACAGGTACTCGGGTACTCTGATGGGCTGGTGACAGGTATTCGGTATTCTGATGACAGGTACTCGGGTACTCTGACGGGCTGGTGACAGGTACTCGGGTACTCTGATGGGCTATTGACAGGTACTTTGATGGGCTAGTGACAGGTCCTCTTTATAGGGGGGGCAATCAGTGTGTTTTAGGGTGCACTATGATCGGTAACTAGCTGTTACCGCAATCTCCTCCTCACACAGGATCAGTGTGTGAGGAGGAGAACACGGTAACAGCTAGTTACCATTGTCTCTGTTGACATTCTGTGACCGGCTGTGATTGGACACAGCCGGTCACGTGGTAAAGAGCCAATTTCATTGGCTCTTTACCCTGATCAGGGATGAACTTTGTCAGAGTGACACTCTCCATGCCCGATCGCCGCTCTGCACGCCCCTGGTGGCGCGTGAGCGGCATGCACAAGGGAAGTGCATGTGGCTGGCTGTAATTGGACACAGCTGGTCACATGATAAAGAGCCATTTTTTTTAATGGCTCTTTACTTCGATCGGGGGTGGGCTGTGTCCCGATAGACACGCCGCATTCCCGATCGCTGCGCTGCATGCCCCCGGGGGACGGGAGAGCAGCGGATCCAGGAAGACATCATATGACGACCGCCCGGATCGACAAAGTGTTCCTTCAGGCGTCATTTTACAATGGACTGGTAAGGAACTGGTTAAGGCAGTACATTTCTGTGCGTTACTGCACGCTTAGCGCAGTATATTTCAGTGTGTTACGTGCCATTTAACGCAGTATATTTAGGTCCGTCAGTGCACATTTAACACAGTATATTTCAATGCGCTACGTGCCATTTAACGCAGTATATTTCTGTGCATTATGCGCCATTTAGCACAGTATAGGGGCAGAATACTTTCGCAAGGCACTGTATATCAGAATGTAAAAAATATTGTTTTTTTTTTCAAAATTGTCACTCTTTTTTTCAAAAATTAAAAATCGTACAGGTGATCAAATACCACCAAAAGAAAGCTCTATTTGTGGGGAAAAAAGGACTTGAATTTAATTTGGGTACAGCGTCGCACGACCGCGCAATTGTCCGTTAAAGTAACGCAGTGCCGAATCGCAAAATATAGCCTGGTCAGGAATGGGGTAAAATCTTCCGGTCTTAAAGCGGTTAAAAATACACTCATTGATGATTTTTTTGTCAAAGACATGTAGCTAAATACATTTTGGCCTAAATGTATGACAAAAATTGAATATATTGGATATTTTTTAACTGTCAAAGTAGAAAATGTCAATTTTTTTGCAAAATTTTCTATCTTTTTTTATTAATATCACAAAAAATGAAAAGTGCAGAGGTGATCAAATACCATCCAAAAGAAGCTCTGTTTGTGGGAAAAAAAGGACGTCAATTTTGTTTGGGTACGGTGTTGCATGACTGCGCAATTGTCAGTTAAATTCGCGCAGTGCCAAGTTGCAAAAAGTGGCCTGGACGTAAAGCAGGAAAATCCTCCGGTGGTAAATTGGTTAAGACAAATGTAATACTAGTATTGGCCTGCATTAATGGGCATTTGATATGTCTTTTTTAGCCTTGATTTTAATTGCCAACATATCTACCTAGAAATGATCCTATACAGCACAATTGTATTATATTGTAAAGAAGCTGAAACATTTGGAGAAATCAAAACAATATGCTTTGCTTATGGACTTAATGGTCTTCCTTGCACCAGAAAATGTCCCTAAACTGAAAGTGTAATGCTCATGCTCATGGTAGAAGTGAAGGCAAGTCTTTTTTTTTTTTTCATTTTGCAGAGAGTAAGGAGGGCAACAATCCTGGTCAGGTTTTTTTCCATCCATATCTCATTGGGGATATTCCCCTTCACTTTCTGTCTCATAACCACAACAGACCATTGGGAAAATCACTAGGAGTCACCAAGATCACCAGAACCAGTGTCCCCTTTATCCCATAATGGGGATACAGACAGCAATAAAAACCTGGCAGAGGATCCATCCCTCTCCACTCTATCCAAAACTAAAAAAAAGTTTGCCTTCATTTATACTTTAAAAGTGCACATGAATGTTGGCACACTAGCATAATATTCTACCCTGAAGATTTTGAGATCTGCCCCATGCACCTGTACTTTATGCATCAAATCAGATTTTACCTGTAGCTGAAGTATTTACTAAAGTTTATTAAGGGTCCTTTCACACGGAGCGGACCGGTTTTTTAATCCGCTGTGGCATTTTTTTTTTTTTACGGACACGGATGACACTTGTGTCATCCGGTCCGTATGTCCGTTTATCATCCCATCTGTTTGCGGATGATAAATGGAGATAATGTATGTCAATTGGATTGCGAATCATCCGCTGACATCCGTTTTTGCGTCCGTTCTGTTTTTTTAAATGGAAGAAAAATAGTGTTCTCTTCCGTTCCAAAAAACGGAACTGATAGGAAAGGACGCAATCCGCAATCCCATTGACATGCATTTTGTCCGTTTTTCATCTTCAAAAAAATGGGATGAAAAACGGACATACGGACCGCCCGTGTGAAAGGACCCTTACTTAGCAAAAGCAGAGTTTGCTGTAAGAACATACTTGGTACCAGAAATGGAAGTCTATATTTTTTTCAGCTCTTTTTGGGTTTGAATCATCATCCTTCTCCAGATTGTTTAATTCTGGTATTATATGAACATTGTTCTGTTGTTTGTTTCTGTTATTGACATTTTTTGTATTTCTTGTACTGGTGTCAACATAAATTGGAAATATCATGGCAGGATACTGGGAGGATTAGTTACGTTACTGGAGGGTTATCTTTTGAAGGTTTGACACTTATGGCTGGATATGTAACAAGGTAGGCTAATCCTCTGGTCAGAGACTTTTTTGACATTTTTGAGACTGGTAAGTGCCCCCCTAACTCTAGTCATGAAGACAAGTGTGAAACAGAAGGTGGCTCTTGATTAATGTCACCCACATAATGATTAGCTTTGGGTTAAAGGTTACATGGGTTTTTGCTGAGAATATATGCCCAGGTTTTAAGGGGTTGTGCTTTTGTTGGGGCTGGAAAAGGCCACTTTGACTGTGAAATGAGTGCTGGTAATGTAATAGTCAAGGCTGACAAGCTGGAAGAAAAATGTACAGCTTTAGCTTGTCATGCTGTGAACACTAGAGGAAAGGGATCTAGAGGAAAACAGCATATGCCTGTTACTGTAATTAAGGGAAGATCAACTCTTATGAAACAAACTTGAAACTCCATGGATTTGACTTATGATTTTTTTAGATACGGATGATTATGTTTCTTTTGATGATGATAAAATAAATTTGTACAGCAGTTTTGATAAGTTTGATTCTTTGGCTGTCAGACTTATTGCACAGTATATATATCAGAGGGAAGAAATAAACAACTTTCACAGTTGTTTCACAAGAATCAGGATACTCAGCTGGCTTGACAGACAGTGAAATGGAAAAACTGATTCTGGTAAATAGCTCGGAAGTCAAGAATGAAAAGGGTCTAATTGAAAATGTGACAATTCCCCAGTACATTGGATAATTAATGTTTAATTCATTTGATCAGTATTTTTGAAATACATATCAGAGTTATTAACAATTTTCTGTTACATGTAAAAGACAGTCAATGACTGATATTTCTCCATCAATGATACAGCTGGAGAAATAGGGGTTAAAGGTTGGTGTTGGAAACACGTTTGTGTTATTGTTGTTGTGAAATGAACCTTGCCACAAGTATGTGGAAATTTATTAAAGCATTTGGATCCCTCTGAAGATGCTATAATAATAAAATGTGTGCCTAACCTAAAACCATAGCAAATTCCACCAATAAATTTTTAGGTGTATCCTTTGTTGATGGGTGGGTCTTATGGGGGCTATGTGATTAGTAAATAATCTAGGTACAATTTATTTCAAACAAGTGATTAGTTGCCAATTAAAATATTGAATGATGTAATTTTGACTGAAAATATCAATCTAAAAATTGCTGTGTAAGTCCTTCTAACTAATCTTTATCAGGATTGGACACAGGTGCAGATATTTCCAGAGGTGTAACTAGAACCTTCAGGGCCCCGGTGCAAGACACCATGAAGGGCCCCCCGGACCCCTGGCCGGGTCCCTTCCCTTCAAGCCTGGGGCTCTTCCCACTGATCTTGGGGCCCTTTACTCTCATTGTGGGGCCCTTTATTACAGTCCTACAGCGGGACCCTTTCACAAGTTCTGCTGTGGGCCCCCTTCCTGCCATCTTGGGGCCTCCCCACAGTGGTGGAATGCCAGGGCCCAGTCTCAAGTGTGACCTTTGCGATCCTGGAAGTTCACCCACTGGTGTCAGAAGTTTTTATTTTTTGGTATTTTAATTGTATTATTTTTTTATCATTTTTTTTTTTTATGTCACTGACTATGACTCGCTATTTACCGACCCCTTCCTTGTTCTCTATTGTGACACATCCCCTGAAGCAGCCGGCAGGAGAAGGAAGGGAGTACAGTGTGGGGTGGGGGGGGGGGCAGCACAGTAGGGGGGGGGGACAAGAGGAGCACACAGGGGCCCAGAGACAGCAGAACACAAGTGAACTGGATAGGAGGAGTGGCGGGGGGCTGCATACAGAGGAACCAATCTCCTCCATTTTCTCCTTCAGCTACAGGAGGAAAAATGAGGACAGTGTTGGTGATTTCTCTTTATATTCACCCTAGATACCTTAAATGTATACTCAAAAGTTAAGTCCCTGACTTAATAGCAACGTCTAGTCTGTTCTATGCAAAAACAGCAGAGCTCTGGAGAATGTTTTATCCTGTTAAAGAAAACACGTGCAACCACTGCTCAGTCTAAAACATTCTTAACTTTATTTTCAAAGCGGGGTAACTATTATACACAGTATTGAACAGGAAATACAGTTGGGAGGGGGAGTGGATACTCTCAGGAAGAGTCAAGTTCTCACAAAAGTTGAACAATGGGTTAATACAGAATGTTCGTTAGAAATTGCAAAATACGCCTTGTCTAGACCCTATAGCTCAACTTAGAATAAAAGGAAGCAGAATGTGTTAGGTACAAAGGAAGTGGGGATGTATCTTTATCTTGAAATGTCAGAACATATCGGGTGATTTACTTAGGTCATTGTTCATGTTTAACTAAAGACTTAAAGTAACCTTAACTGAAACAAGTCATTACAAGTCACAGTTGTAAGAAAGAAAATGGTGTTACACAGGTCAAGCTAGAAAATGGTTGCCAGCAACTAGAAAGAGGTCCTGTCATTCCCCTTCAATCCCCTCTAAAAAATCATAATTTCATATGCATGATTTTTCTCCTTATCATTTATACGGTGTCATCAGAGGACACCAGGCCTCTCTGGAAAGGAATAGCAGGTTAGGCGACAATGTCCTTTGTTTCCTTAGTATAATCAAATAAGGACCTAAACCTGCCCACCTAAACGGTAGACTTAGCTTTCTTAGCTTTATAAAACTTTACATATTCCTGGTAATCAAAAGGGGTTTGGGTTTGTTGGATCAGAACACCTTGTCTAGCTGTTAGAAATGTGTCAACATTTTCAGCATCTCTGTTAAAGTACAAACTTACATAAGATCCCCCTCTGCTAGCTGAGTCTGGGTTCTTTGTGGTTTTAGCGATTAAACACATAATAAGCTTAAAAAATGCATATAAAATAATAGAAAAAGTAAAATCATCACAATCATCATAGCAATGTCTTTTAACCAGGAAAACACTCCTCCAAAACCAAAACCTCCCATACCTACAAAGGGATCCCAGCTTTTAGCAATGTTACGGGCCTCTTCTTGCAACTTATTGACCTCCTTTCTGTGTTGGGCAATTATGTCATAATAATTTGGCATTTCCAAAGTGGTATTGTATATCCAAGTGCAACATTCATAGTCCTCAGTATGCTCACAGAGGCCAGTCAATGCAGCACTCATACTTTCTATAGCTAGATCATGTAATTCTAACTTCTTCCTAATGGCCCTTTGTTCAAGATTTAGCAACTTAATATCATCTGAATTATTTTCCATTATCTCATCAATGATTCCAGAATAATTATTTAATTTTTTCATCATATCGATTGACCACCCAGTCCAGGAAGGGAGCCACGCCCACGCGAGGTCTCCCTTGCTGAACAGATCTCTTTTGATTCTATGTCTTAAAGGGTATCTTGGATGTGCACTTGCTTCAAGCATGTGCTCATTGTCGTCATTATCCACAACTCCCATAATTGGGACCACTGAAGCTAAATAACACCACCCAGAGACATGGAGGGGGACCCAGGGGTAACATTCCCTCCCACAACATACATATATACTCTTTCCCAGTGAAAAGGGTCTCTGGGCAATGTATTCTTGTAGGCGTCTATTTTGTACTGCAGTTACAAGGTGGTCCAATATTTGTTGTATGTCTTTAGAGAAATTCTGGTAATTATCCCTTATGGTCTTATTTAAGCTAGGACTTGATATGTCAAACAGGGAACACGAGTCTCCTGGTGGGACTTGGCAGGTAGTAATATTAAGAATTGACTTTTTGCAAATAGAAGGGTTAACACGTGTGTTATTTCCCAGGCTGAAACACCAGTCTGGGAAATGGCTTCTACCATCTACTGGGAAGGTGATATTATTATTACTTGGCACATTAGTTAAAGTAGCAGATGTTTCATTAAGGAACTGTGTAATATTCAAAGGGACAGCAATAAGAGGGATGCGGGCTGTTTCTGGATGGAGTTTACTACATATCCAACATTTCTCAAAACCTGACTTATTAGCATAAGCATATTTAAATTTTGTTAATAACATTTCACTATGAAAAGTGGGTGGATTCTCATCTACATCATGCTCAATACTCAATTCTCTCTTTGTTCTGTTATGCGTCTCATATGCAGGGTATGGTCCGCATATACTTCTCATGACACCCAAATTTTCAGGGTGATAGATGCAGCTAGTAACAGTCCATACAAGGGAAAACACTGAAAATGGAATCAGTATTATCAGCAGCCATAGTTTGGCTGAGTCCGGTGCAACTGGAAAAGTCATTTTCTACAGGGTCTGGGCGGTCTGCCCCTGTCAGTACCCCCTTTTCTTGACTTTCCTGTTCAAGGTCAGGGCAATTTGCCCCCGTTAGTACCTCTCTTGCTTCTGGATCCTCCAGTTCAAGGTCAGGGCGGTCTGCCCCCGTTAGTACCTTCTTGCTTGCTTCTGGATCCTCTGGCTCAGGTCCTGTCCGCACCAACTTCACTCTAGTGGCATGGATCCAAGTAGGGCTGTGTTCGGTCAAAACAGCGATCCTGGTAACTGCTACCACAGTGGTCTCTGGGCCGTAGGCGAAATCCTTTTGTTTCTTTCCTTTGGGCAGCAGCTTCATCACCACTACGTCTCCTTCTCTGAAGGGATGGGTATTTTCCTGTAAAAAGAAAAGAAAAGGTGCGAGCAACTTTTCGTTCCGTTCCACTTGATTCTTACGTTTCAATTTCTCTTTATTTGTGCTATTCATTCTTTTCATTATACCTGAACTCTGCGGATAATAATCTATTTTCAAGATTTTAACTAGTTCCTGGCATATTTTTGATATGAAAATTGGAGCATAATTAAACCTAATTCAAAGCAAGCACCCCCATCCAGGAATAATCTCCTGATTGAGAATGCATGCCACCGTGTGGGCATCTCCCTTTTTTGTGGTCCTAAAAGCTTCCACTCATCTGCTGAACACGTCCACTATTTGACTAAAAAGAACTCTTATTTCTTCCCTGCTTTGGGCCTATATGTGAAATCTATTTGTAGATGTGTGAATGGGTTTGATGGGTATTGGAGATGCTCATGTTTGGTCTGTTTGTTTCTAATACAAGTGATGCATCTAGCAACATATGCTTGCACTAAACTGTCAGTAATACTTCATATGTTCTTTCCCACCCCCTGTGTCCTATTCCATAATACTAGGCAATAAACAGTGGGGTGCTAGCTGCGGGGATACACACAAGAGCTCCCCTCTTTTAGAAAAAGGCGATTCTCAACTTTTTCTAAAACATCACCCTAGTCCTTAAAACCTGTTCTGTAGTATGTGTTTGTAGCTTCAACAATGTGTGATCTTTTGGCTTGGAGCAGGAAATTAACTACAAAAACATCCTCTGCTCCCTCTATGGCTGCCTATATATTATGTTGTGGAGTAACACAACCTTTCAATACCAGAAGCCCATTTAAAACTGGGGCCTACCTAGGGCAAATGATGTAGCCATCCCTATTACCATCTCACAAGATGCTATGTACTATGTTCGGAGTCACTTCAGGCATGCCTTAGGCCTGGACTGCGACCATCTTTGGACAAAAAACTATAGGGCAAAGTTTACCACCATACTCCTGGGCAAGTATACCTGTCATGGTCTTACAATTGTCCCTTGCATAAACACAAAACATTTTTCCATGATTTGGGAGGCCCAGTGCAGGCGCTACAACCATAGCATTTTTCAGATATATAAACGCATTCAACATTACTTGTGACATTTCTGGACCTGTGGTTTGTCTCAAAATGTTATTATAGATAGGAGCAGTCCGGATCCATAACAAGCAATGATCCTGTGGGCGGGCAAGACCCACTGTGGGCTGGCAAGACCCACTTCTTATATGACTGACTCTACTATCACCCTCTGTGAGAACAAAACCAAGGTAAACAACACTTTCCTGACACTACTGTCATAATTCCTGTGACACTTTGTGTCCACATACATGTACATTTCAATAAACTCACTCGCTCTGACTGGCCTCCACAGAGTGACTACATATGTCATATACATATTGTAGCGGGACTGACGCATGAGCAGGTGTTCATCCCCTCTTGCATGGTCTGGATAACTATAGAGCGGACAATTGAATTGTCTACTTGGCCCTAAGGCATTTCTACACCAGGTAAGTTACCTGGACTGAAAAAATAAGAAACAAAGATGGCTGTGTCTCCTCGTCCAATAGGACGCTTGAAAAAAACACACTACTTAAACCAATCACTGTACAGTGGGTAGCATCGGATGGTATGGTTGTCAGTAGAGATGGCATATCAGATACCACTTGCATGCTATGATCAGATAAAGAACTAAAAAACTTTTTGGCTTAGTGCCAATTTTCCAAAAAAAACTTTTTTTTTTTTTTTTTTTTTTTTCGTGCCATTCTAACAAAAATTTGGCCAGAGGTTCTCCTCTTGTAATAGAGGATACCCATAAAATATCATTCAAGAACTATAATCAGATAAAAAGTTAATCTGATTTGAATCTTTTGGCTCTGTGCCAACAGGGTCCAATGGTCACACTAATTGCGGTAACCCTTTCTGTCCAAAAATAAATTCCATAATTATAACAGGAATAAAGATATGACACTTGAACGCTTTCTTGGCAAATAGCCAATTTTCAAAATTTTGCAGGAAGGCTCCCCTTCACATAGGAGACCATTTGCCAAATATAATTTTTCATTATCTATAATTCTATAAAAAATAACTTCAAAATATCCTGCCGACAACGGCAATTTATATTTTTTCTTTTCTTTTTTTTTTTTTTTTAAATAAAATAGTGTTTTTATTCATTATTACTACGCTCATACAGGATTGGCACAATTGTATAAATGGCAAAACTTCTAAAAAATTCTATAAAAATAATTGCATATGTGTAGGAATGCTGAGACCGTTCATTTGCAGAAGTGACCCCCCCTCTTTTCCCCTCGTGTAAGGAAATGTACTAGTTTTAAATGTATCTGACACATAAACATTTTCTGCTTGTCTGACATTACGAAGAAAACTACACCTGCCTTGGAGAATGAAACCGTGGGGTGCAGGTGTGGTCAGGGGTATTTGTAAGGTAATATTATTATTATAGGGGGACCTATGTTGAAAATGTCCTACTCTTTGATTTGCCTCTTCTGATAAGGTCCTTGGAAATGCGCCCTGACAGGCTGCTTTTCTTTAGACAGATCAAAAGAGCCAGCCACATCGCTCTCTGTTATGGCTTTTTTGAAAACCTTACAAAGTTTTAGTAGCCCAATCAGAAACTTGCTGTTTTACAATTAACATGTACTGTGACTTTAAATTAACGGCAAATGTTTGAATTCTAAGACTGTGCTACTCAGCAATGACACTTCACTGCCCAAAAACGCCAAATTCTCACCCGTCTTCTGTCTATAGGCAATCGCTGTGGACTATATCTACGTGTTTAAAGACTTTCACTTTCACTTCTAATAGCTCTACGCAGCTTTTTTCCTATTCTATTGTACTAATACGGGGCATAAATAAACCAATTCTCCCCACTTTTTCCATGTACTTTTATCAACTCAACTAAACATTTACTAAAAGATTTACTTGTATCCTAATATCTCTAAGGCTGGGCATACATGTCCGGACAACTCTTTATCGTACAATTTTCTGTTAGATCCACCACAAACCACATAAGAGGTCAAAATTAAACACATTCATTTGTATTCAATTAGGCAGAGGTTTGTACTACATAGCTGAAGGTAAATTTCAAGAAAACCGCACTGAAAATTGTAAGAAAATTGTATCATGTATGGCCAGCATCAGACCTAAACCTTCAGTATAATTTCACAAAACCATAAACAAAACATGTCTCTAAGATTTACACATTCACAAAATCACTTAAATGTATCTGGGTCCTTAGACCCTCTTTATGGTTAAAAAACCTCCTGAAAAGCCATTTGGTGTATGTATATTACACCTTATACTCCCAGGTATAGTGGCTATCAAGAAGGCTTTCCCACCATTATAGACAAACAAACAATACACATAATAAACATTTATCTTGATTTGTCTGATAACCCACGATCGGTCAGTCAATTATTACAGTAATAATGAAACTGTCGCTATCAGTGTTATATTAACAGTCAGCAGGCACAATTTTTACAAGTCATATATAATTATAGACAGAGTTCCCATATATGTCAAACCAGCAATATAATACTCCAATACAATATGACAATATTTTCAAATGGCATAACAAAATGAAATAACAAAATAATCACGTGATCAACAGACTTATCTACTTACCAAATAAGTCTTTTAGATCAAACAAACAAATTATCTTATACTCTAAATCTTACAGTTTCTATGCGATAGAAAGATGTTAGCAAGAAAAGGAAAGTATTTGTTTTCTACACAGAACAGACTGACATCTATTTATTATTCACTAAAGGAACGGGGTTTTCCTAAAACCCCCTGGGCTTCCCTGAAACCCAAATAAAAAAACTGTCTTTGTTGAAGACAGCTTCAACGCCTCCCAGAGACGTTTTATTTGTCCCTCCCAGAGGAACGGGATTCTTCTCGAGAAAAAATCCCCTGGGCTTCCCAGAAGCCCCGGATATTGTCTTTCCTTATAAATGACAAATCCTGTGTCTCCCAGAGACACTGTCTCGATACGTTCCCGGAACGTATTCAGGTTCAACAACCTAACATATAATATCTTTCCCTGAAAAATATTATTCTGGCTTCCCTGAAGCCTCTATATATATATATTAGTATTCAAGCTTCCCTGAAGCTTCTATATATATATATATGTAAAGATCCAGAGCATCTCCCAGAGCTGCTCTATTATCCAACATGCTCCCTGAGCGTTTGGTGTCTATGGCTCAAAGAACGGAACCAGGGCCAAACGGCCAAGTCCTACCGGACAGGCAAACAGATAAAATAAAATATCTCCTTACCCAGACCGGTGAATCCTTGGACCCGTGATGGCCGCTCTCTCTCCGATCCCAGACGTAGCCCCCAATCTGTTGGTGATTTCTCTTTATATTCACCCTAGATACCTTAAATGTATACTCAAAAGTTAAGTCCCTGACTTAATAGCAACGTCTAGTCTGTTCTATGCAAAAACAGCAGAGCTCTGGAGAATGTTTTATCCTGTTAAAGAAAACACGTGCAACCACTGCTCAGTCTAAAACATTCTTAACTTTATTTTCAAAGCGGGGTAACTATTATACACAGTATTGAACAGGAAATACAGTTGGGAGGGGGAGTGGATACTCTCAGGAAGAGTCAAGTTCTCACAAAAGTTGAACAATGGGTTAATACAGAATGTTCGTTAGAAATTGCAAAATACGCCTTGTCTAGACCCTATAGCTCAACTTAGAATAAAAGGAAGCAGAATGTGTTAGGTACAAAGGAAGTGGGGATGTATCTTTATCTTGAAATGTCAGAACATATCGGGTGATTTACTTAGGTCATTGTTCATGTTTAACTAAAGACTTAAAGTAACCTTAACTGAAACAAGTCATTACAAGTCACAGTTGTAAGAAAGAAAATGGTGTTACACAGGTCAAGCTAGAAAATGGTTGCCAGCAACTAGAAAGAGGTCCTGTCATTCCCCTTCAGACAGTGATTTCTCTACATGCTGCCCCCGCCGCCCCTCTTATCCAGGTGTAGAGTGGAGCCGCACAAGCCCCCTGGAGCATGGGGCCCGGTTGCAATTGCAACCCCTGCAACCCCTGTAGTTATGCCCCTGGATATTTCATGAAAAATCCACCATGGTCAATTAACTTTACAGAGTAAAATGGATCAACAGCTTACTAAATCTATTGAAATTTTGGTCTTGATATTTAAGAGGAAAAAGCACAAATTCCTCCATCCACATTCCTTAGGTCCTGTTGAGGAGAGAGAGGATGCTGGGTGAAAAATGACTATAAGCATGCAGGGAACTCTGGGGAGGAGACTGCCCGAGTTTCCTATCACTCCGCTGGCTGATATATCTGCTCTATTAGGTGCTGTATTGATTTTGTGAGCAGAGTAATTGGGAGAAACTGTTTCATTGGGAAGATTGCCCTTGTCTTCTTGTTCTTAAGACACAACTGGAAGTGAGAGTAAATCCCTTACAGTAAAAGGTGTTACAGTTGAAGAATTTTTCTTTCTATTCCTTTTCAAGGAACATCTGTAAAATTCTGGATTTTCCATCACTTTCTGTCCTGAATACAATGGTCCTTGTCAAAAAAATAGGGTGAATCTCCCTAGCAAGGGAACCAACAGCAATAAAAACCTGTAGAGACATGTCACTACTCCAGGTCTGTATAAAAGTCTGTAACCTCTGGAAATTTGAGTGCTGACCAAAGGGAGACAAGGCATGCCCACAAACTCAGCAGAGAAGCAGAAAGTCAGAAACTGATGATGTCAAATCACATCAAGCTTTACTAAAGCAAACAAAGCACACTGCAGCCCCGCCTAGGACTGCACCTCTCCAACATTTTACCCAAAAGAGGCTTGATCACAGAGGTTGATCTTTGTGATCATGTCCATATTGGAAGGAGTATTAACACTTCCATGCTCTATCTAAATGCTGGTATCTAAAATAAAAAGATTTGGCTGCAAAAGGTATAATACTTAAAAACATGTACTAACCAGCGTAGTTGCAATGAACCCTGAGGTAGTTGCCAAATACAATTTTGTAGGTGTCCTAGCTACTTGACTCCTGGGATTTGTGCAGACCTTCTTTATTTTATCATTGTATTTTATGGTCTGTGGTGATTTGTATACCACTTTCTTTGCCTGAATGTAAATTTTTGTTGTCTACAGAGGCATATACTGTACATAATTATTGGATCAAGGCAATTTGAGAGGGCTTAGGAAACTTTTAGGATGTCCACCACTGGTATACTGAAATAATCATAAATACTACAGAGATTCATATAATTGTATAACAGAACACTGGAATGTACACAAGGAATATAACCTGCTCAGGGCTTTGGTTTTTCAGCCTGTAGTGGACCACTCTACTTATCTGTGTTTTATCCATCACATCTGGGGAAGTACATTGAAAGACACAGTGCTTACATAATTTCTGCATTCTCCTGCCAACAGGATAAAACAAAACTGCCAAAACGGTAATGTTTTTTTCTGATTTCCCTCTGTTTATTTTATAACATATATGTACATTTCTGTATGTCTTTTTTCTTTCTTGTATTTTTCTAGTTTTTGCGTTTGTGCATAATTTTATGCAGTGCCCACCTAGGGATAATAATATTAAAAAAATATTACTTGCCTAATATGTGCTAAGCTAAGAATTCATTCTCCTAGAAAGATTGGTGCATTGTAGTACCCGTGTGTGAATGTTTGCTATAAGTTTGCTGTTATTCTGTATAAAAATTGCAATGTGCATCTGCAGATTGCATGTCGTCAGTGTGTGTAAACTAGCAGATCTCCCAGTCAGGGATCTGTATGTGTTCATGGTTGCCAAACAGACCAGTCTGCTGAAAAACTGCAGGTGATGGCAAGGTATCCTAAGTTGTGTGTTTGATGTATGTGGGTGTGTGTGACAGTTGGAAAAATGATAACATATGGATCTAGCTCACAGTATAGTTTGAGCAATCTCAGAAGTGCGTGGTAATTATTTAACTGCTCCACAATCCTTATGCCTCGTACACACGACCAGCTAATCGAACGACGTATCGTTCGTATTTTGTTGCATGATACTAATATTGAATTCAACAATGCGTACTAAACGTATGATTTTTTTTCGTACGATTCTGGAAAAGCTTCCTGTTTGCGTAGCTACGTATCGGAAGTGATGTAATATAGGTGTGACCACTTTATCATGATTGTTGTATTTTAAAAGTACCGACCGAACATGGAGAGACATTGCGATAGCCTGCAAACGATTTTCTGGTCGTATGTTTCGCGGTTCGAACATTTTTTTTCGTTCTCCCACCTTCTTCCGGTTTATTTTCGTGTTTCCGATCATGCGTGGTCTTTGTCTATCAATTTTTAGTGAACACATACTCTACTGATTAAACAATTGTCATTCACTAGGCTATCGTATGAGAAAAGTTTTCGTGTTTGTCCCTTTGCATATTGTTGGATGAACTGTCGCGATCGGCTGTAGAAAGCTGTGTACTAATGATCAGATTATCGTGCGATCAATTCGAAAATAATTTTTTCCTTCTGATTATCTGATCATGTGTATGAGACATTATAGTGCATCAGATTGTAAGAAAGATTTGTATCTTCCTGTGTTTCCAGCTCTATTTATTCCTTTTGCAGTGGATAACACATATCTCAAATTAATAGCTAGGTTCACCTTTTTGAAAAAATAAAATAAAATAAATGAACATATTTTGCAGGAAAAAATGTGCATTTATTATTTTTTTCATAGGAACCTGCAGAGCATTGCATCTATGATCATTGGATCGCAGGTACAAGGCCAGGTGCCTTCACACACAGCCTGCTGTTCTGTTTCCCATATCTGTCTTTGGACTTATTTTTACAGAGCTGTAGGAAGTGAATCGATTAGGAGCCTGCTGATCAGCATGCTCATGGTTTATTGAGAACTACAGGCCATCTGCTGCGGTGAAAGATGGGGCTTGTAGTTTTCTCATTCACAGATTCCTGTGAATGAACAATGTGGCTGTGTGGGTAGAGCACCACAAAGCCAAGTTCTTTTCCAATTGTGGCAGTGGGTGCGGGTGCTATCACAGGGATGGGGGATTGGGGGTGCGGAGGGCAGGTCTGGAGCATGTTATACCCTAAATATGGGGGTAACGTGTAACATGCTCCAATAGGTGAACCTATCCTTTAAGATGAACTGAGAAGGGATTTAAAGGTCAGCAGGAAGAAGTAGAAGGATCTGTGAGGGATCCCCTCTCCTGGAAGTGCTGGATTCTCAGCACAGGTAACAGATGAAGTAAGTATATCCAGTCTTCTTTTCTAAACAGAGCTTGGTTGAGTATTTTTAGTATAGCAACAGAGACACTTTTAGGTTATTAGATTGAAAATCTGCATTCGAGCGAGGTCTGTGAATTTGCTCTAGTTATTTTTGCCTTTTTGTTGGACATACTGTAAACGTAGGTCCATGGTAACATGCTGCAAAGCATGAATAGGACTAGCCATATACACGTGGCTCTCATGCATCATTTATAATTTGCCAAACCAGGTTTTTACTAACAGCCTTGATCACAATAAGGTTCAGAGATCTAAAACTATCAGCTTGTGGCTACTGTAGCTACCACTGCTATTTGATATTCATCATCATACATCACTGTTTCACAAGCACTGCTATGATCTAAAAATCATTGTGTCAAGGATCAGAGAACTTGTCCACAACAACATACTGTTGTATTTCGTAGCTAGAAAAAATAAATAAAAAATAGTTCAAGCATTTAACTGAAATTACTTAGATCACAAAGGTAAAAATTTCCCTAAGACATGGAAGAGTTGGTTCCAAGAAAAAATTACATCTTCAAAAATGAAAGTTTAAGACAGGTACATAGAATGCCTGAGGAAGGAGCATGCATGCTCCGAACGCGAGCACCCCCTGCCACTATTGGATGTAAGCCTGGATACTGAACGCTGCCAGAAACACAGGAAGTGTCGGACTTCACCGGCACAGCCAGGACCACGGCTGCCACAGTGTACTTCCCTAACATCCCTGCAGTGTTGCAGATGAACCTTCACCATTTGCTGATCAATTATTTCCTCTGTGTGAGTTACTACATTGTTTTTATGTAATAAATAACCTTTTAATCTACACTGAGGTGGCGCAGCTTTTCTTCTCCTACCCGAAAAATGAAAGTTTGGATACTGTAGGCTCTTATGAAACGTACTCATTATATATAATAAATGTTGAAACCCCAAAATAGGGGGGGGGGAGCAATAAAAATCATCTATTTTAACACACACACACACATATATATATATATATATATATATATATATAGATACACAAACTGTATACAGTGGGGATCGAAAGTTTGGGCACCCCAGGTAAAAATTTGTATTAATGTGCATAAATGGGATCTTCTTCTTTTTTTTTTGTAAGCAGTTGTCTAGAAAACTGAAACTGAAAATAGTTGACGCTCACAAAGCTGGAGAAGACTATAAGAAGATAGCAAAGCATTTTCAGATGTCAATATCCTCTGTAATTAAGAAATGGCAGTCATCAGGAACAGTGGAAGTTAAAGCAAGATCTGGAAGACCAAGAAAAATATCAGACAAAACAGCTCGCAGGATTGTGAGAAAAACAATTCAAACCCCACGTTTGACTACACGATCCCTCCAGAAAGATCTGGCAGACACTGGAGTTGTGGTACACTATTCCACTATAAAGGTATACTGTACTTGTACAAATATGGTCTTCATGGAAGAGTCATCAGAAGAAAACCTCTTCTACGTCCTCACCACAAAAATCATCGTTTGAACTTTGCAAATGAACATATAGACAAGCCTGATGCATTTTGGAAACAAGTTCTGTGGACCGATGAGGTTAAAATTGAACTTTTTGGCCGGAATGAGCAAAGGTATGTTTGGAGAAATCGGGGCACAGAATTTAATGAAAAGAACCTCTGTCTAACTGTTAAGCATGGGGGTGGATCAATCATACT
Source organism: Pelophylax lessonae (assembly GCF_965119305.1). Taxonomy (NCBI): domain Eukaryota; kingdom Metazoa; phylum Chordata; class Amphibia; order Anura; family Ranidae; genus Pelophylax; species Pelophylax lessonae. The sequence continues at coordinate 429,338,842 of NC_138772.1, read as the reverse complement.
TTGGGGTTGTATTGCAGCCAGTGGCACAGGGAACATCTCATGAGTAGGAAAAATGGATTCAATAAAATTTCAGCAAATTTTGGATGGTAACTTGATGCCATCTGTGAAAAAGCTGAAGTTAAAGAGAGGATGGCTTCTACAAATGGATAATGATCCTAAACACACCTTTGAAATCCACGGGGGATTACATCAAGAGGCGTAAACTGAAGGTTTTGCCATGGCCTTCACAATCTCCTGACCTCAACATAATTGAAAATCTATGGATAGCCCTTAAAAGAGCAGTGCGTGACAGACAGCCCAGAAATCTCAAAGAACTGGAAGACTTTTGTAACGAAGAATGGGCAAAGATACCTCAAACAAGAATTGAAAGACTCTTGGTTGGCTATAAAAAGCGTTTACAAGCTGTGATACTTGCCAAAGGAAGCAGTACAAGATATTAACTCTGCAGGGTGCCCAAACTTTTGCAGATGCCATTTTTGTTTTCTGTTATTTTGAAAGTGTAAATGATGGAAATATAAATCTAACTTTTGTTGACATATTATAAGAATGTCTAATCTGTAATTTGATGCCTTTTGGAGATTTTTCCACCTTTCCTTGGCTTCTTTATGCACATTAATACAAATTTTTACCTGGGGTGCCCAAACTTTCGATCCCCACTGTATTTATCACAAAATATATTTATTGTATATTTGCAAACACAGGGATCAGGAACTTGGGGACCACCACCAAACCACATACAAGAATTAGTACTATAATTAATTTATTGGATGGAAATTTTTTGTGTTTTAATTATGTGGATTTACAGAACTTGACAAAGTAGGATATTTGAATGAAATGTGTCGTACAACAGTTGTTGAAATACCCCCTGCCATGACCATCTAGAATCCGCTGACCGGATGAGGAGGCGGTAGAGGATGAGGAAGCGGAGTAGGAGGAGTTAGGAACAGGAGGCAAACTGAAGCGCCCTGCAATCCTCGGCGGTGGAAGGAGATGCGCCAAACAAATTTAAAAAGGTGTATCTCACATGTACCGATACAGACTATGCCGTAATTTATTTTTTTACACTCAAAAAGGGTGTATATTGAATAGCGGAATAGAAAAATTTTTATAAAATGGTGTATCTCACACGTACAAACACAGACTAGGCCCCGATTACAATTTTTTGTACCCTAAAGGCAGGATAAGGATGAGGAGTAGGAGGAGTTCGGAACAGGAGGCAAACTGAAGCACCCTGCAATCCTCGGCGGTGGAAGATGCACCCCAAAAGATTGGAAGGTGTATCTCACACGTACCGATACAGACTATGCCACAATTTAATTCTTTTTACCCCAAAGGGTGTAGATTGAATAGCGGAATAGAAAAAAATTGATAAAATGGTGTATCTCACACGTACAAACATAGACTAGGCCCCGATTACAATTTTTTGTACCCTAAAGGCAGAATGAGGATGAGGAGTAGGAGGAGTTCGGAACAGGAGGCAAACTGAAGCACCCTGCAATCCTCGGCGGTGGAAGATGCGCCCCAAAAGATTGGAAGGTGTATCTCACACGTACTGATACAGACTATGCCGCAATTTAATTATTTTTACCCCAAAGGGTGTAGATTGAATAGCGGAATAGAAAAAAATTTATAAAACGGTGTATCTCACACGTACAAACACAGACTAGGCCCCGATTACAATTTTTTGTACCCTAAAGGCAGGATGAGGATGAGGAGTAGGAGGAGTTCGGAACAGGAGGCAAACTGAAGCACCCTGCAATTCTCGGCGGTGGAAGATGCGCCCCAAAAGATTGGAAGGTGTATCTCACACGTACCGATACAGACTATGCCACAATTTTATTCTTTTTACCCCAAAGGGTGTAGATTGAATAGCGGAATAGAAAATTTTTTATAAAACGGTGTATCTCACACGTACAAACACAGACTAGGCCCCGATTACAATTTTTTGTACCCTAAAGGCAGGATGAGGAGTAGGAGGAGTTCGGAACAGGAGGCAAACTGAAGCACCCTGCAATCCTCAGCGGTGGAAGATGCACCCCAAAAGATTGAAAGGTGTATCTCACACGTACCGATACAGACTATGCCGCAATTTAATTCTTTTTACCACAAAGGGTGTAGATTGAATAGCGGAATAGAAAAAATTTTATAAAACGGTGTATCTCACACGTACAAACACAGACTAGGCCCTGATTACAATTTTTTGTACCCTAAAGGCAGAATGAGGATGAGGAGTAGGAGGAGTTCGGAACAGGAGGCAAACTGAAGCACCCTGCAATCCTCGGCGGTGTAAGATGAGCCCCAAAAATTGGAAACGTGTATCTCACATGTACCGATACAGACTATGCCGCAATTTAATTCTTTTTACCCCAAGGGTGTAGATTGAATAGCGGAATAGAAAATATGATATCAAAAGGTGTATCTATCTCACACGTACAGACCCAGACTAGGCCCTGATTACTATTTTTTGTACCCTAAAGGCAGGATGAGGAGTAGGAGGAGTTCGGAACAGGCAGGAGGCAAACTGAAGCACCCTGCAATCCTCGGCGGTGTAAGATGAGCCCCAAAAATTGGAAACGTGTATCTCACATGTACCGATACAGACTATGCCGCAATTTAAATCTTTTTACCCCAAGGGTGTAGATTGAATAGCGGAATAGAAAATATGATATCAAAAGGTGTATCTATCTCACACGTACAGACCCAGACTAGGCCCTGATTACTATTTTTTGTACCCTAAAGGCAGGATGAGGAGTAGGAGGAGTTCGGAACAGGCAGGAGGCAAACTGAAGCACCCTGCAATCCTCGGCGGTGTAAGATGAGCCCCAAAAATTGGAAACGTGTATCTCACATGTACCGATACAGACTATGCCGCAATTTAATTCTTTTTACCCCAAGGGTGTAGATTGAATAGCGGAATAGAAAATATGATATCAAAAGGTGTATCTATCTCACACGTACAGACCCAGACTAGGCCCCGATTACTATTTTTTGTACCCTAAAGGCAGGATGAGGAGTAGGAGGAGTTCGGAACAGGCAGGAGGCAAACTGAAGCACCCTGCAATCCTCGGCGGTATAAGATGCGCCCCAAAAATTGGAAAGGTGTATCTCACACGTACCGATACAGACTATCCCGCAATTTAATTATTTTTACCCCAAGGGTGTAGATTGAATAGCGGAATAGAAAATATGATATCAAAAGATGTATCTATCTCACACGTACAGACCCAGACTAGGCCCCGATTACTATTTTTTGTACCCCAAAGGCAGGATGAGGAGTAGGAGGAGTTCGGAACAGGCAGGAAGCAAACTGAAACACCCTGCAATCCTCGGCGGTGTAAGATGAGCCCCAAAAATTGGAAAGGTGTATCTCACACGTACCGATACAGACTTTGCCGCAATTTAATTCTTTTTACCCCAAGGGTGTAGATTGAATAGCGGAATAGAAAATATGATATCAAAAGGTGTATCTATCTCACACGTACAGACCCAGACTAGGCCCTGATTACTATTTTTTGTATAGCGGAATAGAAAATATGATATAAAATTGGTGATTTTTCAATAGCACATGTGAACACAGCAGTGTCTTATGTCAGTCAGCTCTGCTGCAGGCTATGAAGGGAAAACAAAAGAAAATTCCCCTTTAAGTATTGTAATTTTTAAATAGCTTAGTACAGACTATGCCACAATTTAATTTTTTTTTAACCCAAAAGGGTGTATATTGAATAGTGGAATAGAAAAAAGTGTATAAAATTGAAAATCACTAGCACATGTGAACACAGCAGTGTCTTATGTCAGTCAGCTCTGCTGCAGGCTATGAAGGGAAAAAAAAAAGAAAATTCCCCTTTAAGTTTGTAATTTTTAAATAGATTTTGTACAGACTATGCCACAATTTAATTGTTTTAACCCAAAAGGGCGTATATTGAATAGTGGAATAGAAAAAAGTGTATAATATTGAAAATCACTAGCACATGTGAACACAGCAGTGTCTTATGTCAGTCAGCTCTGCTGCAGGCTATGAAGGGGAAAAAAAAAGAAAATTCCCCTTTAAGTTTGTAATTTTTAAATAGCTTAGTACAGACTATGCCACAATTTAATTTTTTTAACCCAAAAGGGTGTATATTGAATAGTGGAATAGAAAAAAGTGTATAATATTGAAAATCACTAGCACATGTGAACACAGCAGTGTCTTATGTCAGTCAGCTCTGTTGCAGGCTATGAAGGGGAAAAAAAAGAAAATTTCCCTTTAAGTTTGTAATTTTTAAATAGATTAGTACACACTATGCCACAATTTAATTTTTTTAACCCAAAAGGGTGTATATTGAATAAAAAATTAAATAATATTGAATCAGTCAATAATAGCACATGTGAACACAGCAGTGTCTTATCACAGTCAGCACTGAAGCAAAAACGCTGCACACAACTGACTGATAAAAATAGATTTTTTTCTCCCTCCTCCTCAGCGGGCAAAAAGATTGTGTTCACTGCACCACTCCACACACAGCAAAATCGATGTAGAACAATGACCCTGCCTATTCTCCAGCCTCGCCCTAATATTGTCGATAAGATCGTTCACTGGCACTGCACAATCAACCCCCCACACAGCAAAATCGATGTAGAACACTGACCCTGCCTATTCTCCAGCCTAGCCCTAAAATGCCCTGCCTGCACTCCGACCTGACCCTGCATTCTTTTCGGACACAATACAATTTTTCACTGTCTGTCCCTAATCAGCAGCCAGCACGTATGATGTGTGCTCTCTCCCTAATCTACAGCAGAATGACGCGGCGCGCTGGGGCTCTCGAACTTATAAAAACATGGTCACATGCTTCAGATGGCCAATCACAGCTACTAATACATTAGTAGGCATGGCTGGGATGGCTTAAGGCACACCAGTTAAACGCTTGTTGATTGGCTGTTGAAAGCCCGCCATTAAAAGCGCGCCATTACATACAAACCCGGAAATAAAATGGCAGAACGCGGATTTTAAACCCAAACATACAGTAAAGTTTTCGGGTCCGTGTTCGGGTAACAAAAATCCAATTTTTTTTTTTTTTTTATGTATCTTTTATTGAGGAATATTTGTGTTATTACAGACATAAATAGAAAAGGAGAAAAAAAAAAAAAAAAAAGAATGAAAAGAAAAAAAGAGGGGGGCGATAGCCTCCATATGCGAGACCTATTTAAAGAACATATATATTGTCCCTGCATAAAAATATACAAATAAGGATAGCTCCCATAAAATGTCCTAACAGTTAAATACATAAACCGCAAAATGAGGCATCCTAGTATTCATAGGTTTTCAATATTCAAACGGGTTATTAGTACCCATCAAAACGCCTATTTAAGCAGAAGCCTTTACAGAGAAAGAAAAAGGGAAGGAAAAGAAACAAAATAGAGGAAGGAAAGGGGAGAAGAAGTGGGGGGGGGGAGGGGAAAGGGAGGGTCCCTTGGTGTTCTTCAGTCGTATCCTTCTATCCTAAAGAGGCGTTAGCCAGGTTCGATGCGTATGAACTGGATTGGGTGAATGTTACCCACCCAGACCAAATCATCCGGGCCAGAGGTGCCTGGCCACGGAGGTCCATGGTCATATCCTCCAGATAATAAATATGATCAACCGCCCGCAGCCACTCCGATATCGAAGGGACAGCGGACTGCTTCCAGTATTTCGGGATTAAAGCTTTAGCTGCGTTTAATAGGTGAGGAGTAATAGATTTGCGGTACGGTGTGAGTTGAGTTTTTGTGTTGTGAAACAAAACAGTCCACGGGTCTTTCGCAATCGATGAGCCCTGAATTATTTCCACCAGGGATAGTACTGTATTCCAAAATGGACGGATTGCAGGGCAGAACCACCATATATGCGCGTGTGTGGCTCTAAGCCCGCATCCTCTCCAGCAAGTATCAGAAAGAGATGGAAACATCTTCTGTAGCTTGATAGGGGAATAGTGCCATCTAGTGAGCAGTTTATAATTGGCTTCAGCCGTTCTGGCAGAGATTGCTGAACTGTGAGTCATTTGTAAGATAACATCCACCTGTGTCGGAGAAATATTACAGTTGAGGTCAAGCTCCCATTTTTTAATAAATGGTGGAATGGAACTAGGAAGTAGTGCTTCTAAAGCTTTGTAAAACTGAGATAACAGGCCTTTACCTAGTTCTGGACGTGAGAGGATATGTTCAATCGGGTTCAAAGAATGCATATGTCGTAAAGGATGGGGTAATGCTTTCACGAATTGCTGTAATTGATAATATTTCCACGAATCCATAAATTTCTTTGATGCGGAACAGCATAACTTAGATACTGGCAGTATTCCCTCTGTCCCAGTTATATGATGGAGGAGAGTAGCTTTACCCTTAGAAAGCCATTGGGAAAACGAGGGGTCCTTATGACCTGGCGGAAAGTATCTATGGCCAAGAATTGGCATTAGCGGTGAGTTGTATGGTAACTTGTGGTGTTTATGAAGCCCATCCCAGACACGAAAAACTGAGCTGGAAAGGGGCGAAGCGGTATCAGCTAAGCTTCTGAAGGTCAGAGGTATCCAGATTTGGGCATACAGCGAGGAATTAGCCAATTTCTCCTCCAACTGGACCCATAGCTTTTCCCCAGAAGAAAATTTCCAGTCAGCTATCCGTACCAGGGAGGCGGCAATCAGGTATCTCTCAAAATCTGGCACCGCCAACCCACCCCGGTTTTTGTCTCTCATCAAAAGCGATAACGCCAGCCGAGGTTGTGAACGGCGCCACACGTATGTTCTTACCAGAGTGTTTAAGATCTTAATAAAGTTCCCTGGCACGTTAAACGGAAGCACCTGAAACATAAAGAGCACCCTGGGCAGCACGTTCATTTTGACAACATTTACCCTGCCTATCCAAGATGTGGCCAAATGCTGCCAGTTTGTAAAGTTAACTCTAATTGAATTGAGTAAAGGAATATAATTAGCTCGGGCTAGGTCTTCTACACAGGCCGTGATATAGACACCCAAATATTTAAGTGAGTGGGGTTGCCAAGTAAAGGGGAAAGATGAGCGAATACTAGAGACTTCAGCCAGGGGGATAGAAACATTTAAAATCTCCGATTTCGTAAGGTTAATTTTAAAGTTAGACAGATTACTATATCTGTCAAGTTCCGAAAGGAGATTAGGAAGTGAAATCAAAGGTTGTTGTACATAAAAAAGAACATCATCCGCATACGCGGCATATTTATGAGACATAGGTCCAACTGTAATGCCATGAATGGAAGGGTTTTTTTCGAATTCTGGCAAGTAGGGGTTCCAATGTCAAAGCAAAGAGTATCGGAGAGAGCGGGCAGCCCTGCCTAGTCCCATTAGATAGCGCAAAGGGTTCGCTTAGAATACCATTAACTCTAATCTGAGCAGTAGGGGATTTATAAAGGGCATTAATCAGTTGTAGCATACGGGGGCCCAGACCAAACTCCTGAAGTGTAGCCATCAAGAACTCCCAGTCCACCCTGTCAAATGCCTTCTCCGCATCTGTGGAGAGCATCAGGGTGGGCTGGGAGTGTCGACGGACAAAAGAGACTAGGGAGATGGTACGTGACACATTATCCCTAACCTCGCGACCAGGAACAAAGCCCGTTTGACTTTTTGCTATACAGGCAGGGAGGAAGGGGAGTATTCTATTCGCGATTACTTTGGCGTAAAGTTTAGCATCAGTGTTTAACAAAGTAATGGGGCAGTAACTGGAACATAAAGAGGGGTCTTTACTCTCTTTCGGAATCACTGTAATGTATGCATGTAAGGTCTCCGAACGCAACGATGAAGCTTCCGCGATAGAATTAACACAGGAGGCCAAGTGGGGGAGGAGAATATCGGGATACTGTTTAAAATAGTACGCCGAGAAGCCATCAGGGCCAGGGGCATATGGAGAAAATATGACAGAAAGGAGTTGCATGTATGGCTCAAACACTGGTAATTGGTTAGAAAAAACTACTTTATTGGAGTAAATCAAGATAAAATCGTACACGACACAAATAAATTTTCAAAGAGGATATGGTGACATAAATAAAAACACATGCATGTGTGTAAGAGGTCCGCCTTTCCTGTAGACATGGAGGTTAAGGCAGATTGAAGCTCCTCCACCGACACATCAGCCTCCAGGCATTGCAGTTTCTCTGAAGGAATAGGGGGCAAGTGGGCACCCGCCAAATATTCCAACGTCAATAATCTGCGTGTTTCAGTATCCCGAATAGATTTGGGAACGGAGTAGAGATTTGTATAGAACTTATAGAATTCAGCAGCGATTGACGTAGAGTCGTGTGCCAAGGAATCATCCTTACGTTTGATTTTTGAGACAAAGGAGGCTGCCTTTTGTTTTTGCAAGGATCGTGCTAAAACCCGACTCGGTTTATCACCCCATTCATACACCCTTTGAGAGATCTTACGATAGTGGGCTTTATTTTGTACGTGAAACAAGGCTTTAAGTTCCTCCCGTTTCTGGGTAAGTAAGTGTAAGGTAGATACTGCAAGGGATGCCTTATGAGAGCGTTCAAGATTGTGAATTTCGGCGATGAGGGCTGTTTGGCACCGAACGCGCTCCTTCTTCCTCCTCGCTCCCAACTCTATAAGCTTACCCCGTATATAAGCTTTGTGAGCCTCCCATCGCACAGCTGGGCTAACATCAGGAGAGGAGTTGTCACTAAAAAAACTATCAATTTCTTCCTCTATATACTGTTTGTCTGGGAGTTCGTGAATTAAATTATCGTTTAACTTCCATGTTGGTCTTTTATAAGGGAGGGAGGGGATCTTCAGGACTAACCTAATGGGAGAGTGATCGGAGATAGTAGATGAAGCTATACTAGAGGAGTCGACTATTTCGAGGTGGAAATGATCCACCAGGAAATAGTCAAGTCTTGAGTAAGAATTATGTGTTTTGGAAAAATACGAGTAGTCTCTATCTGATGGATGCATAGCACGCCAAATATCTATTAATTGAAGTTCGTGTAGTTGTGTACGCAGAAAATTTAAACGTTTGTGTGCTTTATAGGTCTTACCAGAGGAGGTGTCCATTAAAGAGTCCAATGGGACGTTAAAATCGCCTGCCACTACCGATACTCCAGCAGCGAATTCTTGAAACTTGCGCAGGGTAGACACTAGAAAAGACACTTGATCTTGGTTAGGAGCATAAACATTAGCATAAGAACATACTGTGCCACCCAGAGTGCCCTTCAGAAACAGATATCGACCGTGGACGTCGGCATCCTTATGTGTAAGTTTAAACAGTGATCCCTTGCGAAACCCTATGGCGACGCCTTTCGAATTACGAGTGTCCGAAAGGCCATAGTACCAAGTGGGGAATGAAGGGGTGTTCAATTTAAGATTAGAAGTATGAGTAATATGGGTCTCCTGGAGAAACACCACTTCTCCTTTCAATGCTTCTAATTCCCTAAATAAACAGTGACGTTTAGCCGAAGTATGAAGCCCTCTCACATTATAGGAGATATATGTCACAGATGCCATGGCTATCTCACCGAGCGAGTGCTAATCTCTACAAACTGACCGGCGAACACCAAGGGAAAGGTACAGGAAGGGTATAGGGGGAAAGAACAAGGGAAAAAGAAAGAGGAGGGATAAAGTGAGAAGGGTAGTGAGGGAAACTTAGAAGGGAGAGAAGAAAAAAAGGAAAAAAAAAGAAAAATAACCGCCAGGATCGGCGGTACAATGGTGAGGAACACTCACCGTTGAGCGGGGGGTCGGAGTCGCCCGCCCGCGGTACCGCCAGGAGCGCCGCTACCCGGGTGGGAACGCCGGCGGGCGAGAACCGCGCCCCGCACATGGTCTAAGGGGGAAGGGTGGTCAGCAGGAGGGGAGCCCAAAAAAAAACCCGTAATAATACAGGTTCCAGAGCCCCTACTGCGAGACCCCGCCAAATAGCAGAAAATAGCAGAACTTTTATCAGTCAATACCAGTCCATGTCATCCATGTGGCCCGTAAAAAGAAAGAAAAAGAGGGCCCTAGGGGGAGACGAGGAAAGAAAAAAAAAAAAAAGGGATCAAAAATCAAAAAAAAAACGTTCATCTTAAAGTAACATAAGAGATAATAGTAAAAAAAAAAAAAAAAATTTCCCCCCTCCCCTCCTTTTCCTCCCTCTCCTTCCTTCTTTGACAGGTATCCAAAGGTTTCATACTTCATGCCTCAAACTTCATATTCATATTTCATATTGGTTTATCCGACTTATCAGGATTATCAGAAGAGCGGGACACCGGAGGAGGTCTCTGTGGCTTCGGGATTTCCTGCCAAGCGACCTCTACTGGAGATGTTAGAGCCGGGATAGTTTCAGCTTGCCAGCCAGGAAGATCCGGTGGGACTATGTCAAGAGCCAGACAGAACTTCTCCAAGTCTTCAGGAAAACGCAGGGTCACGGTACGACCATCTCTGGAGGCAATTAAACACGATGGAAAACCCCAACGATATGGGATAGAAGCAGCCTGCAGCATTTCCGTGAGAGGCTTCAGTGCTCTACGGCGTTCTAGGGTCTCCCTAGCCAAGTCAGGATAAAGGGAGAGGGGGTTCCCATCAAAGTCCAGGGGTTGTGCATCTCGCGCCCTTAGCATTATCAATTCTTTTTCAGGGTAGTGATGGACCCTACAGATGACATCTCTAGGGGTGTCTGTCTGGAAATTGCGGGAGCGAAAGGCTCTATGGACTCTATCCATCCGCATAGGGTTGTCACAGGGGAGGTCGAGTAGCTTGTTAAATATACCACGTACCGTGGGAAGGAGATCCGGGTCCTTGATAGTATCTGGAAGGCCACGGATCCGTATGTTGTTACGCCTACTACGGTTCTCCTGATCCTCCAGCTTATATAGGGCCATCCTATGGGCTAGGGCTTTGCGTTTAGAGAAGGCTTGGAGCTCTTGAATGGCTACAGCATGCAGATCAAGCTTTTTCTCTGAGTCTTCCACCCGTGTAAGAACGTGGTTTAAATCTGACCTGACAGTGGAGACCTCCTTTTTAATTGCTTTCTCCAGACCTTTAAGCATCAGAGCAAGGTCGACTTTTGTAGGTAAGCCGCTTACGAGTGCCGCTACTGTAGACCTATTCGGCGAATCCTCCTCCGTCCTGTCGGAGCACCACGAGGACGCCGGAGATCTCTCATCAGCTGTCTGCAAGGTCTGCTGCGCTGACGGGCTCTGAGAAGGGGCAGAGCGTGCACTGCTAGACAGACGGTCAAGCACCCTAGCGTCTGGGATGTCCTCGGTCTCCACTGCCAAATACTTTTTTATGGACCCCGAAGATGGCTTTTTTGGGGGCTGGGTTCGCAGGTTCCGTTTCCCCATCATGGACAAGAGTGCCCCCAGGTACGGTATTCAGCGGTATACGGCGGTACACAGCGAACACTAGCCGCCGGATCAGTGAGCTCCGTGAACTCCGTGAGTTATGCAAGCTATGCAAGCTATGCAAGCTATGCAGTCTATGCCGGTAATGCCGGTTATGCAGGCTGAGAAGGCTGAGACGGTTTGCGAGCGGTAAACTTGAACTGTTCGGAACTGTAGGTTACCAAAAGCGGGTTACCAAATGGCGGGTATGATGGGTCTCGCAGAGGAGCTCGGCGTGTGCTCTCTCACAGCCTCATCTGCTGGTCACACCCCCTTCACCTCCGCAGACGCGACGGCTGACCCACCTCCGCTGACGCAACGGCTGACAGAAACAAAACAACAAAAATCCAATTATTCGGTACGAACACGAATAATACAGTCCGTGTTCGCTCAACACTACTCACAAGGCTATAAAACTTGCAGCCCAGACATGCACATTACCTGGAGAATGCTCTGCTAGTGAAATCTGTGGCACCCTACTGTCAGTTTGACAGTGGATCCTGATACACAGAGTGCTATGGGAATGGATATCAAAATCCCAACAGTTGTTCAGTGCACCTAAGAAACATAAGCAGACCTTGTTTACAAATTAATAGCTGATCCCTAAAGAACTAAAAATGTAAAAAACAGATCTATGGATAAAAAACTAGAGTCCTTGAATGACACAATAAATATCATAAATAAATGACATGTGAGTCCAAGATGAGATTCCAATGTAAAGTGCTCAGTGCTCCAACACTGCTGCTCTCAGTCGGTGTGATCCTTCACCAGTGATGCCAGCCTCTCACCTGAAGGCTGTGAATAAACAGCCTCAAACACCACGCTCTCAGCAATGAAAACAGCTCCCGACCAGGACAGCAATCTCAATGGACATCCCTTCATCTCAGGTGTTAATCACAGTAAATCCCCATGAGGAATGAAAAAGGCAGATCATAGTGCATTACGTTTAACAACAAGTTTATTAGTAATGAACAGACAGCCTCTTACTTGAATTAAGTAGAAACACAAGCTGAGTACAAGAACAGTAGATCTCCGGTCAGAGCAGCGCTCTGCCGACAGGGACTGCGAGTGATATCACTGATCTCCTCCCCCTTCCGCACGCGTATCGTCCGTGGGCGGGACTTCTTCAGCGTATGGGCGGAGGGACGGACGTCACTCTTTTATCTACGATCCCCCGCTCATTGCGCATAGTTGCTGTCATAGCAACCACAGACGCCGGACCGGAAGTACCCCGGGGCCCGCTACACAGAGGAAGCTAGTAATGACCTCGGAGCAGGAACGGCATCATTGAGTATGCACCGGAACAAAAACACAGGCAAATTATCCTATATTGCCCATTAATGTTCAAGAGCAGAGACATCAATAATGGACAAATATTGCAAACAAGTAAACATTTTTGGGAAAGAATACCCAAAACATAAGCTTGACCGGCTATATATACACGAGGGGATCATGACATGTCACCCGCAGCCCCTGTATACAATTGCTCAACCTGGATAAAATATACATCTCTAAAAACAAAACAAAATAGACAATTGCTGGATTCACTAGAAACATATGTTAAAAACTTGCGTTAAAAACATATGTTAAAAACATATGTTAAGAATCATTTTCATAAATAGTATATTTAAAAGGTCAAAAACATACAGTATTCATAAAATTGATACTAATAAGATCAATACCAATAAAATCCATACCGTAATAAAAAGGGGGGTAAAAAACAAAGGAAACTACCGATCTGAGATAAAACAGTTAAGGTCGAAGTCCACATTGAGACCTCTGGGGACCCCAACCTTAGTCTCAAAGATCCAATATGATTCTCGTTTACTTATTTGATGTGTAAAATTACCCCCCTCCAGTGTTTTTTGACCTTCTCGATCCCCCAAAATTTTAACTCTTTGGGGTCTTTGTTATGGAATTGTTTAAAATGCTGAACTACATGATGGGCTTTCTTGCCCTTTCTTATGCTGCTCATGTGTTCACCGATCCGTACCTGTAGCGCCCTGGTGGTCCTGCCCACATACTGGAGCCCACATTTGCACTCCAGCATGTAGACCACCCCAGTTGTCGCACTAATAATGAGTAATGAGATCTTTAATTTTGTAAGATGTGCCTGTGGTATGGGCTACAAATTCCTTTCTCTTTTTCATATTAGACTTCAAAGTTTTACAAGCCACACATCTTCCACAGGCATGGAAACCTGATAGGAAAGAGAACAGTCTATCTTCACCCAGCTTGGGAGGATCAGTTACCCCTGGTGCTAGGAGGCTTCTCACTGTGGGGGCTTTTTTATATATGAAAACAGGTTTGGTGGGTAAGGTAGGGCCTAAGATCTTGTCCTGCTGGAGTATCGGCCAATGTTTCGTAATAATTTTCTCAACTTTCTTATATTGAGCATTATACTCCATTACAATCCTACACCCACCATTATCATAAGGTGCTGTCTGTGCCTTGTTGGTCAATAAACTGGACCTTTCCATATTTTTTACTTCAAGGATATCACTCTCCAATTTTGTGGTGTTATAACCCCTTTCCTCAAATCGTTTTTTTAAAACATGTGATTGTGCCTCATATTCTTCGACTAGTGTGCAGTTCCTTCTTAGACGCACAAACTGCCCCTTTGGTATGTTACACAACCAATTCTTGTGATGGCAGCTGTCTAGTGGGATATACGAGTTTCGATCTGTTAATTTAAAGTGCGTGTGCGTTTTAAAACGATCTTTGTCTTTGGTGATCACAAGATCAAGGAAAACAATCTCATTATCACTCACAGTCCATGTGAGGACAATGTTTTTATCGTTGTTATTCATCTTAGTCATAAACTTGTCCAAAGTTTCTCTTGTGCCATCCCAGATGAGCAGCACATCATCAATATATAGTTTGTAGCACAGAAGCTCTGGCGGGCGCTCTTTAAAAATAACTTCTTCCTCCCAGTGGGCCATAAAAAGATTGGCCACACTGGGAGCAAAGCGCGCGCCCATCGCCACACCTCTTGACTGCAAATAATATTGTTTATCGAACCAGAAATAGTTCTTAGATAAACAAAAAAACAAGCTACTCAAAAGGAAGCTACGTTTCTTTATTGGAAGATCCGATTGTTTAAAAGCCCATTTCACTGCATTCTGGGCTTCTTCATGATTGATGATGGTATAAAGAGAACCCACGTCAGCTGTCACCAGCAATAACGTGGGATTAGATGGTAAATCCTGCAGGGTTTGAATCACATGCTTAGTATCCTAAGCATCCTGTTCTGTTGTACACCAGTTGTGTATTTCTTACCAAAAATGCACAAGAACAGTGAGGCCCCTCCGGGTAGACCCATTGTCAATGGTATTGACTCAGTCTCATCGAGACTGGGTCAGTACATTGACTTGCATCTTCAACCACTTGTCGTTTCCACACAGGCTTATTTGAAGGATAAATGATGGATGTGTAAATGACCGCGCTACCCTAATAATTTCCTGTGACAGTATAAATATAAATATAAAAATGCCTGTGCAATCTGATAACCAATGCTCATGTGGTACCTTAGTAGGATGGATAAACAATATATTACTGTGAAATACCGTGATTACTCTTAAAGTGCAACGTGCTGATAATAAATGTACTGTAAAATATACCACTCAAAAGATAAATGAATAGATATAATAAATATATATAAATGTCCAATGCAATCAAGTCCATAAAGTGAATACAAAAAGATTGTGCAAAAAACGTGCTCAAACACTGCCGGTGTGGGGATAAAAGTGCTGCGTGCCGGTGATCCTTGGGTTCTCACTCTGTGCCCAGGGGTAAGGTAGTACACTTACCGGAAGGTGTGGATTCCAATGGCATACGCCAAAAGGAATCGAAATCGCTTTGTCTGCTGCTCCTGTATATCGATAGGTGGGTGGACGGTCTCCTTATGGATATAGGTAAGCGTTCCGCATGGAAGAAAGAAGGTAGAAGCTCCTCATAGTGTAAAAAGGTTTTTCCTTTTATTAAACTTCAACTTCATAAAATCAAATCAACATCAATCTTCCCATACAGCTTCCAATGATAAATCCATAAAAACCCCCGATCGGTACTGCAGACTTTAAAAACACTTCAAATGTGGTAAAAAACACTCCAGATAAAAACGTAAGGTGACACAGCAAAAACAAACTCGACCCAAAGATGAACTGTGGGGTCAATATAGTAATGAAAAACGCTCTTATAGCTCCTATGGTGCCTCGCGGCTGAGATACCACATAGGATGCTGGCTGTAACCGCTGACTCGCGCCGAACCCGGAAGTCGGAATCTCGGCGTGCGGTCCAGCTACTGACTCAGAGCGAGGCAACGTGCGTGCCAACTTGACGCGTTTCGTCAGAGTGTGACGTCTTCGGAAGTGGCACGTACGTTGCGTTCCAGCTTGGTTATATAGAGGAGTGACCGCTCCACTTCCGCTCTTTTGTTCTCTGCATCTCGTATTCCCCTTTCATGACACATGAACCGGAAGCAGTTCACTCGATTCATGGTCTGTCTAATGCGCTACCCTATAGCTTTTGCCCTATTTTATTTTCATTTTTATTTAATGTGGCCATGTATTTTACCCCTATTGGCAACGTGTAAAGAAACATATTAATGTGTTAATAAATTTTGAATAAATATGCGCATGAGCCTCCGACGGCTGATACCTATGTATGCTAGAAGTATTAAATTGAAATGTCAGCAACTTTGTATATAAATCCTTATTTAAAGTGCAATGTGATGATAATGATCTATGAACAAATGTTTCCATTTGTATGTATACTGTATATGCTTATAACCCAGGTAATGTCATAACTGCATGTATAAATATATATATATATCTTCGTGTTTGAAAAAGGAACAAAAAAGGAACAAAAAAACCCCTCTTTCCCAAGTGAATACTATAGTGCTTACTCATACATATAACGTACTTAATGTAATAAATATTACAAAACATTGCAAATATATACTAGAATGGTTTCCCATACATAGACATACTTAATATAATAAATATAACAATAAAATGATCCAATGCTAAAAAATCAATAATTAGATAAAAAATTCAATAATTAGATAAAAAGCAATTTATGTCCAAGTCTTTGTTCATTCCTTTCGGCTGTAGAGTATCAAGTTCACATATCCAAAAGGTTTCATTCTTTGATATGGCTATTCTCCTGTCTCCCCCTCTCCAATGTGGTTCCACTGTGTCGATACCACAAAATGTAGCTAGTGTGGGATCCCTATTATAGTGAGTTCTAAAGTGCATGGATAAGCTATGTTTCTTGAATCCCTTTCTTATATTATTTAAATGTTCCCCTATTCTAATACTCAATTTTCTAGTCGTGCGGCCTACATATTGGAGGCCCCATGGACAGGTGACCAAATATGTTACATGTGTAGTAGCACAAGTGATAAGTTTTTTAATTTGGTAGTCTTTGGATGTGGTGTGGGACTTAAAGGAGGTTTG
This sequence comes from Pelophylax lessonae, assembly GCF_965119305.1. NCBI lineage: Eukaryota > Metazoa > Chordata > Amphibia > Anura > Ranidae > Pelophylax > Pelophylax lessonae. Next base: position 429,322,057 of record NC_138772.1, on the reverse strand, counting down.
TCTCCTATTTTTCATTTTAACCGTTTTACATGCTTTGCATTTTCTGCAAGCATAGAAACCTTTAAAGTCCAAGAAGGTTGATCCCAACGTCTTAGGGGGATCTGGAATATTATGGACAAGTTTGTCTCTCAGATTGGGCACTCTACGATATATAAAGGCTGGTTTTGGAGGTAGTATAGTTTTGAGAGTATTATCTCTCATTAATATGTGCCAATGCCGTTTTATTACCTTTTCTAATTGTCTGTAATTTCGATGGTATTGTGTAATAAATGCTAGGTTAAAGTGATTGGTGCTAGGTTGATCTCTCTTCTCCTTATCTACTAATAGCGTTGTTCTATTCATTTTGCCGATGTTATCTCTCAATGTCCATAGTTCTCTTTCATTATACCCCTTATTAACAAATCTGTCTATTAAAGTATTAGCTTGTTGCACATAATCATTGTCATCTCTACAGTTTCTGCGCATTCTTAGTAGTTGCCCCTTGGGAATGCCATTGATCCATCTGGGATGATGGCAACTGTGAGTGGGTATATAACCATTGCGATCTGTTCCTTTAAAAAAACTCCTAGTATAAAAATTGCCCTGCTTAAAATTAATAGTAAGATCTAAAAAGTTAACTTCATTTTTGTCATAACTCCCCGTAAAATTTATTTTATAATTATTAATATTCATGTCATGCATAAAGACTTTTAAAGATTCCTCCGTTCCTGACCAAATAATAAAAATGTCATCGATATACCTTTTATAAATTACAAGATCCTTAATATTTTTTTGAAAAATGTCTTCTTCCTCCCATTTGCTGAGAAATATATTGGCTACACTGGGGGCGTACTTGGCCCCCATGGCTACGCCTCTGTGTTGCCTAAAGTATTGGCCCTCATGCCAGAAGTAATTGCTCCCCATGGCTAGGTCCAACATTTCACCTATTAGGATTTGTTGATCGTGTTTGAGGTCTGTCTTTTCTTTTAGGGCCCACATGACTGCTCGTAGGGCATCTGTTTGATCTATGTTAGTGTACAACGACTCAACGTCTATTGTAGCCATAATTAAATTGGAGGTGCCTTCAATTTCATTAAGAATGTTAATTAATTGTTTACTGTCCCTCAAATAGGCCGGGTAAGTCTGTGCTAAGGGCTGAAGATAGAAATCCAGGTATTCCCCTATTCTAGAAAAGATGGAATCTATTCCATTGATAATGGGTCTACCTGGTGGTGCTGTGGTACTCTTGTGTATTTTTGGGACTTGGTAAATTACAGGGAGTCTAGGATGGTCGGGGATGAGATATCTATATTCCTTTTTATTCAATATTCCTCTTTTATGTGCCTTTTTTTAGTAATAATTTACATTTACTTCTATATTTGTGAGTGGGGTTATTTTTTAGTTTCTCATATGTGGTTACATCCTGCACCAATCGGTTTAATTCCTTTTTGTACATATCTTTGGTTAAAATAACTATACCGCCCCCCTTATCAGCGGGGCGGATAACTATGTTTTTCCTTTTTTCTATTTGTTTAATTCCTTCCCATATATCTTTCTTAGTTCTACCTTTATTCTTACTCACATCCTTTAGATCTTGGGCTACCATATTTTTAAAAATGTCCGTAAAATGATTATTAGGGGGTTGGGGGTTAAAAGTAGATTTATTTTTAAGGTGACTATGTTTAAAATCACTGGGGAGGGGCGTTCCTGAGGGAGGGTTTAAAAATATAGCTGGGTCATTTTCTTTCAAATGGAAATGCTTTTTAATATTGACTTTCCTTATAAACTTTTGCAAGTCTATAAAGGTTTGGAACTCATTAAATTTGTTGTCAGGGGCAAATTTTAGTCCTTGGTCTAGGACCCTAAGCTCTGTCTCAGTGAAGGTATCACTGGTCAGGTTAAAAATCCCCTGGCCTAGTGTTCCCTTTTTCTTTTTAAGGCGGCCCCCTCTGCATCCTCTCCTTCTCTGTCCCCCCCTTCCATATTCTGGTTGTGGGGGTGGGGGGGGGGGTGGGTGTTGTGGGTAAGGGTAGGGTTGGTACCAGGGTTTTCCCCTTCCTCCCCTGCCCCTTCCTCTGTAATTTGGTTTCCAACCCCTGTTTCCTCTGTAGTATTGGGGGGGGGGGGACCTGGGGGGTTGCCGTATCCCCTGTGTTGAAAATCCCGTGGGCCAGATTGGGTGGGGTATTGTGGTTGTTGATAATATTCTTGTCTCTCATTCCTATTGTGAGGACTGTTATAATGCATATTAGTTGGTTGCTTTGGGGTTCTCACTATTTGTGGGCCCCTAGGGGTATTATTTTTCCTCTGTAGGCCCGGTGTTGCAGGTTTTATTGGGGAATTTCTAATTTCTTCTTGTGGGTCCTGACGGTCCCTGACTGGGGATGAATCTCTGGAGGTGGTCTGTGGTTCCTCCAGTAATTCCTGCCACTTGTAGACTAATTTGTTCTGATAGTCTTTAATATCTCTTTGATATTTTTTAATTTTTTTGTTTTGTGTGTCCCTGTCCAATTTGTCTAAGAATTCTTTAAGATGTTTATATCTTTCTTTGTATTCCATTGATTGTGCATGTGGTTCTAATTGATCTTTTATGTTTTTAATTTTTTCTTTTATAACTCCCAGTTTATTCTTACGTCTAGTTACTATTAATTCCAATAATTTAGTTTCACTAGCCTTAAAAAAATTGTACCAATCTTCTTCTAACTTTTTGTCTTCAATGCCATCGTTGGGGGCTAGGTCCCACCTCAATCGTCTGGGTGTGATATCCTCTTTAATATATTTTTCTAAAGTAGTGATATCCCACCAAGTGCGGATCTGTTTATCCATATTGTTTTTTAATGTTTTAAACAATTGTTCCAAATTGGGAGTTTTTGTTGTTTCGACTTGTCCTCCTGAGAATAGCAAGTCCACATCTATCTTTTTGGTATCCGCATACTCAAAAATGCAGTATGTGTCCATGGCTGCGTGTATCAAATAGTCCCCCTACGCGTAAAGGAGATCTTATGTAGAAATGAAAAACAATGGTGTACTCGCGCCTAGGTATTTAATTATGGTATTTTTGGGAAGCAGCAAGTATTCAAGAACACTACCAAGGTAGTGATCTCATAGGTAAATGATGGATGTGTAAATGACCGCGCTACCCTAATAATTTCCTGTGACAGTATAAATATAAATATAAAAATGCCTGTGCAATCTGATAACCAATGCTCATGTGGTACCTTAGTAGGATGGATAAACAATATATTACTGTGAAATACCGTGATTACTCTTAAAGTGCAACGTGCTGATAATAAATGTACTGTAAAATATACCACTCAAAAGATAAATGAATAGATATAATAAATATATATAAATGTCCAATGCAATCAAGTCCATAAAGTGAATACAAAAAGATTGTGCAAAAAATGTGCTCAAACACTGCCGGTGTGGGGATAAAAGTGCTGCGTGCCGGTGATCCTTGGGTTCTCACTCTGTGCCCAGGGGTAAGGTAGCACACTTACCGGAAGGTGTGGATTCCAATGGCATACGCCAAAAGGAATCGAAATCGCTTTGTCTGCTGCTCCTGTATATCGATAGGTGGGTGGACGGTCTCCTTATGGATATAGGTAAGCGTTCCGCATGCAAGAAAGAAGGTAGAAGCTCCTCATAGTGTAAAAAGGTTTTTCCTTTTATTAAACTTCAACTTCATAAAATCAAATCAACATCAATCTTCCCATACAGCTTCCAATGATAAATCCATAAAAACCCCCGATCGGTACTGCAGACTTTAAAAACACTTCAAATGTGGTAATAAACAAAAAAACAAGCTACTCAAAAGGAAGCTACGTTTCTTTATTGGAAGATCCGATTGTTTAAAAGCCCATTTCACTGCATTCTGGGCTTCTTCATGATTGATGATGGTATAAAGAGAACCCACGTCAGCTGTCACCAGCAATAACGTGGGATTAGATGGTAAATCCTGCAGGGCTTGAATCACATGCTTAGTATCCTAAGCATCCTGTTCTGTTGTACACCAGTTGTGTATTTCTTACCAAAAATGCACAAGAACAGGAGGCCCCTCCGGGTAGACCCATTGTCAATGGTATTGACTCAGTCTCATCGAGACTGGGTCAGTACATTGACTTGCATCTTCAACCACTTGTCGTTTCCACACAGGCTTATTTGAAGGATACTAAGCATGTGATTCAAACCCTGCAGGATTTACCATGTAATCCCACGTTATTGCTGGTGACAGCTGACGTGGGTTCTCTTTATACCATCATCAATCATGAAGAAGCCCAGAATGCAGTGAAATGGGCTTTTAAACAATCGGATCTTCCAATAAAGAAACGTAGCTTCCTTTTGAGTAGCTTGTTTTTTTGTTTATCTAAGAACTATTTCTGGTTCGATAAACAATATTATTTGCAGTCAAGAGGTGTGGCGATGGGCGCACGCTTTGCTCCCAGTGTGGCCAATCTTTTTATGGCCCACTGGGAGGAAGAAGTTATTTTTAAAGAGCGTCCGCCAGAGCTTCTGTGCTACAAACGATATATTGATGATGTGCTGCTCATCTGGGATGGCACAAGAGAAACTTTGGACAAGTTTATGGCTAAGATGAATAACAACGATAAAAACATTGTCCTCACATGGACTGTGAGTGATAATGAGATTGTTTTCCTTGATCTTGTGATCACCAAAGACAAAGATCGTTTTAAAACGCACACGCACTTTAAATTAACAGATCGAAACTCGTATATCCCGCTAGACAGCTGCTATCACAAGAATTGGTTGTGTAACATACCAAAGGGGCAGTTTGTGCGTCTAAGAAGGAACTGCACACTAGTCGAAGAATATGAGGCACAATCACATGTTTTAAAAAAACGATTTGAGGAAAAGGGTTATAACACCACAAAATTGGAGAGTGATATCCTTGAAGTAAAAAATATGGAGAGGTCCAGTTTATTGACCAACAAGGCACAGACAGCACCTTATGATAATGGTGGGTGTAGGATTGTAATGGAGTATAATGCTCAATATAAGAAAGTTGAGAAAATTATTACGAAACATTGGCCGATACTCCAGCAGGACAAGATCTTAGGCCCTACCTTACCCACCAAACCTGTTTTCATATATAAAAAAGCCCCCACAGTGAGAAGCCTCCTAGCACTAGGGGTAATTGATCCTCCCAAGCTGGGTGAAGATAGACTGTTCTCTTTCCTATCAGGTTTCCATGCCTGTGGAAGATGTGTGGCTTGTAAAACTTTGAAGTCTAATATGAAAAAGAGAAAGGAATTTGTAGCCCATACCACAGGCACATCTTACAAAATTAAAGATCTCATTACCTGTGCAACAACTGGGGTGGTCTACATGCTGGAGTGCAAATGTGGGCTCCAGTATGTGGGCAGGACCACCAGGGCGCTACAGGTACGGATCGGTGAACACATGAGCAGCATAAGAAAGGGCAAGAAAGCCCATCATGTAGTTCAGCATTTTAAACAATTCCATAACAAAGACCCCAAAGAGTTAAAATTTTGGGGGATCGAGAAGGTCAAAAAACACTGGAGGGGGGGTAATTTTACACATCAAATAAGTAAACGAGAATCATATTGGATCTTTGAGACTAAGGTTGGGGTCCCCAGAGGTCTCAATGTGGACTTCGACTTTAACTGTTTTATCTCAGATCGGTAGTTTCCTTTGTTTTTTACCCCCCTTTTTATTACGGTATGGATTTTATTGGTATTGATCTTATTAGTATCAATTTTATGAATACTGTATGTTTTTGACCTTTTAAATATACTATTTATGAAAATGATTCTTAACATATGTTTTTAACATATGTTTTTAACGCAAGTTTTTAACATATGTTTCTAGTGAATCCAGCAATTGTCTATTTTGTTTTGTTTTTAGAGATGTATATTTTACCCAGGTCGAGCAATTGTATACAGGGGCTGCGGGTGACATGTCATGATCCCCTCGTGTATATATAGCCGGTCAGGCTTATGCTATGGGTATTCTTTCCCAAAAATGTTTACTTGTTTGCAATATTTGTCCATTATTGATGTCTCTGCTCTTGAACATTAATGGGCAATATAGGATAATTTGCCTGTGTTTTTGTTCCGGTGCATACTCAATGATGCCGTTCCTGCTCCGAGGTCATTACTAGCTTCCTCTGTGTAGCGGGCCCCGGGGTACTTCCGGTCCGGCGTCTGTGGTTGCTATGACAGCAACTATGCGCAATGAGCGGGGGATCGTAGATAAAAGAGTGACGTCCGTCCCTCCGCCCATACGCTGAAGAAGTCCCGCCCACGGACGATACGCGTGCGGAAGGGGGAGGAGATCAGTGACGTCACTCGCAGTCCCTGTCGGCAGAGCGCTGCTCTGACCGGAGATCTACTGTTCTTGTACTCGGCTTGTTTTTCTACTTAATTCAAGTAAGAGGCTGTCTGTTCATTACTAATAAACTTGTTGTTAAACGTAATGCACTATGATCTGCCTTTTTCATTCCTCATGGGGATTTACTGTGATTAACACCTGAGATGAAGGGATGTCCATTGAGATTGCTGTCCTGGTCGGGAGCTGTTTTCATTGCTGAGAGCATGGTGTTTGAGGCTGTTTATTCACAGCCTTCAGGTGAGAGGCTGGCATCACTGGTGAAGGATCACACCGACTGAGAGCACGTTTGTCTGTGTTTTGTTGGAGCACTGAGCACTTTACATTGGAATCTCATCTTGGACTCACATGTCATTTATTTATGATATTTATTGTGTCATTCAAGGACTCTCGTTTTTTATCCATAGATCTGTTTTTTACATTTTTAGCGCTGCACTTTTTTACTATTTGTCATAACTTGAGGTTTTATTTATTTTTACCTTGGTGTCAGCTGCTTTACATTTTATTTTTTTATATATTTATCTTTTGCCTGCGCTGATATATCTTTGTTTTATATGATCCCTAAAGAAGACTTGCTTTCCTAGTATAATATCTAGAGGTGGACAATCCGTTTCACCCCTGCTCATTTCTATTGTTTTGCTGATTTTTGTTTTCCTGTTGGTATGTAAAAAATGTATTTTCTGCTTGTTTGTTTATTCATTTTTTGTAGTGCAGTCAGTGGCGTAGCGTGGGTTGTCAGCGCCCGGGGCAAGGTAAGTAATTTGCGCCCCCTACACGAACCTACTAGACCATTACAAGGACCACTACACTGACCTAGCTGACCACTACAGAGACCTACCTTATTCCTACACTGACCTACCTGATTACTATACTGACACCTACACAGACCTACTTGACCACTACACATATCTACCTGATTCCTGCACTAACAGACCTGATCACTACACTGACCTACCTAATTACTATACTGACCCCCTATACTGACATTCCTGATTCCTACACTGACCTACCTGACACCTTCACTGACCCCCCTTTACTGACCCCACTACACTGACACCTTCACTGACCCCCCTACACTGACCCCTACAATGAACCCTGTACACTGACCCCCCTTCAGTGACCCCCCCTACACTGATCCCCCATACACTTACACCTACACTGACCCCCCCTACACTGACCCCCCCATACACTGACCCCCCCATACACTGACCCCCCCCATACACTGACACCTACACTGACCCCCCTTACATTGACCCCCCCCATACACTGACACCTACACTGACCCCCCTACAGTGACACCTTCACTGACCCCCCCATACACTGACACCCCCTATACTGACACCTACATTGAACCCCCCATACACTGACACCTACATTGACCCCCCCCTACACTGACACCTACACTGACACCCCCCTATGCTGACTCCCCCCTTCGCTGACTCCCCCCTACGCTGACTCCCCCCCATGCTGACCCCCCTCTACATTCCCACATACACTTACTCCCCTATACTGACCCCCCTACACTGACCCCCCCATACACTGACCCCCTACACTGACCCCCCTATACTGACCCCAACACTGACTCCCCCATACACTGACACCTACACTGACCCCCCCTACACTGACACCTACACTGACCCCCCCTACACTGACACCTACACTGACCCCCCCTACACTGACACATACACTGACCCCCCCATACACTGACCCCTACACTGACCACCCCCTTACATTTCCACATACACTGACCCCCCCCATACACTGACACCTACACTGACCTCCCCATAAGCTGAACCCTAAGCTGACCCCCCCCCCTACATTTCCACATACACTGGTCCCCCCTACACTGGCACCCCTACACTGACCTCCCCATACACTGACACCTTTACTGACCCCCCCACACTGACCCCTCTACATTCCCACATACAGTACACTGACCCCCCTACACTAACCCCCCTACACTGACACATACACTGAACCCCCTACATTTCCACATATACTGACCCCCTCTACATTTCCACATACACTGACCCCCTACAATGACACCCCGTACACTGACCCCCACATACACTGACACCTATACTGACCCCCCCATACACTGGCCCCTACACTGACCCCCCCCCACCTACATTTCCACATACACTGACCCCCTCTACATTTCCACATACACTGACCCCCTACAATGACACCCCGTACACTGACCCCCACATACACTGACAACTATACTGACCCCCCATACACTGGCCCCTACACTGACCCCCCCACCTACATTTCCACATACACTGACCCCCCCCTCTACACTGACACCTATACTGACACCCCCTACACTGACCCCCTCCCCCCCTCCCATGTCAACTTCCCTAGGCCCCCGGGGGTAGGCAGCACATCACTTACCTTGTTCTGTGTCCAAACACTGGCGGGGAGAGACAGCGTGTCGGCGGCCGGCCCGGACACAGAGCATCTTCACCCACGACCAGCCCCGCCCCCTGGCCGCGCGTGACCCCTTCAGCGGTCCACCGCTCATCCTGCTCAGTCAGTCACGGAGCCAAGAGGAGGAGTGCGGGAGTGTGGGCGGTCGGGCCGCTGGACACTATGATCCCGTGGATGGCGGGCGTGGGATGCGCCAGTGGCACCCCCAGCACCCCCCACGCTAAGCCACTGAGTGCAGTATTACAAAAATACAAATTTTTTAGAAGCTTTCATTTCATTTTGTTAAATAACTTCAATTCTTCATATTATAAATATAATTTAAAGGAACAAATTTCAGATTAAAATCTGCTCATTATAAGTTACATTATAAACTAATTTAGTTCCCTGATGAATGAACACATTTTAGTTGTCATAATATTTACAAAATCTGTTTCTTTTTCACTGAGCTCATGACTACAACACACTGGTTAAACCAAGCCCATTTCCTTCAGTTTTCTAAGGATCAAAAGCAGTAGCCCTGGGGATCGGAGAGAGGGGCTGTCATCTCAGTTTCCTGTGCTGGTCCAGCCACTATATACACCGATATGCAAGCAGGATTTGTTTCAACGCAGAAGAGAATGTCCACTTTAGCATCTTTTCCTGGGGTTTCGAAGGACTTTGCCGAGTACTGCCTATATATTCAAATACTATACGTTCTGGTTTTGTTGTTTGTGGTTAAATTTTTTTTTTTTTAAATCCATTTTTTATTAGTTTTATTTTTTTAAAGACCAATACAATTACATTTCATAAAAAGAAGATGTAGTGCAGCCTCTATGCATCACAACCACATATAAATTAACTCAAATATCCCAACATAAAAGTTGTGAAAAAATAAATATTCAGATATAAGGCCATCCATCAGTACTCTCTGAGAGCACTATTAGTTTTTATTCTTTTGCCTGAGTGATTGTTCACACCGGAGGAGAGTAGAAGGGATTAGCACTGCATTTGTGGAGTCATCAGATCAGTGTCCCATGAGTGGGCAAAAGTGCATGTGGCCCTTGACTAACAATGAGGGTTTTACCTGGAGGTAAGCATATATTGAGAATGGATGGTGCCTGCATGCAGATCACAGGTGACTTATATGTTGAAGACTTGTGGAGCATGTGGAAAGCACTGGTGAATGATCTTATATCTGAATATTATTTTTCACAACTTTTTTAGATTTTTATGTTGGGATATTTGGGCTATATTATATGTGATGTTGATGCATAGAGGTTGCGCTACATCTTCTGTTTATGCAATTTTCACTTTACCTTGTGAGCTACAATCAACCGAAACTATTTGTTTATATAATGGTATTTGAGTTGAGTATTTTTCATATAAGATACTATAGAATGTTGTATACAGTGTATGACCGAAAAATTATCGTGGTACATGAATTTTTAAAATAACTTTTTAGAGGAACATAACATACGTGTGGTATACAAGCAACATATAATCCACAATAACCAAGAGGAATGTATTAGATGGTTGGAGTAAACAAACAGGTGTGATGGTAGGGATGGAAGAAAAGGGAAAGCAGAAATTAGTGATAGCAGCAAAATGTGGTGGGGAAGGGGGAAGAAAGGGAGAAACAATTTAACAAAAAAGAGTGTGGGGGGGGGGGGGAGGGCGTGAAGGGGGACATAGATCTGCTTGCTCTTCATCAGGTCAGAAGGTTTTGATCAAATCCTGCAGGAAGGTAGCGAAATGCCCATAGCTGCCAGATGGTCTGGAATTTCTAAGTTTCTTCACTGAGTTTTGTTTGTATTTTTTCACGTGGCTTACATTTTTTTTAACAATCTTTAGGTAACACTTTATGTTGTATAGACACATATTCTGATTACTTCTTACATATGTGTCTGTTTAAAAAAAGAATGTGATATGAGTCCTAAAGATCACTATTCCGACATGAGTAATTTGTAAGAATTTGAATGTATAATTTGTATTTGTTGCAATAGTACTGCATATGTATCAGATATGATGTGTGTGCTATTATTCACCTGTATTCCCTCCCTGTCAGCCCTGTTTCAGGCAGTATGGCTCCCATGGAGGCTGACCTGTCTCCTGTCTGAATGCAGGACGGATAGCTTACAGTGTTCTGGTTGCTAAAGGGAGGTTAAAACTGTCTAGTTAACAAAAACTTGTGTTATCTCTCATGTAATCCTGACAATACCTCTATTACATGACAATGTTTATAATGCCTGTAATTACTACTGAGCTCAGGTAGGAGATGGAACAGCCTTACAGCCTGACACCCAGGCTGACACATCTGTTCTGACCGTGAAAGAATAAAACTAAATAATAGGAATGTAGCACCCTCCTAGGGAGGTGCTAGGAAAAAGCATATGGGTGGCCCTTTCTGCATATCAGGGGGGCCTGATCATTTAATTAGGCTGTCACATGCTTCCAGGTGTGACTGGGGAGTCTCCCTACTGTGTCCAATGAGAGATCTTATTGGACAGTGGATGAAACCTAGCCAATAGCACACCAGAACTTATGGCTATCTCAGTGGGTGGAGTTTGCCACAATGCGCCCTGGAATGGGCTATAAGTCTGAGGGGAGCATGTGACAGGGCATCTTTGGCGGGAAGCAGAGTCCTAGGAGGAGGGTGACGGCTGTCTCTCCTAATATCAGTGCAAGTGAGGGTGTCCTAGGCAGTCGGTCTAGAGGACGAAGGTTGAGCTGAGCTGCAGAGAGAGGGATCCAGAGTACTGTGGACCGAGTGGAGCTGCTGGGCAGAAGTTTCGGGGAAAAACAGTGTCGTAAGTACTCAAAACTGCCTAGGGGTTTGCCTAGGAGAGGGGACCACTCCAGAAGGTCAGAGGTATCCGGGAGCCAGCTAACCTGTGGAGAAGACTTAGAGAAAGGGGGTGCCAGTGCCTAAGCCCTGAAGATAAGTGAGAGAAAGAGGGTGCCGGTGTGGGCCCTGAAGTGTTTAACAGCGCAGCAGTAGTACAAGTAGCTACCTCATTAAAGAGTGCTTAAGGGAGCTCAAAGAGTACTTCTTTATGTAAGAAAGCAGTCCATGGTCAGTTTGGACTTAACAGGCAGCAAGCCAGCGTTAACCAGCGTCAACTGGCGTTGACCGGCATCTAGCCAGCCTCAAGTCAGCGCCAATCGGCATTTTTCAGTTGTCCCTAACAAATTGTGCATAGTTGAGCCAAAGGAGTATCCCACTCATTCCTTTCTCCCATCCAAGTTCTCAATCAAAAAAAAAAAACCCAAAGATACTGGACTGGTCATTGTCTCAGTGCTCACACTTGGAGAGACATGCACAAAGGTACTTTTGTTGCAATCGGTGACCCAGGGGGATCCATATCCAGCAAAATCTGGTGACCCAGGGGAATCCTGCTACAGGAACATCAAACAATCCGTTAAATATAAGTGTGCAAAATTAAAACAATTCAAGAGTAGAGATTAACATTTTTACAAATACCTATTGGTGACCGGTTGCCATAAGCATAGGGTGGTGACCAAATGTTCAAAAAATATGCGTGTATGCCTATACCAACCAACAATGCATGTATGAGCCAGCCTTTTTCTACCAGGGTGCCTTGAGGTTTCTTCAGGGGTGCCTTGGCATAATGCCTAAAAATTAATAAAAATTTTTTTATACAAGCCAGCAGATGGATGAAGCCTGCCTTACAGTTACACAACACCTTTCTAGACACTGGGATCCTAACAAACAATGACATCAGTTAATAGGGAGGATGTCTGTTGCCTCCACAGCATCCTTGTTTGATCCTCCTGTGCCCCTCTCCCTCAGCACTGGTGGGATATTAGCTAAATGATAGAGAGAATTTAGGGGAGAAGATAAACATTGGAATACTAGTCAGTACCAGTGTGCAAAACGTTTTTTCCTTTGGAAGAATAAATCATCTCTAGCGTTGGGTGTCCTACGTGTGGATTTTTCTGCATTATGTAAAGCTAAAAGAATAATTTTTTACATTTTAGAATGGGGTGCCTCAAGACTGTTCATCATTTTAATGGGTGCCTTGAGATTGTCTATATTTTAAAGGGTACCTCGAGTGAAAAAAGGTTGAGAAACACTGGTATAAGCACTTGTGCAGTTACTTCTCACCTAAACATTTAATGGGCATATCAGGAAGAGTTGTTTGTTTAGTTGGATATTTCCAACCAATCAACCTTTCTCCAAATATTGGTTATCCAAGACTATGGGGTTGATTTATTGAGAGCAAGTACAGTTACACTCTGCAAGGGCATTTGCTTCAGAGCTTTGCAGAAGAGGTAGAGCTTCACTTTACAAAGAACACCCAATCACTTGCAAGGAAAAAAAAAACAGCCTTTATGTGGTTGCACATGATAGGATGATAGAGGTCAGCAGAGCTTCCTTCATCTATTATGCCCTGGAGCAAATGCAAAGTGCACAGTCTATTTGTCTTTAGTAAAACAAACCTTATGTCTGCAGAGGTCGTACCCTTATGTCTTGATACAACCATAATCTATCAGATCAGCAATACCTATCCTATAAATGTGGGTACTACAGGTCCAGCCATTTTGTGCATTATGCATTAGCATACAATGCGCTAAGGCAGCCCATAATTTTGATTCAGAACTGGCAACAAAATATTTTTTATGGTTCAGTGTATCACAATGTACAGTAGTGTGGTACCGTGCATTGTGGTGTGCTGCAAAATATCTACATCTGAGCTATGTTGCCTTAGGGTATTGGGGCACAATTTAAAGTGAATGGCAAGGCAACATGCTAATGCATATGTAGCCCTTTTTTTTGGGGGGGAAGGGGGGTTATAGGAAATTGTCCTCCCCAAACAGGATTTTGCACTCAACCTATAGGTAAATAAGAGAAACAGTGGCCGTGTCTTCACTCAGGACAGGGCCTCTGTGCACAAAGGGAATTCCCTACCTGAGAAATTCATTTGTATTTTAATCAAAGTAATTGTGAGCAGAACAACTACTGAAACCCACTTTAACCATAAGCATATAGATGCACACTAGTTTTAGAATAATACAAGCTTTATATAAGAAAAGATTAATAATAGTACATACAGTACATCCAATGTACTGTACAAATAGGTATAATATGCAATGGGCCTAACAACAGTCCTGGTGGAATTGTGCATATATAGCTTGGTATATAAAGGTATTTATAGAGATACCTCCAGATGAATGCTGCAGTAAAGACAAATTACAGGGGCTCCTGAGGTTGATCATGATGTGGCGTTTGTCTTGGTGTTAGGAACTTGAAGACAAGACCTCTTGCCATTGTCCAGCCAGCTTGTAATGTAGCTTTTTACCTTGCAGGAATGGTGTGGCACTGGAACTCAGAGTCAGCCTGCTCTAGCCAATGCTGGTTATTGAGCCCTAATCTAAATCTAGCTATAGAAACCCAGACCAGAAGAAACAGGGTTAACTAAAATAACAGAAGCTGCATAAAAGGTCTATTGCAATAAACACATTCACCTAATAATATAAAGGTGACAACTACACACATACAGTAGCACAGACCTAGCCATCTGGAACTGTGTATGTGAGATAATAACTATAGAAAAGAGATAAGTCTGCCACAAGGATTTAGATACACACTCAAGAATCTATGGGTAGCTGCAGTTAAACAATTAGAACATAGAAATACTTGCATAATAGTCCCTGTTTCTGGTCTGGGTGAAATACAACAGCAACAGCTCCTTTGTGTGTAAGGTCACATGGCTCAGTTTTCTGTCTCTTCACTACCTCTTTCTAAAGTTTTTAACTCAGACACACAGAGACAGGAAGTGATGCACATAAACAACTCTGTGAACATCAAGCAGCGCAGCCACTTATAGACAGTGGAGGGTAGCAAATCCCTACACATGTATTGTGTGTTGTGGTAATGCAAATTACCAAAATGTAATGCAAAAGTGTGATTTGACCCTAAAAAAACCCCAAAAAGTGATACACCTGCCTGATGCCTGACTTTATCATTATAGCATGGGTGTAACATCTTATCATGTACAATCCAGTACATTACACTTGTTCAAAACACAGTATAAGTGCCAAGAAATCTGTTTGAAAACCAAGGCTTGTCTTTCTGGGACATTTGCCAGAACAAAATAAAAAATAAGTCTATTTAAATGTATAGGCACATTTCACTGGGATAGCATGATTTATAATAGGAAAGGACTCTCGAGTCTCTCATTAAATCACAACATATTTTCTTCTCACTGTAAACTACAGCTGTCATTCCCTTGTTTTTGTTTTAGTCAGTGTTTTGTATCATACATTTTAAAATGGAGTAAAACAGCAGTGAGACAAAGAGAACAAGAACATTACATAATTATGTAATCATAGCCGCGAGACTTACAAAAAAGAAGAAAGACCGCAAACTGTTCCTAGAGTGGCACAGACTACTGTGCAAAGTGTGGTAACATATAATGACCAATAAGAATTCATCCCTCTTCTTCTTCAGATTGCAAAACTAAAATACCGTATGAGTGATTGCTAAGGGTTTGTACTGTATTGTTCTGCTTACTATGGAAGTGTTTTCAACATACACATCATTACTTTGCAGCGCTAAAAATATAGTGCCTAGATATATTAGCTTGTGACTATTATCTTCTTGATTAATTTAATTTAACCTGACACAAACCAGTGGACATAATAACAAAATGTACTGTATAAGCAGAGTTTACTTTCAGTGAAAACCATATGTTAGACCATTCAGTGGATCTAGAGATATAAGCAGTTATACAGAAAATACATTTAAAGAGTAGCTCCACTTTTGTTGAGAAAAAAAAAGCAATCCCCTCTCACTGATCAATGTACATTTCCAGGATGTTTAACAAAGTTTCTACCTTTTGTTCAAATAGCAGTTTGTTTTACCATTTCCTTTGCAGACTGATTCTGAATGGGAGGAGCTGGTTCATGATAATCACCTGGTGTACTCTCAGTGTTCTGATGAGAAAAGCTGCATGGTCTGCATCCCTTTAGAAATATTTAACCCTTGGGAAGAATCTAATCAAATCTGAAACTTCTATTGCAGGGGGTTCCTAAAATGTAACTCCAGGTTGCCATATTGCAGTGATTGTTACAGAAAATTACAGTGGATGTAGATTGAAAATGGAAGATAATTTTAAATAGCAATAAATTAGAACATGGTTTGTGTAGAAATTGTATATTCTATATGTTTTTCTTATTTTCTATATATTTTTTCCAGTGGATTTACCCTTTTATCGAAAAGACTATAAAAAATATACACACAAAACTGTTTGCAGTGTTTTTTCCAGTGCACATTTTCAGGAAAAAATACACTTTTTTATTTTTAATACCTGTGCAACTTCAACAAACATTGTCAATCAAACTATCTATAGGCAACGCTTTAACAGTCTTTTACTACTTTAGATTTACAGAGGAGGTCTACTGCTAGAATTACTGGCCATGATCTGACATTTGCAGTGACACCTCACATTTGTTGGATGATTGCATGCGAACAGGCCTTTGCACACCAGCACAGGGGGAAGGAGGCTCTTTAAATTATTTTTAAAATTATTAATTTATTTTATTATTTATTTTTTTACATTGTTCCTTACATTCTTTTGATCACTTTTATTGCAGTCACAAGGAATGTAAGCGTCCTTGGGACAACAATAGGCATGTGACAGGTACTCTTTATGGAGAGATCTGGGGCCTATAGGATCCCAAATCTCTCCTCTACCCTTAAAAGCATTCTATAACACTATGATCTGGGTTTTTGAATACTTTGGATTTTTTTAAAATGGCACTGTTGACATTTGGGTAAACTGGAAGTGATGTCAGGCCCTCTATTCCAGGTTTCCATAGCAGAGAGCAGATCAAAGCTGATCTCTGGCTCTAAAAAGACAGTACAGCAGCTGCAGGCATCATCCCAGTATAACTGCTTAAAGTCCAGTAATGTACAGGTACACCACTGGGCTTTAAGTGCTTAAGGAGGAATGGGCAAATGTATGCAACAACAATTTTTGTTTTTAAGCAAATTGTTAGACAGTGCCATTTTGTTTTTTTTCTTGTAGCCTAGCTGATACAGTAAGTGTGCTGGGAAAAATATTGTTAGTTTGTGCTCTTTTCCACTCTAACCACAAAAAAGTCAGAGTTTTGACTTCATTTATGATATTGCTTACTGCATATCTGTTCTTCGCCAGTGATTAAAATGCTCTGGCAACTAGTTTTTTTAGAATGATATCAGCAATGGTAGCTGACAAATTCCGACCTCTCTGTATGTTACCTTTAAAGATTAGCTCTGGTCAAAAATGTAAAGTAGAACTATAGGCAAAACCTTTTTTGCCTTTAGTTATACTTTAAAGTGTTACTAAACCCAGGACTCTGCATTCACTATACCTGGTCTCCCACAGTACACCGCACATTGAAATGCAATTATTTTAGTAAATATAAACAGCTAAATACCTTTTTTCATCAGCAGTATATAGCAGTCTTGTGACTTCCATCAGTGCCTGATTAAAGCTTGTAGGAGGAGTTTTCATACTGCACTGGCTGACCTATCAGGATGCAGGACCCCTGACCCCTGTCTAGAAAGTTCTGATTGGCCCTGTGCTGATCACATACACTCTCCCAAGAAAAATACACACCAAACTGAGCATGTGCAGACTGACTCCACTAAGTCTGTCTTATCCGGACATTTTTTGGGGACAATGGAATAACACAGTATCAAACAGTCTTTTTACACAATGCAGAGAATTAACCCCTTAGGTTCCACAGTGAGTATAACAAGCATGCCTAACTGCATATACACACTGATTTTACTGTTGGGGTTTTAGTATCACTTTAAGCACTAATGGTAATGTAATGTCTTATCTTACTTTAATCTAATATTGTATTTTTGTTTACTTGCAGCACATCACTAAAACAGTTGCCTCAATGTTCTATCTGAGAGTACTGTTGAGCCTTGCTGTTTTTCCCTACACCTTCCATAGTGCAATCCTGCACATAACAAACAGTGAGAAATACACACCAGCATGGAACCTTAATATGTTGAGTTGAACTTTGATTCATGTACTGCCACCATGTCTATTAATCTCACAACTGTACTATGTATTTTTCTTTTTCCTTTTATTATTCACATGTATTGTTCTGAATTGGATTTTCTCTTGAATAGGATTTTGACATGACATTTAGAACCTTTCTATTTGTTAAAATCTCAATAACATTTTTTCTGAAACAAAGTACTGTAGAGCAGCAGTTTCTTAGAATGAAGACTGGTCACCGCTGCTTTCTCCATGAACTGGGCAATCAGTCTTGTTACCAAGCACCAGCGTCCTAGGCCCGACTGCTGGTCCTAGCAACTAATGATGCTATGCAGCCCAGCTTCCAGTGTCCTAGCATCAATGAAAAGACATAGGGGAAACAGGGACTAACATGCCCCTTCCCTCTGACATCCAAGTGACAGAACATATCTCTGGCAAGCATATAGGCGAAAAAAAAAAAATCTGGCAACTCAATCTTACACAATGAATGAATTTAATAATCCAGGTGTAATAGAAAATAATACAGAGCTTGTGTTTCGGCATGTAGCCTTAAATATAGCCACCATATCTTGGACAAGTGCCTTGAGCCTGAGATGAGCATTGTTAATCCAGACTCATTAGTTTATCATCTTTACAACAGCTGCGTAGTTGGACAGCATTGAGGGGCGGGGAGGGGGGTACACTGATGACCATTCTAACTCTGCTTGGAGACCATGTAGAAAGATGAGACAAAGTGTTTATTGCAATTCCCCCCCCCCCCCCCCAGGAGACAGGAGCAACTAAAATAAAGTATGATTTCTTTTTTACGGCCACTATAATATGCAGTATATATACTGTATTTTGCAATAAAATGCACCTTTAAAATTCAGTTTCTGAAACACACAGCAATCCAAATACAGAATTACGGTGTTCTGCATCTGTAAAAATGGTTTGTGTGTTTTTGGGTCTGTTGTGGGACATTTGCAGCCCATGAAAACGAATAGGCTGCCTTAACACATTGCATGATAATACACAACATTGGACTGCACAAGTGTGAATGTGGCATTTTATAATTGTAGAATGGTGCCAGACATACCTTGCCTTGGAGTGCTTCTGGCTTGCTGCCCTTAATAAATTGCTATCCTATTGCCTTATTCTCTTTCTGTCAGCAAGGGAAGAGCAACTCACTCTAAGCCCAAAGGCTGTGTCACAAAGCGCTTCGGGTGCCTAGAGATATAGTCACAGGGGGTCTCTTGAGAAGTTGGTGAGCAAGCTTCTGGCCCATTGTCTCTACCATCTAATATAGTACAGAAAACAGCCTTATTCACTTTCCTTTACATGCCTCCAATCATAGCTTTCTGGACACTTGTGCTAGCTTTGGTTTCAGCATATACAGCACTCCTTTCTAAGAAGCAGCCACAGCATGGCCCTATTGGCATCCCTTGGGCTACAGTGAGCTGCTACTGCTCTGTAATGGGAGCCCACAGTTTAATTCCACTGACTTACCACAGAACTCACATCCTCAGTGCACCAATGATTGTCCACAGGGCCCAAATGTTAGCTGGCGAAGCTCTACTTTAAAGACAGTTTTTAGTTTAGCTAGGGTTACCAATACTGGGTTGATTCATGCTGTTGCTTTTGTTTCTCCTAAAGCCCTTTCTCCAGTCTAGGCCTAGAATTGTCACAGTCTTGGCATGCAAGCAGTATAGTACACACTTTCTTTCTCTGTCTCAACACAACCTGCTCCCTTTTATCTCTTTGCTTGCCAGGTACTTCGAGTTGTATTACTACTGTTTATACTTATCTGGGCTACCACATTGCTATCTGTGTAACAAACCTTGAGTGCTTCATCACTCTGTCATAACCGTTGCTAAACCAGAGTGCTAAGGTGGGTGATGGTGATTGACTTTGACATTCCCTGTTGTCAACAACCACTCTGAAAATTCATAATCAATAAGCTCACCCTTTTTCATGCTTTTTATCTTCCTTTGTAACAGCTTTATACAGAGTATTAAAGATTCTGTGTGTGTGCTCAATCTACTATTCAAAGAAAGAGGAAATGAGACCAGGTGTGACAGTAGCAAAGAAAAGAAAACCGAGCTGTCCCAGTGACTCCTTTGAGGGTAGCGTTACACAATAATAAACCCAGAAATATCTCCGCTGCTAAAGTACCAGGAAGCTCAGATGAATCTACAGTTCAAGCGAATCAGTAGGAACATAAATTGTGATGAGAAATAGATATTTTACCTTAAAATAAATACTGCCAATCCAAGGAAATGTACTTCAAATTTATGAATGCTCAAAATTACATTAAAAACAAAGTCAATAGTATAATAGTATTATAATGGAATTAATAAAACTGTGAAGACTAATTCCACCATAAAGCTATTTAGTAGTCATATGAAGCATAGTGACAAGGGGCAAAATGCTTTAATTATAAATTATCTCCAGTATACAGTGCAGTTAACAGAGATGGAAACGTGTTGACAAGAAATACTAAATTGTCACAGCTGGGATTTTATATCCTGCATATATACAGCTTGCTTAGCAGATATGTATTTTTTTTCCACAGATACCAAAATTAAAATGCAAAACACTATTAGGAGTTTAATAATGTAAATTGCATTTTCCAACTTCTTCTTGGCATTATCTCTGACACGGCCTTTGCTTTCCTACTGTTACAGCTTATTAGGTGTTAGTCGGCTGTTAACTAGTCAAGCGTGTAACATTTCTTTCAGTGAAGTTGGAGTGCTGCGCTGAACGTAGAAGATACAAAAATAAGCATATTCAGTAAATAATCTATTAACCATTCTGTGAGTCTTCATAGAATTGATAAGGCCACAGCTTGACTCTAGCAAAGAGTTTGCTTTGTGCGGTGACAGCAGGATTTGTGCATGTGACTCCGGTGATTAACCTTCTGACTAAGTTGTTGGCTGTACATGTTTATTAATGAATAAGGTTAGTGTAACATTTTAAAAAGCGTCAATATATACAGCACAATGCAATGCCCATATATGATAGGACACAGTTAATATTGAGATGCCATGTAGGCAAGCCATGGTTTAACGTTCATTTTTTTTTATCAGATTGGTATTGAGTTTAAACCAATCAACTAACTGACAAGTGGGCAAGGCAAACAGAAGAGGAGCCAGTTTGTTTAAGCTCAAACTTTAACAAAAACCTGCTTGCTTACTGGGTATTGTTGGCTTCATTCAAGTGTGAAGCTTCATTCAAGTGTGTAATACCCGAAATGGATGTATTTCTCGTCTGTTCAGTGCTGCAAAGGTAGAATGGCGAGTGTGTGAACACTACTAAATCCCCACAGAATGTCAGCCAATTGGGTAACAGGAGAGTGGGATGAACAGAGAAGGGGAAAGCAAAAGGCAGGTTGAATGCTAGAACTTGTAGAGCACAAAAGAGTGCTTACTGTGTACTTGTTCCTTCATGGGAGCCTATGTGATCTCTCAGGGATAATGCAAGCAACCACCATTTTAGCTTAGGTAGCCCTGTTATGGGGGGGGGGGGGTCAAATGAAGTTGCCCTCTCCACACAGGCTATGGCACTAACTTGCAATTAACCAAATGAGCCAGAGGAAGAGTGGATTATAAATATAGAATTGGCAGTGCCTCCACCTAGAACAGGGCTCCAGCGTATGTAGAGATGATCCCTTTCTAGGACAATAACTAGTAACTCACCCAAAATAACTGACAGCAGTAGTATTAAATACACCCAGGATAGATTTCTAAGAGTAAAGATATGCAGACATAGCAGCATGTGATCATTGTATTGTATTTTATATATGATAAAGTGATGGCATTATATACACCCAAAGCAATAACAGGAAGAATGTACATATGTCTGAGAAGAACAGTGTATATATGTATCTATATATATATATCCAGATATATAACTAAAGGCCTTCAACACCAATACCTCCAATTAGACACTGTGGCACAGTTCAGTTGCTGGGGCCCTTGATGAGCTGACTTGCAAAGCATAACACAATCCGGCTAGAGAGGAATGCTGATGCATCTGTGGAGCAGTGACTTCCTGGGGACGCTTGTACAGACGAATACACAAAAGGTGAAGAAGTCTGGAATACACCACCTGCATAGCAAATCAGGCCTATCTCTTGGCCCCTAACCTGACTAGAAGCTATCAATGCTACTGGGCCTCTACCTATTTAAATGGCCATCGGAAGCCTATCCTGTCGCTACCCTGAGCTGTTTACCTTTCTCTTGGCTAATACTAGTTAGGAACCCCCCCAATACGAAAAAAAGATACTGTTGAAGATATACACTTCAACACAAACCAGTCACTTGAGTTCAGTTATAATGAAATGAGCTTTGATCTCATACACTTGAGAATAGCCCAAGTATATTGCAGTATACAAATAGAAAGTTTCAGTGAATCAGAGAAGCCTCTAACCGATATCTCTGATTGCCACACAGGAGTGCCCATACGGGAGTGACATTAATATAACAAACAGTGAGCTACACAGTGCAGTAACACTTGCCCATCGTCCCTTTTCAATCTCGATGGATACAACACAAAATTAGCCTTCAGCACCTCTGGCTTGCACAGCATGTGGCTGGCCACACTCTCCTTCACTTTCTTTATATATTGTTGAGAGGTTTCCTGACACTTAAGCAGGGACCTCTTAACAGGAAGAATCTGTTTGTATCAAGAACTCTATGGTAGTTACCAGGCATGAATGTAAACAACCTTGCAGACAGTGTACAAAAGAACACTTCCCTACACTTATTTTAGTAATATGGTTAGGTAGACTATGGCAAAATCCTAATTTTTAAGGTATACCCTTTATATTGTTGATTTATTAAATATACTAAGCTCATTACAAACAAAGGAGAAAATAATATTTGCTTGAACAAAATTAAAAGGCATGTTCACAAATGCTAGAAGTTTGGTTAAAGTGGAACTTTAATCTGAAAATTATATCCTGATATATCACTTCACAATGGCTCCTTTTGTAGGTATGGCTACGTAAAACATTAAAAATAAGTGTTTATAACAATTAAAATCAACTAACACACTGCCTCACCCTGCTCTGCACATGCTCAGTTGTTCTGTATTGTAGGCACTGTGCCTAAAATCAGAGCCACTAGGGGCTGGTAAGCTGACAGCTTAAAGCGGTAGTAAACTTTACTAAAAGAAAAAAGGCTTGTCTAATAGGCCACCAAAACTCTGCAGGCTAAATTTAGCACATTTATTTAGATTTTTGGGGGATAATATCCTCTTTTACCTTCCTCAAGAAGACATTTGACTGGGTACATTGGAAATTCTTAAAGGCCACTCTCCAACAAATATGTTTGGGACCTAATCTTCAAAAAATGTTAGCCCTTTATCCTTACCCATCTTACCCATCATCTGGGCAGGTGAGCCTATTTAAAGTGAACTGTGACAAAACAGAGGCCTTAAATATATTCCTACTCCCTCAGGACTTATTCCTCCTTCACTGTAATATTTTCCTTTAAGTGTCAAAGGGACTTGGGCATATACAGTATATACCTACCTCTCTATCTAATATTATGGATCATATTTATAAACCCCTCTTACAACTGGTAAACATTTGCTTACAATCTTACAATAAATCAAATGCATGATTTTGGCTGCATGGATATCATTAAAATGGACATTTAACCTAAAATTTTGTATATATTCCTAACAATCCCTGTTCTACCACCCCCAGGTTTTAGCCACCAAGGTACTTCATTTATCCACAGTTTTATCTGGTGACATAAGAAACCAAGACATAGAAACTTTATCCTGTTACTACCTAAAAACAGAGGGGGTGTTGCACTACCTAATATACTCCTATACCTTCATGCATCATCTTTGATTAGAATCCTGGATTGCTTTCATGGTAGGCCTACCAAACTCTGGATCACCTTAGAAAATGATCTTGTTATTCCAAATATCACATCCATGCGGTGGACACCACCCATACAAATACTTCCCACAGACTCTTACCCCATCTGGTGTCTGTCACCTTGATTCCGTTGTTTGGGGATAAGGCATTCCCTCTAACTCTCCACCAATTCCATTTCCTCTCCTGGACTAGAGTAAAGGCAACCATTGTTAGCCAAACGTTAAGCCAAGCTACTTGATTACCTTTTTGAGGATTTTACACTTTTGTCACAACCCCTCTAGAGTTTGGATTGAATATTCTCTATTGCAACGCTATCCCAAGACTCTACACTTAACTTCTCAGTCCTTACATGGATTTTTACATAACAAATACCACTAAGAGAATCCTACCCACAGAACCCATACTTCTTCTCCATATTGGAAGAGGAGCTTAATATCTCTCCTGACAAGCTAGACTGAGATAAAATACTGACGTTCACACACAAGACCTCTAGCTTGACTAGAGACCAAGAAAATCCTATCCAGGTGGTATTGTTGTTTTA
Source organism: Pelophylax lessonae (assembly GCF_965119305.1). Taxonomy (NCBI): domain Eukaryota; kingdom Metazoa; phylum Chordata; class Amphibia; order Anura; family Ranidae; genus Pelophylax; species Pelophylax lessonae. The sequence continues at coordinate 429,297,870 of NC_138772.1, read as the reverse complement.
CTGTACTGCATACAATGATTCTAGCCATCCTGAATACCTGTAGGAGGTGCTTGAATTATCCGGGAACCATAGCCCATATCTGGAGGACATGTCCCCAGATTGTCCTCTTCTGTGACAAAATCCTAAAGCTAAACAATAAACTTGTTGGGGATAGAATCCCAAACACCTCCATTGTTACCCTTCTGTCTATACTGCCTGGCTCTTACAAACAAAATAAAAGTGTTTTGCTTACATTTCTTTTACCTCCACATGTACTATTATATGTAGATATTTTTACCTCAGCATATACTATTATATGTAGTTATTGGACTAAACTAGATACTCAGATAGTTATTGCTAGAATATGTGTGTGAAATCGACACCCTATGCAGTGGCGGCTGGTGCTCCACAGGCCGGGGGGGGACGTCAGACGGACCACACCATCCTCCCCCCTAGATCACATTTAAGGGGGTGCTGGGGAACCTGTACTATTCAGTACTACTACAGAGGACAGCTGTGACCGTCTGGGTCCTGTACTATTCTCTTGAACAAGCTGGAGATCATGGAGGTAACTGTTCATCCTTTTCACCTTGCTCAAAGTAAAAGGTTTTATGAAAGGTGGCAGTGCCAAGCAAGCCGCTGTGGTTAGTATCAGGTCAGAGGGGCAGCCAGTTGGCACAGGGCCTAAAAGATTACAGCGATCACTGTATTAGCACTGACTACTACAGTTATTTCCAGCTTCCTTTTAGGGTATGACCTATGCATACTTACATAGGAACAAGCTGAGCTAATGTAAATATGCAATAAAGATCATACCTGGCTGGAGATCAGAATTCATGCAAAGACCCAACAATGTTTTACAATTCTGTTTCCTCACAGATTAGGGAAAGGATTACAGTAACTATTGAGCCCAATGCCAGTTACACACATTGAGCAATCGTCTGTTTTTAAAAAAAATTATTTTGATTAGTACATCTACACCTAAATTAAAATGGTCTGTACATGCAGCAAAGGGAACCCCTTTTATGTATACTAGCACATGTATTCTAGCACATGCATGTCAAGTACATAAATAAAAAAACGGGAGACCAGTAAGAGCTGCCTCCACACACAGAGTAAAAGCTGTCACATTACAAAGGCAAGGCCGCACACCCAACTCCCCCCCCCCCCCGGTCACCGACTCAGTCACCATGAAGGACAGGCAGGCAGCAACGGTGGCGGCTTCTCCTTAGTCCCCTGCATCTCCTTGAGTCCTCCCTCCTCCTTGGCCAATGGCATTGTTTTCGCCTTTTGGCATATCGGGAAACGGGTCTCAGGACCCTCTTCCTGATTGCCCAGGAGGAGGTTCCGTGTGACAATAGCGAATATTCATTCGCTATTGTCACACAACTGGGTGGGCTCAGGGCTCTGTGCCCTGAGCCCACCCTTTTCTGAAGCCTATTAGAGCCTCTGGCTCTAATCATGCGTTTCAGAAAAAAAAACCCATTGAACTCCATGCGTCTGGCGCCCTGCATGTAGATTAGGGGGCAGATGCATGGATTGGGGGGGGGGGCGGCGCCCCTGCACCCCAATGCACTAGCCACCACTGACCCTATGTCAGTTATGGCAAACCTTGGCACCCCAGATGTTTTGGAACTGCATTTCCCATGATGCTCAACTACACTGCAGAATGCATGAGCATCATGAGAAAGGTAGTTTCAAAACATCTGAGGTGCCAAGGTTCGCCATCACTGTCCTATGTCATTTGAAACAGATGGTCTCCTGAGAAACTGATAAACTAGATCACATGATCTGTATGCACTCTGCGAAATTTGTATCAGGCTTGTGAGAAATATTTTTGATGGTGACAGACTGCGAATCTTTTCCCAGCGCATTTGTGATGTGGGACTCTTGCTTTTGCAGTGTTGGGTTCTGGACATTTTCTTCTCTCATAACTAATTTTCCTCCTTCCTCTCCCTCCCACTTACATTTTTTTTCTCTCTTTCTCATCTACCTTCTCTAAATCCTATCTATATTTACCACTGTGAAACTCACTACCTTAACAAATGCTTGTACCTCTAAATACTCTGCTCATGTATGGGGTAACATGTCCACAGGCACTACCCCTGTTTTATTCTCTCCACCTCTCTCCTTTTGACTCTTTTTTATTGCATTTACTTCACTCACATGAGCCTTTACATTGCTATATAAAGTATATTTATGTTTCATGATGAATAAAAAGGGGACACCTTAACTCTGATAATACCAATGGTTTTATTACAATACTGTCTTATATCTTTGATACCATATTTGCTCATATTTCTATATAGTGAATTTATTCCCTTGAAAATATATATCCTTCTTATTTCACTTTATGTTTTGCCAAATTGATATTTTATTCCAATGACATTTCTTTGTTACAAAGTGACCTGTATTTTCTCTTATTGAAAACTCAATGAAAACGCAATGACAAGGAGAAGGCAACTGTAATAAATACATTTTTTCTCCACAATTTTTTATGAAGAAAAAGGAAGGGTATAATAAACAAGACTGTATTGTTAGAAACACGGCACAAAATGCACCCTTTTGGCTAACAGAAGCCAGTGTTCTAAAAAGACTTGAAAAACTTAATGTAAATAAATCACCGGGACCAGCTTGCTTACACCCAAGAGTCTCAAAGAACTTAGCCATTTTATAGCAAGACCATTATTTCTTAACAACTTACTGACTTGAATGGTACCAGCTGATTGGCGAAAAGCTAACCTGGTACCAACCATTATTCAAAAAAGGGCTGTATAATGGAAATTACAGACCAGTCAGCCTAACATCAATAGTATGTAAACTATTGGAGTAGATGATAAGGGACAATGTCCAAGAATGTTGTATTGTAACTAGCATCATTGGTAGTAATCAGCATAGATTTCTGAAATATACCGTATTTATCGGCGTATAACACGCACCGGCGTATAACACGCACCTAAATTTTAGGAGAGAAATTTCAGGAAAAAAGCTGAAATTTAAAATAAACAGCTTTGAACTCAGAACATTTTTTTTTAATCAAATGCAGTCTCACCAGTGCCTACAAATGCAGCTTCATCAGCGCAGTCTCCACTAATGCAGCCTCATCAGCGCAGTGCCTATGAATGCAGCCTCGCCAGCTCAGTGTCCATACATGCAGCCTCGCCAGCGCAGTGCCCATATATGCAGCCTCACCAGCGCAGTGCCCATATATGCAGCCTCGCCAGCGCAGTGCCCATATATGCAGCCTCACCTGCACAGTGCCCATAATTGCAGCCTCGCCAGCGCCATTGACACTATCAGAATCACTTTTAAAAAAGTCCAGGAAGCAGCGTGAGAGGTAGAAGGGGGCGAGCAGCGCCAAGAGAGAAGGAAGGACGCGCTGTCATTGGAAGTCCCGGCGCCTATGATGGACGTCGGCATAGGAGGCGGGACTCCCGATGACAGTGCGTCCTTCCTTCTCCTCGGCACCGCCCGCCCACTTCTACCTCTCGGCACTGCTTCCTGGACTTTTTTTTTAATATCGGCATATAACACGCACTGTTACTTTTTCCTCCATTTTTAGGAGGAAAAAGTGCGTGTTATATGCCGATAAATACGGTAGTTCTTGCCAGCATTCTGGAAATCAGGAAATGAGCTGTAATCTGGAAAAGTCTGTGGATGTGATGTACTGTATCTGGATTTCATCAAAGCATTTGATACAGTACACCATAATCACTTTATTTTACAAATTTAGGTCCATTGGCATTGATGATAGTGGTTGTACCTAGATAGAAAACTGGTTAAAACAGTGCGTCCCAGGCTTTCTCGTGGGACCAATTCTGGGACCAATGTACATATATGATATAGTGGTTGAAATAAATAGTTTCATCTCAGGGTTTGCTGATGATACAGGGTAATAACTTCACAACAGGACATAGAACCTTCACAAGAAGACCTCAATAAAATAAAGGACATTTATATGGCAAATTGGTTTACTGTAAAAAATGTAAACAAAAGTGCATCTTTTATTGTTTTATGTAGAGCAACAATTCTTTTTTCAGATCCTCAGAGAGTTTTTTGCCATGCTGAACTTCCAGTGACCAGTATGAGAGAGTGAGAGTGATAACACCAAATGTAACACACCTGCTCCCCATTCACACCTGAGACCTTGTAACACTAAGTCACATGACACCGGGGAGGGAAATGGCTAATTGGGCCCAATATGCACATTTTCACTTAGGGATGTATTTTTGAGGGGACAGCAAATTTACACTGTTATACAAGCTGTACACTCACTACTTTACATTGTAGCAAAGTGTAATTTCTTTAGTGTGGTCACATAAAAAGATATAATAAAATATTTATAAAAGTGTGAGGGGTGTTCTCACTTTTGTGAGATACTGTAAGTATAACATGTTTGATTTTTTTTTTTAAACGAGACTTTACAATCACTTTAATGTATATTGTGTTCCACCATGGTGACACCACAAACTGTAATTTAGCAGACATTTTCCCTTAGTGTTACCTGACTGTGCTTTGTGTACGTTTACCGTAATGAACTTTGATTAAAAGGACATTCAAGAAGAAGACAAGGGCAGAAATAACGTCTTATTAAAGTCAAAAGTTGATACCTAGGAATGCTATTGGAAACTTGTTTTTCTACCTGGAGAATTTAAAGCTAAAACTGCTATGACAATCTACCACCTCATTAAAAAAAAATTGTAATTTTCTTTTTTTCTTTTTAAATTAGGGTGCTAACGCCCATTAATACTTTGATTACAGTTCTGCAATCTTTTGCTTCTTTGGTTTCAATTGTGATGGTCTCCAAATGGTCTTGTTGTTGCCCCTCACTTATTAGCATCATCATGCTTGCACTGTAATCAGTACAGGACCAACACCCATACCATCAGGATGGGGCATGGGCACTGCTAGAGCAGAGTGCTGGGATGTCATCTGTTGAAGGAGTGTGGATTGTGGTCTTCACATCTGGGATATAAATAAGTTTTCATTACAATTCTAACACCATGGCAAATTTAGGGTAGGTTTCGGCTAATACCTTCCGCATGGCTCCTCCATACCCTGTTATATACTCTCTGACCTTTTTTCATATCTATCCATGTCTCCTTATATGGAACAATTCTCCTTGTTCTTTTCCTCACTATATATTTGCTATACTATATGTCTCCGATGTATATTTTTGTATTTGTTATGTTTTTGTGTTATTTGTTTATAAACATGCTGTATATATTCACTTTATGGATTTGTTTATATATATATATATTTCTTTACTTTCTGGACATTCACATTGTGTCGGCTGGATATTCCCTTGGATGTACTTCCTTGCATTTTTGGTTTTGACTACTAGGTGTCCCTGTTGACCTCTTGTTGCTCTCTGACAATTGCAGGCCCTATAGCGCCCTTCCCCAGCATGTGGGGCCTTTGGGAACAATGCCACATCATGCGCATGGCAGGCCGCTGCCAGCAGGAGTTGCCGGTCTGCGCCTGTGCACTTTGACCCCCTGTCACCAAGCAATAATGCAGCTGTTGTCTGACGTCACTGTGCAATGCTTGTGCGTTGACGCCAGACGCCGTGTGAGCCGGGGAATAGCTATGGATGCTGTTCCATGCGGATGTCCCCACCGGCCACTGGCACTTGGGGGACTCCATTGGCTCCATACCTATCGGGATCCACCTACTCACTCCTCGCATGATTACAGGGGGGTGTGTATTCACACCACCCCCCCAGCATATATGAAGGGACCCCTGCATGTGACTGATGGGCGATGTATCTGTCCCCTACTCACCAAGACCATGCCACACAGCATGGTTACTCATACTTGTAAGTAGGTACATCTTGGACTTTTACCATTTAACTCTTAGAGCCACTCACAGTCCTTGCGTTATTTCCTTGAACTGTACGTCTATATGCAGCATCTAGACATCTGGGCCCCATTCTCCACTCTTTCCATTTTCTTCCCCTCTCTTTTCTTTCTTTTCTTGTCCCCCCTATTTCCTTCCTTCCTCCATGTTGTTTTTTTTTTGTTCTTTTTCTCCCCCCCCCCCTTTCTCCCCCCCCTTTTCCCCTCTTTCTCCTTTCTCCCTTTCTTTCTTCCCTTCACCCATCTCCCTCCTGCCCTTTATTCCCGCCAAAATACACTTTAGCACCTTATATATACACATACTGCACACCAATTTTCTTTTATAAATATTTTTATCACTACCAGGATTGGTTTCTGTCATGTGAACCTTGTAAGCAGCAACTGATGTCAGTGTTGGTTTGGCCAACATCTGGTTTCCATCTGCCCACTTTCTTACTGTTTGGGATATTTTCTATCCTTCCATTTACAACCCCCACTGTGATCCTAATGCGGCAGGGCAAACCCAGGAGACAATCGCTATTGCATACCCTCGCATAGCCATACATCCTGAGCATTTAAATCTGCTGTTTTACTGGATGGTTTATCTATTTTGATACTAACTGTAGACTTTATATATATATATATATATATATATATATATATATAAACATATACAGATATGTTATTTTTACATCCGTAGAAAATTATATCTTGCTCTGACCTTTCCCTGAAGAAGGAAATATGTTATATTCCCAAACATGTTGGGAATCTTCCTGTGAACTCTCCTCTGGTTTGGCCTCCTACCATATGAGGCCAACCGTATGTTCCAGATCACGAGCTATAGAATATTGGTATCTATGTCTGTATGGTTACTTTTTTATCTTAAAATTGTACTTGGTGATTGTAATCACTATTTTACTATGTACTTCACTGCATTCTCATTATCTGGTTGACAACTGCCTTTAAAGTCTCGGTGGGGCTCTTTTCTTTGTTTCACTTCTTTGGGATGTGACAGCCAGTCTCTTGATCTATACAACACTAAGCTATTTATATTTCTGTTGAAGGAGTGTGGATAAAGCTAGATATTATTGGGAGTTAGGATCTTTATTAAAGTGGAGTTCCGGTCTATTTTGCAACTTTAGTGATTCCTGGAGTGCTTGCTATGCTGATCAACAATTGGGCATTTTCAATTTTTTTCGGGGGTCCCTTACCTTTTTTCAGGGCATTTTTGATTGTACTTCCTCCTTCTTCCCCCTCTGTGGCCACAGCCACGACATCACTTCCGCCTTTGCATTGCATCCTGGAAGCTGTTTGTCATCACTGCCAGGAGGCTGGAATCAGGAAGAGCTCCCAGAGCACTCCCTGGAATCAGGAAGAAGGACACAGTAGATTACACTGCGGCTTCAGATGCCCACATCCAAGATGGCCGCGCTCAGACAGCATTTGTAAAAGTAAGATTTTGACTAAAATCCAATACTGTACACCTTGTAGGAATGAGAATAGTGGTTCTGTAAAGGGTGATGGATTAGTATTATAGGGGTATTTTTAGTTAAAAAAGGTATTTGATGCCGGAACTCCGCTTTAAGCTTTCAATCACAATAACATTTTTTAAGCCCATAGTGAAGAGTTCACATATTTCACTAAAAACTGTTATGACAATAGAGATTATTTTACCTAACCTTACTGTAAATCTGTATCACTGACAATCATCTTTAGCAAACATTAGTGTAAGTTTAAATAAATACTGAAACAATAGTATCTTTCGCACGTTGCAACACACTATAGCTGGTCTATAGTCTCTCTCTCAATGCATGTTAAGAATCTCACTGCTGTTTTGTGCAGCAGATCAAAGAGGAGGTTAAAGTCAAATAATTTGCAGCAGCAGCATATAAGCCATGCGTAGGTAGAAGCAAAAAAAAAATCTGATTTTTTTTTATTTTTTTATGGCATTGTTTTTGTTTTAGCTTTTCATATCTCCTTAGCCTTACTGATTCATGCTCTTGGCTGCTTACAAAGATAAATACACGTTTATTGGGTTCTTTGACAATGAAGGTGGCTTCCATATATATCTTCATTTTTTATAAGTACTGAATGCAATTTCTTACATAATAGATAATAAAAGAAATATATATAAATGCAGACATTAAATACTTATAATGTTTATTTTAGTTTGGATAACACGGTTCAGCACAATGGTAGCAAAGAATACAAGCCTTTTGTTTCTCTTGTCACGAGTAGATGTGAAGACCCACACAATTTGTTACCTTACAGTAGCGTAGCCCCAACTGCAAAATATGTCAGTGATGGAGAAACAAGGGTTCCACCATTCATAGCTGCCTGTGCCTGGACTTCATGGAAACATCAGGCACTGGGAGTGTGGCTTGATGATGGCCATGAGTGGATGCATGCCTTGTGAGCTTCATCGCCTGGCCTAAGAATTGCCTTCAGAGAACACTCATTCTAACAATGCACAGTGCTCTAATAGGTCTCAGCAGCAGTCATAGATCTTTCTTGCAGGACCTGCTCACCTTCTCCACCAGTAAATGCGATATTGGGCACCTTTTTTTTACAAAGACTGGTGTCTGGCGCACTGCATGCTCCTAAACCCAGTGCAGACACATGACGTACAGGCACGTGATTGTGGCTGCATGTGCCGACTTGCTGTAGGCAAGTGGTTAGGGAGTGGGCACTCGCCGGCGACCTAACAACCAGTTAATTATCCCTGCTGTCAGCAGCAGGAATGATTCGTGGTTGTTAAGGAGCCAGCACCCTCTGGCATTCCCCCCCCCCCAAGTGGGAGTTCCTCCCAATTCATACTAGGCCCTTCAGGATTTTAAGGGGGACCCCATACAAAAACAAACAAAAAAAGTGTGAGGTTACACCCAAAATCAATCAAGGCCCTTCAGTCTGGTATGGGTTTTAAGGGGAACCCCACACCAAAATAAAGGCACCCCCCCAAAAAAAAAATTTGTACCAAACCCTTATCTGAACATGTAGCCCAGCAGGCCAGGAAAGGTGGGGAAGGAGCAAGAGGCCCCTTCCTCCTGAACCATACCAGGCCACATGCCCTCAACATGGGGGGGACTTTGTCGGGTGGGGGACAACATGGGGGCAGGGTCACCCAGTAACTTCACTCAACCCCTTTGTTTATTTAGCATCAGGGAAAAATTACGATGTCATTTGGTGAATGTCAAACAACGGGACCGGTCATGTTCAGCAGGTGGTGGGATTTTTTTTTTGTGCGGGTCAGTGGTCAGCGCTCATTGTGATTTGATGATGAATTTACATCAGCGGACATATTTATATATATATATATATATATATATATATATATATATACAGTATATATATATTTTTTTTCTTTAATAAAGAACTTGTCAAAAACTGTTTGTGTTTTTATTTACTTTTTTTTTTGATGTTGAATGAGTAGGGGTACTATATACCTCATACTTGTTCACATTGGGGGCTCCTTCTTAGAGGAGGCTTCTAGATTCCACTAAGCTATCCCCTGCACTCCCACAACCACAGGGTCAGAGTTGTGGGGAAGAGGCCCTTGTCCTCATCAACATGGTGACAAGGTGGCCCTCTCATGTTGAAGGGGGGCACTCTCTCTCACCCCTTCCCCTTTCTTGTCCCCTGATGAAAATTCCTGCACTTTACCAAACACCTTCATTGAGGGTGAGATAAGTGGCATACTCTCTGACCCTATTCTTATATGGAATGGGACAAGTCCTTTTTCCCCTACCTATACATACTCACTATAAAGCACCTGGACACAGCAATTACTAATAATGCCCATCTATGAGAGGAGTTGGTGGAAGACCAGGAATGCAGAATGGGCCTTTTTCTGATGACTATACATTACTTATCCCAATTGCAACTCCAAGTCTTATTGCAGGAATTTGCACTCTTTGCTGCCTATTGAAATTTAAAGATCAAACCCATAAGAACAAGGCCCCTCATGTTTCTTTATCCAAGAATTACAAAATAGACCTTTAACAGAACTTATACTTCTTGTGGCATCATAAAGCCCTTAAATATCTATGTGTACTCATATCTCCCCAAACAGATGCCCTGTATGACCTTATCTATAAATCCTTGCTTACAGTAGTCCAACAAAAATTGAAAGACTGGGCCAAAATTAATTATACCTGGTTTGGTAGCATGGCGTTGTATAAAATGGGCACTCTCCTATATTTACTGTAAGTTCCAAACTGTTTGCACTGGGGTCTCAAAATGCTTCTTTCCCACCCTGTGAACCTCTCTATTTCAATATATTTGTGCTATGCTATTATGGATAAGGGCTTACATCATACAGAACATTACAATAAGCCATTGGTACTCACAAGACTCCTAGACTGGATACTTCATGTTCCACATAAATTGTGGGCACAGATTGAAATCCTCATGTCACCCTTTCCTCTAACATCTTTTCCTTGGATACACCACTGGTATCATCTTCAACACAAATGTTTTCCCATGTGTCTAGCTCTCATCTTGTTGGTATGTGATTTTTTTCTCAAATAATTTTCCTCTTATGTAGGCCCTATAACCTCAATAATGGGAAGGCCAGAATTTCCTCTGGGTCAATATTGTACTAAGCTGCTTTAATGGACATTCCAAAGGCTCTCTTCTACAGACCACATTGACAAATGGAGGGCCTGCAACCTATCAGATTTTTTTACTGAAACCTTAGACCACTCTCTAGGGCACCGGTCGACCTATTTTCAGCTTAGGGACCACTACTGCAACCGTGGTGTGAAGCTGCTCCTGATGATGTCCTCTAGAAGGAAACATGTAGGGTGGATCTTCAGAAACAATGAAGCTATACATTCATCTGCTTATTTACTGTAGATTGGCAGCATTAACAGTGTTCTGCTTCTGTAATCTAAGCACTGGAAGTATGATCTCTGTAACTGATCCAGTTGTGGTAAGAATAAAGTAAAACTATAGGCAGAACTTTTTTTATTTTGGAAAGAGTAAGACAAGATTATAACCCCTGTAAGGTTTATTTTTGTCATCTGTGTCCCACTGGGGAGATTTACCTTCATTTCCTGTACCATAGCCAAAAAAAGGAAGTGAGAGGAAATCCCTGCAGATTAAGGGAAAATCTTGGGGAATCTCAAGTCACCAGAAGTAGTGTCCCCATTGGAAGATTTCCCTTCTATTACTTTTCTAGGGACAACTTTAAATTTGGGATTTTCTTTTACTTTTACTTTCAATAATATTGGTAAACAGAACAAATAGAGAGGGTGAATCTCCTAACGGGGGCAAAGACCGCAATAAAAACTGCCAGGTGTTCTAATCCCTCTCCCCTCTATCCAAAACTAAAAAAACGATTTCCCTTTATTTATACTTTACTTTAATAGTTGCTTGGCAGACAGTGACTTGATCGTGACTTGATCCAGTCGACATCCTGCAGATTGTTGAAAGCTGTAAACAAAAAACTTGTGCAGATCATAACAGATGAACATCAGATAGGTTGAAAGATCATTGTATGTCCAGCTTCAGCAGAATACAGTACATATGGGGAATGGAGACTAAGCATAAAGAAGATGGGTTGGACAAACTACATAAAGCATCCCCTAGCTACACAGTGAAGAAAGGACATTTTATAAAGGCAAAAAAAAAAACAATATGTCAAAATCTATTATTTCAAATACACTATATTGTCAAAAGTATTGGGACACCTGCCTTTTCACGCACATGAATGTTAATGGCATCCCAGTCTTAGTCTGTAGGGTTCAATATTGATAATTCTTCCAGAAGCGGGTGAGGTCAGGCACTGATGTTGGACATAAAGACCTGGCTCGCAGTCTCTGCTCTAATTCATCCCAAAGATGTTTATATCTGTGTTGAGTTCAAGACTCTGTGCAGGCCAGTCAAGTTCCTCCACCCCATACTCACTTATCCATGTCTTTATGGACTTTGCTTTGTGCACTGGTGCGCAGTCATGTTGGAACAGGAAGGGGCCATCCGCAAACTGTTCCCACAAAGTTGGGAGCATGAAATTGTCCAAAATGTCTTGGTACGCTGATGCCTTAAGAGTTCCTTTCACTGGAACTAAGGGGCCAAGCCCAAACCCTGAAAAACCTCACACCATAATCCCCCCTCCACCAAATGATTTGGGCCAGTGCACAAAGCAAGTTCCATAAAGACATAAATGAATGAGTTTGGGGTGGAGAAACTTGACTGGCCTGCACAGAGTCCTGACCTCAACCTGATAGAACACCTTTGGGATGAATTAAAGCAGAGACTGTGAGCCAGGCCTTCTCGTCCAACATCAGTGCTTGACCTCACAAATGCGCTTCTGGAAGAATAGTCAATCATTCCCCTAGACACACTCCTAAACCTTGTGAACGAACACATAGAGAGTATTATCAATGGGGATAATGGAATATTGCTTTTGCATCCATAAAGGTCATTTGTCACCCCATCAATAGCAGTGAAGGAGTTTAAAAACAAAAAGCATACCTGGGCACAGAGTCTAAAAGTTTAAGATGGGCTACCCTCAGGGCTGTCCTACCATTTTTTAGTGGTCTCAGACTCCAGCCAGATGTCCCATACCTTATTAAGATTCTTAGGCTATCCCCTGTTCAAATAGGTTTCCTGGCTGAGTTGATCAGTGATTTCCACATGTTTAATGTAGGAGCTGTGGAAACCCTCCATTTAGGTGTAATGCTATTCCGGGTATAAAATAGGAGTAGATTTAGTAAAGTATGGGTAGTCCTGGAGGGGGCCAGGTCATCCACCAACCCTAGGATACAGACATCTACATTGTGGGGTATAGAGATTGTAGTTAGGCTAGCAATAAAACTCAGTACACTCATCGCTCCTTCGGGAGGAATCCCTTAAAAAAACACTTTCATCAATTTACCAGGTACTACAAGCAACTGTTCTTCATGGGTTGGACAGTGTGCGTGCTTTTTGGGTGACGGAGCTCCCAGAGCTGGATACTGAGGGAAGATAGCAATCCTTAGTATCTAGCTCTGGGAGCTCCGTCACCCAATTAGTGTGCAGACTGTCCAACCCATGATGCACAGTTGTTTGTAGTGCCTGGTAAAATGATGAAAGTGTTTTTTTAAGGGATTCCTCCCGAAGGATCGATTGCATATCAGATTGGTAGACAGTCAATGGAGAGGCCAAACTGCACAGTGAAGGCATGATGGAGCTGGAGGAACCGGAAAAAGTAGGAGTTAGGTAAGACAAAATTATGCTTAAGCTGGTCAAATGTCTGCAAAACACCTCTCCCGCAAAAATGGGACAAATATCGGATACCATGATTGGCCCACAAAGATTTATCTGGAATGGAAAGGAATTCTGGTAAAGAGGGGTTTAACCACAATGGGGTATTTGGAGAATAATGGCTTTGGCCACATTTTGTATAGGGAGTTACCGAAACCTATGCTCTAATTACTGTCGTCATTGCTGTTGTTAGAGGATGAGGGGCCCTAGGTCCCCTAAAAAGTACATTCCGCAGGGCTTCGCAGGAGCCCATCAAGGAAGCTTCCAAAGCCACTGCAGAGTTTGAGGTGTCTGATACAAGACAATTGAAGGCAAAGGAAAGCATTGTGGCTAGAAACTCCTTGTGGCTAGAGTCCACAGCCTCTGTAGCACAGATAGCCAAAACCTAGGGGATGGGAACCCCACATAAAGCTAGTTACATGAGAGTTAAATTAATTGAAAATCAATCTGGGTATCCATATTGGGGAGCGGCACATAACATACAATAATGGAGGAAGCAATTTAATTTTAAGTAGAATAATTTTCCCTACTGGTGTCAGAGAGAGGTTGGCCCAGGCCTTTAGTCTACTCTTAAAGACCTGGAGTAGGGGAACAAGGTTAAGTGAGCAAAACACCTGAATCATAGGTGAAATATAGATCCCTAAATATCTAATCTTATCCATACACTGTAGGGGGAGTGAGGGGCTCGCTGCCAGCACAGCCCCAGGATCAACCGCAAGAATCAGGGATTTATCCCAGTTTAAGAATCAGGGATTTATTCCAGTTTGATCCCAATACTTTTGACAATATAGTGGATTAAACAATTGAGAATCAAGTCCAAACATTAAGTGAAGCCTCTTTCCCAGAGACACCTGAAAGAAGAAAGGGAAGAACAAAAAAGTAATAAAGCAAACATATTGGCTCGTTTCCACTGAGCTTTCTGGTACGGTTCGGTTCGGTACGGTACGCTATTTATGCCATTTCCATTATGAATGGCACCCTAATTCCGAACCGTACCGTACCACTTTTTGGTACCCTTTCGTTGGGGTACCAAGCACATTAGTACCGTACCAACAGGGTGGAGCTACACTCTGCAATACTTTGATTGGTTGACAGAGAATCGTCTATCACAGCTTTCCTGCTACACCACGCCTATCATGAAAGGGTACTATTGGCAGTGGAAACGCAATGTGTACCGTTCTGAACCGTACCGTACTGAACTGAACCGTACCGTACCACTCAGTGGAAACAAGGCATTAAGATACTGTAAAAGTCATTATTGGTGTCTGTAAGATGTCACAGAAGACAGTTTATGGGTGTATCTTCAGAGGAAAAGGCAGCAACATGCACTAGTCCTTCTTATCTCCCTTTAAATCAAGTTGTTAGCTTAAAAGATAAGGAAATGACAGTTCAAATGTATAATCAGTGTGAATTATGATTGGGGCATCATTCAAGAAGTCAGGTGGGGATGAGATGACCATGAAATGTTCAGAAATGCAGCAGCAGGTACTGCATGGATGCTGAGATCTGTGGGGTTGGGGTCGATAGGCACATAAAGCCATTGTATCAGATTGAAGAACTTTCTGATGCCTTCTACTCTGTTACTGACATATGCAAAGAACTGTTTTGCTTATTTTATAAGTTTAGCAATTTCAGCAGCTAATTTGGCCACACAGAGTTCAATCCTTGGAATGGTATGTGTTGATTTTAGGGTCAGCTTGGGAATTGGGATGACCGAGGACAAAACCCAAAGTTTGTCTTTTTGATCCATAACTTTGAGGTAGGCTACCAAACCTATTGCTTCAATGGAAGCATCAGAGAAAACACACATTTCTTCTCTGGTGGTATTCATTAGGGTTGCAGAAATGTAAGAGCAGAGTATCTGAAGTTGTTCTAGTGGTTTCAGAGAGTCTTTCCATGATCCCATCTTTGTTGTTTCTTTATGGGCAATGGGGTATCCCAATCTGTGTTTTCACAAGTAAGCTATCTTAGAAGTATCTTACCCTGAACTTTTAAAGGGTGCTATGAAACCCAGAGGATCATAGATGCTGTTCACAGCAGACAAAAACTCCTTATTTTGTGAAGGGCTTCTCACAAGTTCATACTTTAACCACTTAAGCCCCGGAAGATTTTACCCCCTTCCTGACCAGGGGGTATTTTGCGATTCGGCACTGCGTGACTTTAACGGACAATTGCGCGGTCGTGCAATGCTGTACTTAAACGAATTTGACGTCCTTTTTTTCCCACAAACAGAGCTTTCTTTTGGTGGTATTTGATCACCTGTGCGATTTTTTGATCATGCGCTTTAAACAAAAAAAGTGCGACAATTTTGCAAAAATAACAATATTTTTCACATTTTTTTATATGAAATTCCCCAAAAAATGTAAAAATCAAAATTTTTTAACATTTTTGGCCAATTTGTTTTATGCTACATATGTTTGGTAAAAAAAAAAAATCGCAAAAAGCATATTTTTATTGGTTTGCGCAAAAGTTATCGCGTTTACTAACAAAGGGAAAGATTTTTGTCATTTTTGTTGTTTTTATTTTTAACGCGTAATGGCGGCGATCTACGATTTTTTTAGTGGGACTGCGACATTGGGGCGGACAGATCAGACCCTTGACTGACATTTTTGACACTTTTGGGGTTACCAGTGACATTTCTACAGTAATCAGTGCTATACATATGCACTGTTACTGTAAAATGACACTGGTAGTGAAGGGGTTAACTTTTTTTTGAGAGGGAGGGGTGGTGTGTGTCCCTAGGGGCGTGATTCTAACTGTGGCTTAAGCTGTAGGAACAGTGATCAACGGTCCTACATAGTAGAACCGTATGATCACTGTTTCTACACAGGGGAGGATGACAGGCGGCTTGTTTACATCAGCCGCCTGCCTTTCTCCCTCTCCACTCAACGATCGCAAAAGACCGGCGGACATCGGGTCCGCCGGTCACACGCGTGGGGGAGTCTTAAGCTGGATACACACTATACAACTTTTGTTGTCAGATTTCCTTTAGATTTACCTTTTCTATGTAGTGCAAGGACCTGCCTGATTGCATACAAATTGAAAGTGTTTAGGTTTGACCTCCTATTATATGGTTTTGGTAAGTCTGAAGGAAAAAATCTAAAGAAAATTGTATAGTGTGTATGGCCCTTTAGAGAAAATTTTGTGAAGCCTGAGGTTAGCAGTAGCAAGCATATCCTAAGTTCTCTTGAAAAGATTAATGACTTCTTCATCTGTAGACAGAGATTTGAGCCTGTTGTCTACATAAAAATAGTTTCCACAAATTCACATACATCAGATCTGAATTCCTTTTCACCTTTTTGAGCTTTTCTTCACAGCCCATCAATTGTTACAGCCGGAGAAGGGCTGTTACAGAAAACATGTACTTTCATTCAGTAGACTATGGTTTCATGGATGACAATGTTGTTGCCAATTAGAACCTGAGGACGTTTCTTTTTGTCTTTTCAAACAATGAAACAGTGGATCATTTGTTAAGTATTTGCCATAATAAAAACTGGTTCTTATCTGAAGAGCAGCAAAACACCTATAAGGTTGTTGTTCAGATCAGGCCTGATAAGAATAACATCATTGAGGGAAACACCTTTATATTGAGCACTTGGGTCATAGCCAAATCTGTTTGGATTTAACTTGTTAGGATGGTACACAACCTGGGATTTACCAACATTCCTCTCCAACATTCCTCTCCTTTTCTTAGAGGTGGGGAAGGTTCAGCATGATCTCTCGCAAACACCTTATGAATATGGTCAACTAAGTGTTTTTTCCTCTCAGGTTTTCTGTTCAGGTTGCATTGTAAATAAGTAAATTATGCTTCTGCATGCTGAACAATATTTGGTAGTTTCTGTCTTGAGGTATGAAATGGTAGTAGATCCATCCAGCTGTTAGAATTGTTATGATAGAACTCCTTACTCAAAGATTTTGGTGGCTGCTAGCTCATTATCTTTAGTCTTTACATGAAGCTCTTTTATGCCGACCTTATCAACCCAGAAATTAAGTATCTTGGTGTCGTATTGTGTAAAGAATTGTTACATGCCTTTACTGCAAATTCTTTCTTTTATATTGTAGGGATGTGGGCACTGTAATGTGACTATTTGACAGGACACATGTCTTGAAAGAAGAAACTGCGGAAGACCTCTTGACATTACCCAAACAGACATTGCTTATGGTGACCCAGCCTATGCCCAGGCATTTGGCATGTGGTGAGTCAAGTTGCCCATCAATTTGTTGGCGAGCCTTGTGTACCCTTGGGGTGCCTATGCCAAGAAGCAGGAGAATATCAGCATTTCTGTCAAGAGCTGGTATGTGGGCAGTAGGGATTAGCGAACGTTCAAGCATGAGATTGGGCCGAATATTTGCCTGTTTGGCCATTCACCAAACACCCGAATTTTAAGGGTGCTCGCTTGGTGTTCACCACGGGAAACACCCTGCAATGCACCCAGCAGTGTAAGCTGTTTCTTAAGCAGCGGGCCGGGAAGCCAGCTGCGGGGTCATTAACAACTGATGAATCATCAGCTGTCAATTGGTTTCCCTGCTGACAGCTGAATAATAAAAAGAAAAGTGTCGGGTAAAAAAAAAAAAAAAACAGCATGCCCCCCCCAGTCCATACCAGGCCCTTTGGGTCTGGTATGAATATGGAGGGGCACCCCATGCCCCATAAATAAATACCCTCAACATAAGGGGGATGAGTGCTTTGGGGCGGGGAGGGCTCCGCCCCCCCACCCCAAAGTACATTGCCATGTTGATAGAGACAAGGGCCTCATCCCCACAACCGTGGCTGGTGGTTGGGGGGTTCTGCGGGTGGGGGGCTTATCGGAATCTGGTACTTTGAAAACGTCTGATTGGACGAAACGTACGTCGGTCGCGGCGTGCTGACGTCACCACTATGAGTTGAGGACGGGCGCAGGAGTTGGCCGGCCGGTGGCTCATTAACACAGACGCTCTTGATTCTTTTACTTGTGTAAGTTGCTCTCTTTATATCTGAATAAATGTTTTGATGGTTTTACACTATGGGGCATTCCTTTGTTGTTTCCACATAACATAATTGGACCTTTGAGGGGAGTCTCTTGGAGTTACCTGGCATCAGACCAACTTTGGAATCGGATGACTGATTTTTGGCTCAATTTTATATGCTTCTAGTAAGCGGTAGTGGTGTCGGTGGTGGTGCTTTCAAGTGTGTTCACCAGACTGTTATCCTGTCAGTCACCTATGATATCACTTGCATGAATCTTTACAAATCTGGTAAGCAGGTTGTACTTATGGGAGAAGGCCTACAACTTTCCTTTTACTATTCTCCCCCCTTTTTTGCCTGAAAATTCTCCTGGCACCAGCCTGGATTTGGTGGAGGTTTCTTTGTCAGCACCTTTCTAGAGGAATTTCACACGGGTGCATATTTACCATTTATATACAGTATTATGCTATGGGATCTGTCATTTTATTTTTCATGATTTTTGGCCGAGTGTGCTAATTTTCCTGGTCCAAAGGAGTATCCCAATTGGTCCTGCTGTGAAAGGAATACACCGTCTGAATTGGGCATTTGATGATATATATTCTGGTAAGAAGTTTGTACAGCCAGTGGTCTTCTCCCCGGTTTATATTTATTCGAGGACTATATTTATATATACACAGGGACTTTCTGGACTTGCTGCTTTCAATATACAAGCTCCTTTATTATTGCACTATTGATACATGTTTACCAACCATACATGTAGCATTTTCTGTCACTGGTCATTAGGGTGATTTTTAACTATTCAGCGCGACTTACTTTTATTATTTCTGTTTTGTGTTTGTCACACTTTAAGTTGCTGCTCGTTTAGGGGCCTAACGCGATTAATACCCTTTTTTCTTATAGGGGTACAATGTACCCGATACTTATTTGCCCGGAGACCCCCCACAACCACCAGCTATGTTTGTGGGGATGAGGCCCTTGTACTTAGCCCTGTATTGAGGGGGAAGGCGCTCACTTGTCTGCACCCTTTTCTGGCCTGCTGACAGTTGGAACTGCGAGTCATTTTAAATGAGATTTCATGCTTTTTATTTCTTTAGAAAAAAAGGGGCGGAGGTAAACAGTCACAGGCAATGTATAATAATAAATCAGCAAGGGACTAGTCAAAACCAAAGAGGGCCATTAGGAAAGTCAGAGCAAACATTGCTATTTTTGCCAAGCTGTCCTCTAAGGCAGTGGTCCTCAACTCCGGTCCTCAGGGCCCACTAACATGCCAGATTTTAAGTATTACCTTGGGGAGATGCAGACTAGAGTACTGCAATCACTGAGCAGCAAATTATATCACCTGGGATGGATTTCAGTTATCTTGAAAACCTGGCCTGTTAGTGGGCCCTGAAGACCAGGGTTGAGGACCACTGCTCTAAGGGGTAACAATCCCCAATGACAAGTCTCATCTGGTTAAAGACCGGAAGAACAACGATTAAGAAAGGAGAGACGGAGCAAGAGGAGAAAAAGGTATCACTGACTCGGGACTGGCACGGACAACACCTATAAATGACCATAACTGCTCAGAAGTAAGGATGGAAAGCAGTAGCTTATCCAGGGTTCCCAGACTTTGAGAAACTTTGGGTGTGAATCCTTAAGAATACTGGACATCTGTTCATTGACTATCATAGAAGTCAAACCGGGTTTTCACACTGTGGAAGGCAACCATAGGAATCTTCCAGGCCTGAGCTATGGTACGTTTGGCAGAGATAAAATGGTAGGAAGCCAATTTCTGCTGAGGTGCAAAAAGACCCAGTATAGGACAATGTAGGAGAGCCAACCTGGCATCCTTGCCAACTTTCACATGAAACAATGTCTGCAGCAGGCCAAAAACCCTTGACCAAAAGCATACCAGACGTAGGCACGACCACCAGAGATGCACAACGTCCCAACGATGACCGCAATTCCTGAAGCATCTATCGCTACTACCAGGATAGGCATGAGCAATCTGAACCCGGGAAACAGTACCACCGCAGGAGAACTTTATAGGTGGCTTCAAGAGTTGTGATATTGAAGAAACATTTTGCCACCATCTTCCAGGCCTTACTTCAGTCCCCCCCCCCCTCAATAGAGGAACTGAGGTCTCATTCCCACTGGGTCACATAGGAAAGGAATGTTAGAGATGTTCTACTGTTAAGAGAGGCATAGAGTGTTGAGGCCAGGAGACCCCGGTGTGTGCTGGCAAATGTGCTCGGAGGAAGAATTGCGATATGGGTATGTGGGAGTACTACACAGAGTTGAAATCCAATGTCGCAATTGCAAATAATAGTAATGTTCCCGCAGTGGGATTTCATGTGTCTCCCGCAGGGCCACCCAGGATAGTTACATAGTTACATAGTTAGTGAGGTTGAAAAAAGACATCAGTCCATCCAGTTCAACCTATGATGTGTGTGTGTTTGCTTTTAACCGTACATTGTGTACCCCTGTATGTTGTGGTCTCCAAGGTGCCCATCTAATAGTTTTTTGAAACTATCAATGCTCCCAGCTGATACGACTGCTTGTGGAAGAGAATTCCACATACTTACCGCTCTTACAGTGAATAACCCCTTACGCATTTTAAGGTTAAACCGCCTTTCCTCTAGTTTTAGTGAATGGCCACGTGTCTTATTGTATCTCCTCTCTCTGAATAGTTTGTTCCTTATGCTAGGGTCGCCAGTACAGTATTTGTACATTGATATCATATCCCCCCTCAATCGTCTCTTCTCCAGAGAGAATAAGTTCAGTGCTTGTAGTCTTTCCTCATAGCTGATGTCCTCAGCTATGTGTAAGGATGGAAGCGAACGGGTGGTTAGGAAATGATGCACCCTCATAAAACCATGGGTGGTCCACCAGAAGAGGGAGAGAGGATGGTCTAACCCCGGGGGAAAAAGGAGATTATTAATAATCGGCAGGAGGGGCAGAAAAGGAGACATCAGGTTATAGCATGATAGGGCTCAAAGTCGAGGGGCGCAATTTTGCTGCAGCATGTTTTATGCATGCTACAAATGTTCCACTTTACCTAGGACCCCCAGGCACTATAGTTAATGTTTTATTTTTACTGTTGCACTTTAAGCATAATTAAAATCACTGCTCCTGAAAAGATGATAATTTAAAAAACAAAAAACATTTGCATTGATACATGTCCCATAAGGCAGTATCCAAACCCTTATATCCCTTTTATGGCCAATTACTTGTATATAAGCCTTCAAAATGGGCACTTTTGACTTTTCCTGTTCAGCTCCCAAAGAATTCAATAGGATTTGCCGTTCGGGTAAGAACATTACCCCTTTTCGGGAGTCCTGCTGCAAACTGAACGGGGGTGTTCGGCCCTTGTCTAGTGGGCCCAGTGGTGAGAGGCAGTTGCAGGAGTTAGGATCCCCTCCCTGTTGGTTGGAATCTGGATTCACTTGATGTAAGTGGGCAATAGTATTTCTACTGGTGATGGGTCCCACCCCCCCACCCCCCCGGTTCGGTTTGCACCAGAACTTCCCAAACAGAGAAAGGACGGACTGCAAACTCTATTAAAGTCTATGGGACCCGAACATAAAAAAGTCAAAAGTCCACATTTTGAAGGCTTGTCATGGCTCTTATGGCTTATTGGCCATCAAAAGGGTATGGGGGCCCGGGTACTGCCCTGGGGGACATGTATCAATGCAAAAAAAAACTTTAAAAATTGTTTGTTTTTAAAGTGAAACAAAAAAATGAAAAATTTTTAAAAAATGCCTGGGGGGTCCTCTTAGTCTAAGTAGTCTTAGTATAATTTATATCACTTTCAGATCATATTTTATACAAATATTTTTAACTATAAAATAGTTAAAAATATGTTGTTAATATGTTGATTGTGATGTCTAAAAATGCATGTTGTGCTTGTGTCTTTTTAATCAATTCATTATTGTATAAAAAATCAAGTATAGAAAAGTAATACAGAAAAGTTGTGAATCACATCATTGTATTTATTTTGGCGTCTTGATCTCACTGGCTGCCCTTCACTATCCACTTTTCAGTGCCACATCTAAAGGTTCCTTTTCATTCATTTTAATATTATGTGATTCATTGTTACCCACATACTTCACTCTTATGAAAATTAGCTTACCTAAGTTTTTCATAAAAGTTAAAAGCATTGACTGTGACTTTGTTCAGTAATGTAAAACAATTTTAGTCATAAGCTGGTACGGTCACAGGATTCAAGAGGCAATATGATACATTTTTCCTTGACCTCTTTTAGACTGACAAATACCTTAGGTTTAGACATGCATATTAAATCTGATAAAAGTAGAGAAGGGGCCATATGGAAAAGATGATCTATACTCTTTTAAAAGTCAACACAGGTAATTAGATACTTGTGGAATAATTTAAAAGTGCCCTGCCATCAAAGCAGTGCATTAAATATTGAGATGTACTTACATAGGGATATATCTGTTGAATAGTTCAGTTCTTCAACCGCAGTCTGCTGTTATGTATCAGTCCCCTTAGCTGATTCTGCATTATTTTTGATAAAATGTAACATTACACAACCAGGTTTAAAAATCTGCATGAGCCACTTAAAGGAAACACGTAAGAGTGGCTATACAATATTCAATCTTCTTGTATAATTTTCCTTTAGATTTACCAAAAACATATAATAAATAGGTATAATCTAAACACTTTCAATTTGTATGCAATCAGCCAGGCCCTTGCACTACATGTCCAAAAGAAAAATACTTGCTGCTAGGCACCTTGCTCCTGCGCTCAGAACCTGGTTCTCGAAAACACCCTCTGTCACGGGACGTTCACTTGGCATCCCCAAATGGCTAGACCTTGCTGATTTACATCACTTGTTTGTGAGTAGATACTTTTTAACTATTTATTAATAAAAGCCTACTGAGGATAATGCGCTAGGCTGGTGCGCCCACTCTTTTTTTGTTTATGTTTACCTTGCACTACATAGTAGAAGGTAAATTGAAAAGGAAATTGAACAAGAAAATTAGAAAATGTATGGTCAGCTTAAGTCTGGAAATATGGAATTTGCAAATACTGCTCTGTTTGTGAAGATACAAAGTAGGAACCTTTTTTTTTTCTTATTAGTGCTGCAAATAATGTTAATTTTACTAACCCAAAGCAAGCATGCATGCATCCAACTAGACATCAGGACACCTGACTTTGGTTGCTCTTTAAATCATTGAAGCCAGGGTGAGGATGAAGGTCCTGGAACCTGTAACATCAAAACAAGTCCGCAATGGTAGCATCCATATTCCTCTGTTTTCACAGGTTCTTTTTGGTATATTTTTCCAGGCAAATATGACAAACATAACAATAAGATAAATATTTCAAAATTTTAGAGATGAATTTGAATGCATTATTGGAAAATGTATCTTCTGGGAGAGAGCAGACTTTTGTTCTAATGTTTTGGTTCCAATAGGACCACTGACAATTGTGCAGTCATGCAACACTGTACCCAAAAAAAATGTAATTTTTTTCCCACAAATAGAATTTTCTTTTGGTGGTATTTGATAAACATTGGCAATAAAAAAATGTAAAAAATCTACACAGCCAGGTATACGTGATCTGGCACAGAAGAGCCCCTCTGCCATCATACATCTAAATGAATACAGTCGGCTAGCAGTTAAATGTAAAACATTAAAATGTTTAAAAAAGGATTTTAATGGTGCATGTAGCTGTTTGCCTGCAGTTCCGCTTTAAGTATCTTAAATTCCACATTTTACCTCGTGCTAAAAATTATATGTAATGAAGGCATAACATATTTAACCTATTTTATTTATTATACTTTTGATATATTATATTATTTCATGCATATTTGCAGAAAAAGCACAGTTTGCATCCTGCAGTGAGCCCCTTATTATCTTCTCTTAGCAAAGGATAGCACCAATCAATACATCCAGCAATGCACTAACCCTGCAGGCAACTAAATTTCATTTAATAGGTAAGAATTTAAACTGTTCATTCCCCGTTAGGGGTAGTCAATAAAAAATCAAAGAGATACATTTAATCTGGATGTGCACGTATCACTGTTTGCCCCAGGTGGCAGATTTCTATTTCAAAACAGTGTCTATTTAAATGTCAACAGGACATTCTTTATCCCACCCTCTGGGTCCTCGTGCTGCTTTTAACATGTCCAGGGGGAAATCACTGAATTAGGTTTTCACAAAATAAATGAGAACGTAAATGGGACTGACAGTGATACAAAGTTAATACTTTGCTCCTTGGTAATTTATTAAACACATTGGAGATCTGGAAGTGTTTGTAATACATAGTTTACCTCCATGTAGTAAAGTACAGCTGAATGCTGTATCACTGTAAAAATCATTAACACCTTGATAAGGAATATTTTGTGCCTTTTTGTCGGAAATGTTATTGGTAAGATAGCTCTAAATGTTGTTTTTGAACATTTCCTTTTTCTTTGGATAATTGAAAAGTGCTAGGTGGATAACTAAAAAGTGCTGGGGCACAGAGAAAGGCAGATTTTTGGCACACTTCAGGTGATCACTGCCAAAAGACAGTGATCACTAACTGGGAGTCAATGAGTTTGTCTACCACAATGTTCACACTGACCATGACTGTAAATAACAGCCCGATTGTAGGAAAACCCCCCAAAACTGCTTATTAATTTTGTGTATCCCAAAAAAAGGTCATAGTCCGATCTGGTTAGTATAGATTGGGTCAAACAAATATAACCTCAAATATAATCTTCATGTTCAAGAAACCAATATGAGATGATTTGAGCTTTGTGACATTATCCTGCTGGAAGTAGCAAAAGATGGGTACACTGTAGTCATAAAGGGATGGACATGGTCAGCAACGATACTCAGGTAGGCCGTGGCATTTAAACTATGCTCAATTGGTACTAAGAGGCCCAACGTGTGCCAAGAAAATATTCCCCACACCATTACACCACCACCAGCCTGAACCGTTGATACAAGGCAGCATGGATCCATGCTTTCATGTAGTTTATGTCAAATTCTGACCCTACCATCTGAATTTTGCAGCCTGAAATCGAGATTCATCAGACCAAGCAACATTTTTCCAATTTTCTATTGTCCAATTCTGGTTAGCCTGTGTTAATTTTAGCCTCAGTTTCCTGTTCTTAGCTGACAGGAGTGGCACCTGGTGTGGTCTTCTGTTGCAGTAGCCCATCTGCTTCAAGGTTCGATGTGTTGTGCAGTCAGAGATGGTATTCTGCATACCTTGGTTGTAACAAGTGGTTATTTGAGTTACTGTTGCCTTTCTATCATCTCAAACCAGTCCATTCTTCTTTGACCTCTGCCATCAACAAGCCATTTTCTTCTACACAACTGCCACTCTTTTCAGACCATTCTCTGTAAACCCTAGAGATGGTTGTGCTTGAAAATTACACTAGATCAGCAGTTTTTGAAATACTCAGACTAGCCCATCTTGCACTAACAACCAAGCCACGTTCAAAGTCACTTAAATCCTTTCTCTTCCCCATTCTGATGCTCGGTTTGAACTTCAGCAAGTCGTCTTCACCACGTATAGATGCCTAAATACATTGAGTTGCTTCCATGTGATTAACTGATTAGCAATTTGTGTTACTAAGCCTTTGATCAGGTGTACCTAATAGGGTGGCTGATGAGTGTATCTTTTACATGACTCCAGGGATGGATCCTGAATGGTAGATATAACTCCCCTTGGACCCAGGTGTGGACCCTTTAGGGGTTACTGTGAAAATAACTGGAGCAGAAAGAGTAATGCCTCGTACACACGCATCGATTATTGGCCGGGAATTTTCGGCCAACGTCCGATCGGCCGATTTTCGGCTTGTTAGTATGATGCTTCCGACAACCAACTCCTACTTTTCGGCCGAATAAAATCTGGTGTGCAGGCTATAAAATTTTTGTTGGCCGTCAACACAACGGCCGATTTTCTTGCAGTCAGTACAGATTTCGGCAGACAAAAATCTGATGAGCAAGACTGGGCATGCTCAGAGAAGAAAAAACACACGGAAAGTAAACCAGCACATGACATCACTTCTGAAGTAGATTTTTGTTGGCTGAGAAAATTCGTGTACAGTCTAGGCACATTCCAACCAACACAACACCACTCTGGACAAAAGTCGGACGATCGGTCGGCCGATAATCGTTGCGTGTGTACGAGGCATAAGGGAGCTTCTATCAGTTCAGAGAGTGTGTCATGGGATCAGGGCCTGCAATCTATGATCTTCCTACTGTCAGTAGGCCTAGTGTTGTTTGGACTAGTACACTGTAACTTTTATGCAACAAAGAATTTGTGCTAAAGAGAAACTTCTTGTGTGGAAATTTTGTTTTTTGCTGAAGTTGTACCTTTTTGAAGATACTCTAAAAACATTTTAAACTTTTTAACTTTAATACTTTAAACATCAAAACTGGTATCAGGGTCTCTTTGTGGTGAACAATACCCTGTAAATAGGATTCTGTTCCATAGCTAGGAGTTGCCTATATGTTTGCTGTAGTCACCAATCCCTCAATATAAAAACAACATAAATAAAAAAAAATACAAGCATATATATATATACAGTTGTGCTCATACGTTTATATACCCTGGCAGAATTTATGATTTTTTTGGCCATTTTTCCGAGAATATGAATGATATCACAAAAACTTTTCTTTCACTCATGGTTAGTGTTTGGCTGAAGCCATTTATTATCAATCAACTGTGTTTTTTATTTTTTTAAATCATAATGACAACAGAAACTACCCAAATTACCCTGATCAAAAGTTTACATACCTTGGTGATTTTGGCCCAAAAACATGCACACAAGTTGACACAAAGGGGTTTGAATGGCTATTAAAGATAACCATCCACACCTGTGATCTGTTTGCTTGTAATTAGTGTGTGTATAAAAGGTCAATGAGTTTCTGGACTCCTGACAGACCCTTGCATCTTTCATCCAGTGCTGCACTGAGGTTTCTGGATTCTGAGGCATGGGGAAAGCAAAAGAATTGTCAAAGAATGTGTGGGAAAAGGTAGTTGAAATGTATAAACCAGGAAAGCGGTATAAAAAGATATCCAAGGAATTGAGAATGCCAATCAGCAGTGTTCAAATTGTTATCAAGAAGTGGAAAATGAGGGGTTCTGTTGAAACCAAACCACTGTCAGGTAGACCAACTAAAATTTCAGCCACAACTGCCAGGAAAATTGTTTGGGATGCAAAGAAAAACCCACAAATAACTTCAGGTGAAATACAGGACTCTCTGAAAACATGTGGTGTGGCTGTTTCAAGATGCACAATAAGGAGGCACTTTAAGAAAAATGGGCTGCATGGTTGAGTCGCCATAAGAAAGCCATTACTACGCAAATGCCACAAAGTATCCCGCTTACAATACGCCAAACAGCACAGAGACAAGCCCTCAAACCTTCTGGCACAGTCATTTGGAGTGATGAGACCAAAATTTAGCTTTTTGGCCACAACCATTAACGCTACATTTGGAGAGGAGTCAACAAGGCCTAAGATGAAAGGTACACCATTCCTACTGTAAAACATGGAGGTGGATCGCTGATGTTTTGGGAATGTGTGAGCTACAAAGGCACAGGAAATGTGGTCAGAATGGATGGAAAGATGAATGCAGCATGTTATCAAAAATACTGGAGGAACATTCTTCAGCTTGGAAGCCCTGCACATGGAAACTGCAACAGTGAGGAACCCAAAAAAGTCTGATGGGTAAAGGAGTAGGAGGGATTGGAGGGAAGGTTCACTATTTCTCCGAGATAAGCTTTAAATGGTAACTCCACTTTAGTGGGGAGACAAAATAGCAAATAAACAAAAAATAATATAGTGTATACAATTGCGATACTAGTCATATTGTAATTGAATGTTATTAATAATCACCTTTCCTTTTAGTGTGTAGTAATTTTCTGAAAATGTAATGCACTATGGCTACCTGGAGGTGTTCTGTACACAGAATGTGAACTGACCACACCCCAGAAACATCATTTCCTGCTTGTGTGATTGGCTCACCGATTTTCCCAGAAGTCTGCACTATGATACAAGTCAGATTTCTCTCATCCTCTGTCTAGAACAAAAATGTCATTATTGGTGAGATTATCCCAGTAAGAACACGTCTAAAGGGATGCAGGCCCAGCAGATTTCTTCATTAGTGCTCTGCAGGGGCCCCGGCTGATTAAAATTATGAAACCACTCCCATTAGATTCATTTCCCCACATGGGCACAAAGAAACACAGAGTGATTTATTCAGAATAACAAAAGGGAGGAATCTGAAACAAAGTTTATTATAATCTTCGCAATGTACAGAGATCACCCAGAGGGGAATGTTTTTGTTACGCTTTAAGACTCAAAGACCATCATTTTACTATCAGACATCAGAGACGTTTTGTAGCTCTGATAAATTTGGACTGTTCTAAAGTAAAGTGAATTTGAATCAAAGAAATCAGCAAGTTTTTGAAACTATTTCTTGGATATAGAATAAGTTTAAAGGAAAAATATAATGTTTTCTATTTTTTTATTAGTTGTTTTTTTTGGAAGTGATTTTTTTTTTGCATTGCTTTATGAAATACTGTGCATAAATATATCATATTTACTTCTTCCAAGGCAGTATTTGAATAACAGGATCTCAAGTTACACAGGCACACAGCTGAATGAGTCAGCTAAGTAACTCAGAGGAGGGGCACATCCCCTTTTATCTGTACAGAAGGTCTTTTCTCCATCTTTATGCGCATTCTCATTAGGTAGCTCTGCATGCACTACACACATTGTAGCATGGGAGTGTCCTGTGCTAAATATTTATTATTATAAAAATGTATTCAATATTCGTAAAATTGGTAAAATTGGATTCTGTACATAAAATATAAAAAAGTCTGTAAAGACAAAAAAACAACTAAAAAAATCTTCTCTCAGTTATTTGTTTGTGGTGACAAAGTCATAGTCGTCTTCACACTCTTTTCTATTTTCTCCAAACCATAGGAGTTGGGGTTTTTGTTTGGGTTATCTCATGTACTGAAACACATACAGCTGTTTTGCTAGCAGGGATGAAATAGTAAGCTTTTCTTCAAAGACAAGAGTGGCAGAAGATTTAAATCAAAGGGTTGCTGTTATGAAAGGTATCATATTCTGATAACTGTATGCCGTTAATACATGTAATCATAGTATCCCATATGTATATTCCTTTTTATTATTTCACGTCTTTATTTATATTTGTCTTCACATTTACATGCAGAGCATGTTGTCCAGCAAAAGTTACAACGATGGCAGTTCAGACAGATTATGACACTGTCGTAGATACTTGTGTGCAAGAGTTTAATAAAAAAAAAGAACAGGATACAAATTATGTGAATAATAGGTGACCATTATCAAAAACCTATGGCAGCATTATAACTTTAATAATTGTGTCATTGTGGCAATAATAATAAAGATAAAGTGAGAATATAAAAGATGTATAATAAAATGTAAAAAAATACATTATTGGAGCAATTTCTTTTTCTATACCCTCGCCCCATTCTGGATGAGAGGAAAAGGCGAGGAGGAATCCACTACTACCTCACTACAGGAACGGCATGAGGGAACCTACCCTGGCCCTGTGGGCCTACAAGCGTGATTGGTCGTAGTGCTGTAAGGCACATAAGACCTCTTACATCTGGTAATTCACCCATCCTTATAATTACTCACTGTTGAAAAAGGAACCCATGTCACCTTTAGTCACTAAGACACATCGGATAAAGTTGTAAACATTGAGCACCTGCACTTTGATTAAAGACTGTAAGACTCTTTTCTGCACAAGGAAATTTTTGGACTTTGCCACTACAGTCACCTTATCATTTCACTCATTATGGTCTATTAATTGCACTTTTTTGATTTGATATATATATTTGTTATTTTTATTTCCACTATTATTATATATTTATTGGTACACATTGGAATATCCACCAGCTGATGCACTTTATGAAATTTTCTTGTTGGGATAATCATTATTTATTTATTAATTTATTTAGCTGTGTTATGTATGATTTGTTTGCACATTAATTTATTAGCAGAGAGATATTTATTGATTTATTGCACACAGTACCATATGGTTTAGCAAGCGCAGTAGATAGTCTTAACCCTTAAGACTATTTTTTGACATACTACCACATTTTCTATAGCTGCTGCTTATTAATTATTACTATTTATATATATTTATTCACTGATACCTTTAGGCGCGGGGGATACACGATTTTGGTGTTTCTAGATTGTAAGTTCTAACGAGCAGGGCCCTCTAGTTCCTCCTGTTTTGAATTGTACTGTAACTGTATTGTCTTCCCTCACATTGTAAAGCGCTGCGCAAACTGTTGGCGCTATATAAATCCTGTATAATAATAATAAATAATAATCTTTCTCTCCATGTATAATAAAACCTGAAAATAAAGCCCAATTACAGTTTCATTGAAAGTTTTAAAAGAAATCAGTGCTCAGAAAAAGTTAAAATTAAAGAAATAAAGAAATCACTTTTGCTGCAAAACAAATCATTAATCTGGAGCTGTCTCTCACAGTATTTCTTCTCCACCACAAGAAGTCACCTCCTGGTCAAATGTTGTCCTGTGTTATGCAACTCATAGATAAATACCTAAGGCATCGTCTTCAATGACCTGCATCCTAGGGGTACGTCATTCAGGCACCCTGGGCTCACAGGCGAATGCTGCAGAGAGCAGTGCTACAGCATTACATTGTTGCCAATTTTGGCAGCATTTGGGACCTGCCCACTGTCTGAGAAAGATGACTCATGATTGGATGGAAGATACCTGGAAAAAGGTATGTATATAGATGTATACAAGAGAGAATAAAAAAATTAGAGCACTGAAGTTGGGTTTCAATACTGAATACTGTTATTAAAAGTATTGATTGCTTACAGTTATCAAATTATTTTTCCTCCAATAGAAACCCTTTAATTAATCCGTAGAAATCCCCATATTGACTTTTATCCCACATCACAGATAACACAATTCAAACGCTATTCAAAACAAATACAGATCATGTGCACTGATGCCTCTATTCATTTACTTTCAAATGCTTTATATTTGGAATGCATTGCACTATTTCCATAGCTCATGTCCTTTCTGTTGAATAATCAATAACAATTCAGGTAAATCTCAATAGCTAAATTCAAGGTCCCACTATAGAAAAAGATGCAGCACAAAATAATTACATGTATGAGCCCTACAGTCAAACAATGGTGATTGAAGGTGTTTGCTGGAATACCTTATTATTCCTATTATTATTATGGTGTCCTTGTAACATGCGATAGTTGCTGCATAACAATTTGCTATTTTCATCAGGTATGAATGGAATTTCTATTACCAACAGTGTTTTCAAAGCATTGCTATGACCTTAGATGTCTTAATAAAATGAAGGGTCTGTTCTGAATTCCTATTATCAAATATGTACCAGCAAATCCTGAAGAGTATGTAACATGTATTATCAGTTAACCCCATGTGCACTGATACAAAATCAAACACATGCCCTGACGTATACAATGGAAAACCTTTTGGTGAGGCTGCAATGAAAACTTGCAAACAGCAAAATAAACGTAGTATATGATGCATAAATGCACAAACAGAATTTATCTACATTCAAAACTACATTTAAAAGAATTTGTAGAAATTAGCTGATGTTATTGCAGCCTGAATTATTGCAAACTGAATTCTTTCCATTAAATGATTAAAAGTCATATTGACCAATGGGAAGGATCAGAAGAGGACTAGGCCAAGCTTGAGGTTTTTTGCTGACTTTGAAATGTCTGAGTTCACTTTAAGAAGAAGTATCACTTTTTTTTTTAAAAAACAGCATTCAGTTCCCGATGGGACAAACTACTTGTGCTTTGTTCAGTAGCACAGACCCCCGAATGGTCCTTTCAGATTTGTCCCAGGTTCTATTTCAATGTGAGTGCACAGCAGCCAGGCACACAGCAGCTTCCATAGTCTCACAACACAATGACAAGACAGCCAGTGTCTTTTAAGGTTTAATGCTTGTTGAATTTGGGTGGAGTGTGGGGAAGCCTTAGGATACTCTAGAATTTAGTGCACAAAGTCATCAGGGGACTCTAACTTCTGCTTACTCTCCTTAGGGGCATCTCCTGCCTCCTTGCAGAGACTACCGTCATAACACTTCTGGGATTCCCAGTAGGGTGAATTCCACCTTGGCAGCAATAGCAGTCACACAAGGGATTCCACTTCCAGGCATTTCCTCACTGTGCCTCCAAATACTTGGATTAGTCCTGTCCAATACTGGCTAGACACTGTACTGTAAACCTCAAGGCCAGATCCTCAGTGCATCCCCTTACATGGCTCTGAACTTCTTCCAGAAGATAGGGCCCACCAGCTAACAGGTTGATGGCTTTTCTGCTATCAAGCGCATCTCTCCAAGGCAAGCCCCGGCAAGAGGAATGCAATGCAGAGGGAGCTGAGGCTGACACACCTCACCTTCCTCTGCATACCTCCTATTAGTCTTGCTTTGGGCAAGTGCTGATAGTCGCTAGCAAAGTGGAATCACACTGTCCAACATTTCAGCTAGCATTAGAATTTTTGCATGTTTGCATTCTATTTTAGGTATTTTTTTTAAACAGTGTAAAGTCCAATGGTACGCAGCAACCTATTAACAGTTATTAGATATAATTTTTTATTAGCTGGCCTATTTCATGTGCTGAAAAGAAAAGTCAGGTTGTCATTGGTTATTACATAGGAAATAGGCAACAGTTTCAAAGGGTCAAGTGATTTTTAGAAATTGAGAACCATTTTCAGTTTTGCTTTATGTTGCTAGTTACTGTAATTTTATTTACTTAGCCAATAAAATACAGCAGAGTAGGTATTGTGGTGGCAATATGAACAGATTTTTTCTCATTTTAGGTTTAGATACCATCAATCTAAGAAAATCAGTTTTAGCATATCCATGCTCCATACGGTCTTATTTGTAAAAATGAAAACAACCCCTTACATTATGTTTGGTATTAGACCATGACATTTTATTACATGCATCATTACTGTACAACCGTCTGCCTAAATAGATGCTTCCAACTATTGCTTAAAGCAGATGCATTTCTCCCTTTCATTACTTTGTCAGTCGTGCCCTTGACTGTTTTGCAGTTGACTATCTATAAAATTCCTTCCAGTCAGCCTATATTCCAAATGGGAAAGGACAACTGCACCATTAAATGAAATGTGCAACTGGGTGTTCAAATTCTATAACTTAGTGTGATACTGAGTCATCTTTTTGTATGCACTCTGCAGATGGAGAGGCTTTACAGCATAGTGCTACGTGTGGCAATGCACTAACATGTATTGCAGTGCACTGGAGGAAATGCTTTATGCATCTTTTTTGGTGCATTAGTAGCCCATTCAAAATAAATGGGCCTACCTTAATGCAATGCATGTTAATACGTGGCACAATACATTTTTACATACCACAATGATGTGGATGGACCCTTAAGTAGGTGTAAAAAATTTAGATAATGTATGCACGTGACATCATGTTTGTAATAGAATTACCATGGGCATAACATATGATAATATATTCCAATATATTCCTTAGTTTTCATATCAATGCAGCGGTCATTTAATAACAGAGGATACTAATTGCAAAAAAAAAAAGAACAAGTGGTTCATTGGTTCAGACATTTAAGCATGTTTAAATTGCTTCCTGTTGATTAACCTAATTACTCTCCTGAAATTATGTTCCAAGCATCCACCAATCCTTCAGAAAAATAATATTTCCAACAGTATCCTTGAAACTTTCTTATTTTACCCTTAAAAATGTTTAGGCAGTAAAAAATCCAAAACCCAAAATATAATACATTGCAGCTTACCAATCCTTAGATGTGGTGGCTGCATTCGTTTTCTATTTTAGGCTTTTTCCCCTCTGTTTTCATCTGGTAATCTGGCCACTAACATATCTCTTGTATTGGGGTAGTGTTAAATGTACTAGCATATTTAAATATGCTAACAAATTGAAGCAAAACTCCAGCTTACACTTTATAATCAGTTAAAGCAAACAGTTTTCCCTTTTAGGATAAAGATTTTACATAAATAAATAAAAGCTAATCATTGTAAGCACCCCTGCCAGTGTTAAATGGCTTGTCTCATCCCTGTAAACTGATACCTCTGAAAAAAGCATGTTCTTTTGAAAAACAACAGACTTAAGCCTCGTACACACGCAACGATTGTTGGCCGTGAATTTTTGGCCAACGTCCGATCAGCTGATTCTCGGCTTGTTAGTATGATGCTTCCGACAACCGACTGCGACTTTTCAGCCGAACAAAATCTGGTGTGCATGCTATAAAATTTTTGTTGGCCATCAACAGAACGGCCGATTTTCCGTCAGTCAGTACAGATTTCGGCAGACAAAAATAAGATGAGCAAGACTGGGCATGCTCAGAGAAGAAAAAACACACGGAAAGTCAACCATCACATGACATCACTTCTGAAGTTGGTTTTTGTTGGCCAAGGAAATTTGTGTGCAGTCTGGGCACATTCCAACCAACACAACAACACTGGACAAAAGACGGCCGATTGGTCGGCCAACAATCGTTGCGTGTGTACGAGGCATTACTGGCTGGATCATCACGATTGCAGACTGACAGCGGTGAGAGCCGGTGATGAGGAGGATGGTCTATGTGGACAGCTTTACCTTCCCATCAGAAAGACTGACAGGCAGACCTGATCGGACACACTGTGTGAAAGGGGCCTTAGTGATGGTGTCAGCAAGGAGTGACTGAAAGAAATTGAGTTTAATACTGCACTTCCAACATTTTTCACAGCCAGGGCGGTGCTTTTTTAAAAAAAAGGAGATACCATCTTTGACAGCTAGCATTTTTTTTTTTACTTCTATCTAAAAGTATAAGAGATAGAAGTAAAAGAGTACTGTTAACTGACATATAGCACTGTCCTGACTATGAGAAGCTGGCCAGTGCAGTTTTAAACCCAAGTTTTCACAGTCCAGTGACTGCTGGAAAAAATAAACCTTTACCTTTATAGTCCCTCTATAACATCAGATCCCCCCTTTACCATCAGAGGAGCCCTCCTATACCATCAGTGCAGTCTTATCAGTGCCCATGAGGGCAGTATCATCAGTGCCCATCAGAGCAGCCTCATCAGTGCAGTCTCATCAGTGCCCATCAGAGCAGCCTCATCAGTGCAGTCTCATCAGTGCCCATCAGTACCCTTCAGTGCAGCCTCATCAGTGCAGTCTTATGAATGCCCATCTTTGCAGTCTCATCAGTGCAGTCTCATCAGTCTCATCAGTGCAGCCTATCAGTGACCATCAGTGCAGCCTCATCAGAAAAGTCTCATCAGAGCAGTCTTATCAGAGAAGTCTCATCAGAGCAATCTCATTAGAGCAATCTCATCAGTGTAATATAATCAGAGCAGTCTCATTAGTGCAGTCTCATCAGTTTAACCACTTGCCCACCGCTCACATTGAGCGTACTGCGGCAAAGTGGCTCGTTCCCGTCCAGCGACGTAGACCTACGTCGCTGGACTCCTCCCCCTGTAGGCGGCGCTCGCGCGCCGCCGGAGGCGCGCTCCCGCTGTTTTCATTCACAGCAGGAGTCGGGCCAGGGGAGGAGCAGCGGCGATCGCCGCTGCTCTGCCCCGATCGTCGGGGAATCGAGTGAGGAGATCCGCCCGCCTGTGTAAACAGAGCAGGCGGATCTCCATAGTGACAGGGACTGACAGATCGGAGTGTTCAGCATAGCTGGACATCCGATCTGTCCCTGTCTCACACAGTCACCTCCCCCCCCACACGTCAGTAAGCACCAGGCATACATTAACCCCTCCCTCTCCAATAAAATTAACTTCACTGCCAGTGTCATTTTTACAGTAACAGTGCATATGTATAGCACTGATTACTGCAGTAATGTCACTGGTACCCCCAAAAGTGTCAAAAATGTCAGTCAAGGGTCCGATCTGTCCTCCGCAATGTCGCAGTCCCGCAAAAAAAATCGCAGATCGCCGCCATTACGCGTTAAAAAAAACCCACAAAAAATGACAGAAATTTTTCCCTTTGTTAGTAAACGCAATAACTTTTGCGCAAACTAATCAAAATACGCTTATTGCTATTTTTTTTACCAAACATAGGTAGCAGAAAACAAATTGGCCAAAAATTAAAAAAAAAATTTGATTTTTACATTTTTTTGGGGGGGAATTTCATATAAAAAAAATGTTAAAAATATTGTTATTTTTTCAAAATAAACGCTTTTTTTTGTTTATAGCGCAAAAAGTAAAAATCGCACTGGTGATCAAATACCACCAAAAGAAAGCTCTGTTTGTGGGAAAAAAGGGACGTAAATTTCGTTTGGGTACGGCGTCGCACGACCACGCAATTGTCAGTTAAAGTCGCACAGCGCCGAATCGCAAAAAGTGGCCTGGACGGAAGACAGCAAAATCCTCCGGTGGTAAAGTGGTTAATCTCATTAGAGCAGTCTCATCAGTGCAGTCCCATTGGTCCAGACTCATCAGTGCAGTATATCAGAGAAGTCTCATCAGTGCAGCCTCATCAGTGCAGCCTCTTCAGAGCAGTCTCTCATCGGTCCAGTCTCATCAGAGCAGTCTCATCAGTGCAGTCTCATCAGAGCAGTCTCATCACGTCTTTGCAGTCCCAACAAAGCAGTCTTATCAGTGCAATCTATCAGAGTATTCTCATCAGTGCAGCCTCATCAGAGCAGTCTCATCAATGCAGTCTCATTGGTCCAGTCTCATCAGTGTAGTCTCATCAGAGCATGTTCATCAGTGCGGTCTCATCAGAGCAGTCTCATCAATGCATCCTTATCAGAGCTGTCTAATCAGTGCAGCCTTATCAGAGCAGTCTCAGAGAAGGACCTACCTTGTCCTAGCCTTGCCAACCATGCTCAGTGGGCTCATCAGTGCTGCCGGTTCTCACTCAACTTTGGCTGCCTCTCCATGAGCTCCTGCTTGCAAGAATGATCTGCCACACCCCCACTCCTTAGTGTTGACCAATCAGAGGAGGTAAGGGGGAGGATCATTTGGTGTCCAAAAGTCCCAATGTCCATGTCAGAGGCAGATTTTTTGGATTTTGCCTGTACACGCTCAGCCCAGGACAACGGTCTTATTTCTGGGAATATCCCGGTAAAATCAGGACTGTTGGCAACTATGTATTTGCTGTACACATTCTTGTGCAACTATTTGATCTGGTGAGTGCATTATACTATTGGTGGTACACATTGTGGTGACTTTGTCACTGGATACTCCCTTAAAGGCGAATGGCCTTTTAATGTGGACTGTTGTGATTTGGTGTTTTTCACTGTACTTATTTACTGTTCACATTTTTGTGCAGCCATCTTATCTGGTTAGTGCATTGAATTGATAGTTGAGCACACTGTGGTGCTTTCTCTCTTTTTGAAACCAAACTAATAGGCATAATTTTAGGATAGCTCCAGCATTGGCAGTTTTTGCTACTTTTCTTTGCTAGTATTTGTATCTGCTTACCTTGCTATTTTTTGAAAACTACAGCTTTCTGGATTTCTGGATTAAATGTTCCTATAGATAAAATACACTTTTACTGCCTTCCTAACTGCCCCTAATCCAAAGTTTCCAACCCCCCACACCCTAGACTTTGACAGCCACAGTCTGCAGTCTGCAAAATCTTTCTTGCACTTGCTGTGCCTTATGCAGTCAGTCTTTGTAGACTTCTGTAGAACTTCAGCCTCTGGAGATGTCCCTTTTTGTAACCTTAAAGCCCTACTAAATTATCTTACATTTTTATCTTCTCTTGTCCTGTAACTCTTGACTGTTATGATTTTTAACACATTTTTTTTTTGCTTTGAATTACCTAAAAAACCAACTTTAGGCAACTAAAAAATGAACCCTTGCAGTGAAGCTGTACTTGCACTGCAAGGGTTAATTGTTAATTTTGCTCTAGGGGAACATAAATAAAGATTTACTTATCCAATCCTTCGCTCCTCCTTACAGCTAGACTGACCCCTGCAGCTTCTTTTCCCCCATGCTCCAGCAGTCTAGGGTCATGAAGACCAAAGTCGAGTCCATAGCTCTTCATTGGATGTCTTGATGCCAGGGGATAGTCCACTGCTGGAGCATAGGAGAGTGCATTTGCAGGAGTGGTGGAGGATCAGGTAAGTAAAAAAGTTTTTGCTCTCCTGTAGACAAAATCGGCTAATAACCCTTGCAGTACAGGTGTATCCCAACTGCAAGGGATCATTTTAAATTTCCCTAGAGATAGGTTTTTAAAAATTCTTCTCTCAGTGGCTCCTGCCCTCACATGTCAGTGTACTGTTCTGCTACAGGTTAGTATCACCCACACCCCTAACCCCTAATCACAAGTTTCCGCAGACTGACTTGTTGTCCAGAGGAAGAGTGGGGTTGTATCGGACCATAGAGTGGGTGTATCTGACCAGTTCCGGTTTAATTACAGAGTGCGCTAGATAAAACTATGATGCCTACTGTATTATTTTAGACATCCTGTGCAACTGTTGTAATCAGAAATTGGTGGTAAGAATATGAAAACAAAGCTGTTAGAGTGACGTCTAAGCATCTATTTTATTGCCTTAAAGTAGGCTTTTGGTCAACTCCAAATGTTAAATGAAATCTTAAAGGGATCTGGAATCTGGACATGACATCACCAGTAGTGGGAGCAGAAATTTTCCCCTAAAGAGCAAATTAAGCAGTAGTGATATAACACTTCTCTGAACTTTGTACAATTTCCTCTGTAAAGGATATGCTTCCCATACTTCAGCATGATGTGTGATTTTTTTTCTTATAATGTCATAAAAAGCGAGAAAAAAAAATACAAATAAACCTTTCTTTTTAGGATTTGTGTGGAAACAATGAATGCAGCTCTATACACACACGTGTGAAGTGTCTGTCATTTTCTACATACTAGAGTTCAAAAAGATGAGTTGAGGCAGATCACGCAGATCCACATGTTTCATTTCAAGTGATCTGAAAAGACTCACAGCTTCTGCTCCCACAAACTGCTTAGCATTTCAATTGCATGATATAAACTGTTCTTCTCCGTGACATGACTCACTCTTACCATTTTCTTATTCAACATTACTTTTGTCTGTTTCTAAAAGATGTTCTATCTTTTCTGATGCTAATATCTTAACTCGTTCAGCCTTTTACAATGTATATAGATAAAAAATGAACACACATATGCAGCATTTTTCTACTGTTTTGACATGAAGAGGAAGGAATAATGAAATAATAAATAAATAATGTAGTACCGCAGAAAAAAATTACCAACATTTAAAAAGAAAAAAAAGATGTAGGCTGTGGCAATTTATTTATAGACTAGTGGTAAGTTTTTTTGATAAGTCATTTGTAGCATCACAGAGATACATCTGAGGGGTACTTCTTACTTGAAGTGGGCCAGAAATCAAAAAAATGTATATTTACTAGCTTACTAACTTTTACATTAACTTTATTTACTAGCTTTACTAACTAAAGTAGAGTACAGAAAACTCTTATAAAGCAAAAATGACCTATTATTGGGGTTTACTTTTTCCTTCTTTATTTTTATATTTATTTCTTCTTTAAAATTGATTACTGTATTTGAGTTTGTATGCATGAAAAAAGATATAGGTAATAAATATTCACTTGTCAAGTGGTACATGAAATGGGCTCACACATGATGGAGTAGTTGATTAATGGAACACGTGGTAATGACATTGAAAACATTTTGTAGAGTATATGAAGTAAAACTAAAAAAATTATACTAACACATTTAATAGAAACTATCACACACAAAAAGGGAAAAATAAAAGTATTGTTAAAGCAGTTCTCAAAAAGACCAACCCATTTTTTTTTTTACTTTTGGATAGTGTGCATATCAGTAAAGCCTAGTAAGCCAAATGTCTGGCGACATCGGTCGGTTCAATGAAAACAGGCCAACGCCAGCAGTAGCAGCAGTCCCCATCTTCTTCCCCCTACACATGGTTACAGGAGCAGCATCCCCCCTAGTTCACAAAGCCCGTTAACAAATACCCAACAAGCTTCTCATTATACAACTTTAGAACAGCAAGGATCATTCTATTCATCATGAGGAGCACAGCAGGGGAGTACTATTCTCAGCAATGCTTCCCTCCATCGCAGTGGAGGTTAGTCTGAAGTCAACAGGAGTTTTGTGATTGTAGCATTATGTGTCTCCTAGAAACATGGTTGCAAAGAAAGATGCCCAGCCACAATGTTATTGTAAGCAGTTTATAGACTGTTAAGCAGACAGGGACTGCACAATGAGTGGTAAGCAGAAAGGAGAGGGGCTTGTTATTTTTGTTAACAACAGATAGGGTAACCCTGGTCACGTAATTATTAAAGAAAGTGTGTGCTGCCCAGACTTTGAGCTTCTGGTTGTGGGGCTCTGGCATATTATTTGCCTAGAGAGATTCCACATGTTATTATTGTGGCAGTGTATATTCCACCTTTTGCCAACCCAACGTTGGCATGTGATGACCCAATAGTTTTGTTGCAAA
Organism: Pelophylax lessonae; assembly: GCF_965119305.1. NCBI lineage: Eukaryota > Metazoa > Chordata > Amphibia > Anura > Ranidae > Pelophylax > Pelophylax lessonae. Next base: position 429,257,431 of record NC_138772.1, on the reverse strand, counting down.
ACCTCAAACTAAACATTCCAATGCCCTCATCATTATCTCAGGTTATTTTAATCATGTCATCATTTTGACTACCTCAATCCCTGTCATGTACCCCTGGTTAAGATAAAACCTGTGTCCACCATATCAGTGAAAAGATGATCTGAGGGGTCCTATGAATTATTGTGTGGCTGTTTTAAGGTAGCTGACTGGAATGTACTTTGTGAGCCACATGGAAGGGATATTGATGGGCTTACTGAGTGCATAACACATTATATTCATTTTAGTGTGGATTCTGTTGTTCGAACAAGAATTGTTTATTGTTATTCAAAAAACAAATTTTGGGTAATGAGGGATATCAAGGATATTCTTCTTCTTCAAAGAAGAGGATTTTTTGAGCTGGTAATAGGGAGATAATGATTCAGAGGGACCTGAGGGTGAAGAAAAGAGCGGATAAAGAGAAACATAGGAGGAATCTGGAGTGGAAACTCCAGCAAAATAATGTGACAGAGGTTTGGAATAGTATGAGAATCACTACAAGTTTCAGGCTTGGAGGGGGACAGGGAGAAGTGTGCAGATGACAAATGAACTGAAACTGTCAGGGATACAGAGAACAGGTATCCGCAGCAGCAATGACCAGGTGTATAATGAAGTAAGTTTACTAAAAGTGAAACAAAACACATACAAGCACCAGCAAACAGAATATTCAGCAGAGGTGAAGATATAGTGAACCATGAACCAAAGTGAAACAAACCCTAAGTAACAAACTAACTTACCAAATGACATAAAATCTAACTAGCAAACTAACTGTAATCCAAAAATATACAACCATAAAGAGGAGAACAGGTATACAGAGTATAACTGGAGGTGCAAGGAATAGTCAAAAAGGGGAACCAGAACTGGGATCAGGAACCAGGGGACCAGATAAGAGGCAGCAGAGTAATAAATATGGGCACAGGGCAGGAGCAGGGTCAGGCAAGAATAAGGCTCAGGATGAATCAGCAAGTTGTATCTAGCTAGCAGGCAAAGTGCTTAAACAAAAGGGAACAGTAGAGGAGGGACTAAATACCCTCCAAGCAGCCAGCATCAGGTGAAGACTAATTGCTGGGATCTGCTGGCTGCTGGGAGACACCCACTGGTGGACACTGGAACTTCAAGCTTCTGCTGAAGATGTTTTATGGGTCTGTGGTGGCCAGTGCACTGCTGTATGTGGTGGCATGCTGGGGAATCAGGCTTAGGGTGGCCGACATCAACAGACTCAATAAATGTTTCCACAAGGCCAGTACTGTTGTTGGATTGGATTTGGAGTCTTTAACTACAGTGTCAGGAAAGAGATTGATGTCCAAGTTATGTTCTATCTTCTGCAACCTCTTTCACGCATTCCACAATATGCTGGTCAGTTCAAAGAGTAACTTCTGTAAGAGATTTTTACAACTACGATGCACTACAAAGCGCCACAGTAAATTATTTCATGCTGTGGCCATTACATTTTACAATTTCCCTCTGTGAGTGCTGAATGTGGGGTGTTAATCTAGACTCATGATCCGGATTGTTGTGTGATTTATTGTGCAATAATTTTTTAGTGTAAAACTTACAGTTAGAGGTGCAATATTTCAGGTCTGAGCATGCAGGCTCTTTACTAGATAAATTTGAGTTGGTTACTGGTGACATAGAGAAGGCACATTTATTAAACACCTTCTTCAGCTCTGTGTATACAAATAGGGGACGTCAGAGTCCCTAATGGGGATAGTATTGACAAAAGTGAATAAAGTACCTGGCCCGAAAAGTTTACATCCAAGGGTCCTCAAAGAGCTGAGCTCTGTTATATGTAAGCCATCCAAAACAATTTAAATTGTATTGAGTCATTATTTCTAAATTTCACTCTTTAATTACTGATATGATACCATGGATTGGCATAAGACCAATGTGATGCCTATATTTAAAAAGGGATCAAAGTCTTTATCAAATAACTACAGACTGGTTAGTTTAAAGTGGATGTAAAGGCACTAGGTTTTTTCCTCCCTGCATTCTTTGCAGGAAGGTTAAAAAACCTTCTGTGTACAGCAGCACCCTCTAAAAGTTGATTGCAATTGATTGCACCTTATTATTTATTGCACTAAGGTAGCGCCGTTTTCAACCCTTTCTTGCACTTTACCCTCTAATACTTACCTGAGCCTGATCTTTTTCAAGTGCTGTGCATGGGAGCCTAATCTGCCCGGAGTCTCTCCCTCCTCGTTAGCTGAGACAGCAGTGGGGCCATAGGCTCCTGTTTTTGTCAATCACAGTCAGTGAGCCAATGAGGAGAGAGTGGGGGTGGGGCGAAACCATTCCTTGAGCAGTGACTCGGAAGCAGACCTGCTCAAGTACCCCCAATAGCAAGCTGCTTGAATTGGGGGCACTGGGGAGGAGGGAGGGGCCAGAAGGGGGAACTGAGAAGAGGAGGATCGGGGGCTGCTCTGTTCAAAATCACTGCACAGAGCAGGTAAGTATGACATGTTTGTTATTTTTAAGAAAAAAAAACTGAACCTTTTTTTTTGTCCGCACTGGAATCGGTGTGCAGACCCATGCTATCCGATCCAATCCGATTCCACAGTTCGCACTGCATTCTGTGAACTGATTTGGGGTTGTCATTAACTTTATATTGACACCTGCAGTGGTTTGCAGAGCGCAGTGTGAACTGCCTGTGATTCTGATGCAGTGTGGGAACCCCACAGGAATCACTGTGGTTCCCGCACTGCATCAGTTTTAACCCAAGCTTTAGTGCTGTTTGGACTGAAGTGGACTGAAGGGACCAGACTGTCAGTGTGACTCAGGAAGGGACGTGTTGTGTCAGTGAGGTGTCATCATCATCTGTGCTGCTGCACACTGCTGTCAGCGTTACTGTGAGAGTCAATTTCATGTGTGTGTGCCTGCCCATTCTAATTTCTTGCCCTCCTGTCCCTAAGCTACTTACTTACTATATCGAAATTAAAATAACAAATATGTTTTTTTTGCCTTAAAATGTATCTTAAATTACATTGCTGCTTGCATATTGTACTTGTCTGTAGCCTAAATAATGAAATTTGCACTTAAAACTGTAATTTTGTAACATTTGGAAGTGCCAGTAAATTTTGTGTGTCATGTCAGTAAATTTCAATCTCATAGGTTGGCAACACTGCTGTGGACATAGTATAATTGGGTGCTCTCCTAGATCATAGGCCTAATAATAGCATGCAATGCCAAGCTGAAGTTTCTAAGGCTATCAAAATATTTTCTTTTATTAAAAGAGATATAAACTCCAGATAAAGAGACATAACTTTGCCCCTGTACAAATCATTAGTAGGGCCTCATCTGGAATATACAGTTCAGATTTGGGCACCAGCTAACAAAAAGGATATCGGGGAACTGGAGAAAGTGCAGAGAAGGGCAACCAAACTGATAGGAGGCATGGAGGACCTCAGCTATGAGAAAAGATTAGAGGGACTGAATTTATCTTGAGAAGGGGGATATAATCAACATGTAAAAATACATAAGTGGTTCATGTAGTCCATGTTCACTTTCACGTCATTACAGAGGACAAGGGGGCACTCTTTATTGCTAGAGGAAAAGATATTTAACCTTCAAATGCGGAAAGACTTCTTCACAGTAAGAGCTGTGAAAATGTGGAAGAAAATGAGATCTGGCCAGCTCAGTAGATTGGTTTAAAAAAGCGCTGGATGTATTCCTAAATGCAAAAAATATAACTGGATATTAATTTTAAAAAAGCCAATAACAAAAAGACAATAACACCAGGGGAGGTTGATCCTGAAAATATCTGATTGTTTTATGGGGGATCAGGAAGGAATTTAATTCCCCCACTGGAGCAAATTGGTTCATACTTTATTGGGAGGTTTTGCCTTCCTTTGGATCAATTATGGACATAGGATAGTGTATATGGATTATTTTGTTTTGGTTGAACTTGTTGGACTAGTGTCTTTTTTCCACCCGACTAAGTATGTAACTTTTTGTATTTTTTTAGTCTGAAATTTTTTATTATTTCTTGATTTTGCTGTTATTTATTCTCTGCAGTGCTTTAACAGGATTGCACATTTCATTCACTGTATAGCATTTAATCGTTTATTTTTTAATTTTTTGCTTTAAAGCATTTGTTAACCCAAAAAAAAAATGATGTTCCCTTAAAGCATGTTACACAGCACAGTGTGTAATTTATCCCACAGTATCACCTAATAAACCCAGCTGATCCTGCCTGACTATGCCCTCTCCCCTGTAAACTGACCACGGTATATCATGGCTGCTGAGCCCTGACACCGAAAGTCAGTTTACATGCCTCAATCTTCCGAAGCCCCCCCCCGTCCTCCTCTTCCTGTTCTCCATTCTCTCCCCCTCCCTCTCTGCCTGTCTGCTCCTGTGTCAGTGCCCGCCCCCTCCCCTACCGCTGCTAAAATAACTTTTCTTATTCTATACAGGTGCTCCTGTCTCTGTGTTTTTTTTTTTACAAAAAATGCCTTTTTTACCGTATTTCAGAATGGTTCCTGGCGATCACGTGCCTGACCAGCTCTCTCTCTGCTCTCCTCCTCTAACCCTGCCTTATGTCAGTTGGGGAATCTTGGCCACGTCCACTGCATCTGTCAGGAGGGTTGAGGTGAGAGCTGGCCGGTCAAGTGATTGCTGGGAATTGCTCTGAAATACGGTAAAGAAGCCTTTTTTTTTTTTATAAAACACAGAGACAGGAGCACCTGTCTTCAGGGAACAGAGAGGATTATGTGGCGTTGTCAAAGTGGGTTAACAACCACTTTAATCCATGATTATTGAATATAGTAATTTGCTTTTATTGTGATTTTATATTTGTTACTGTGATTATATATTTTTGTTGTGATTTGTGATTTTTATTTGTCTTTGTTTTGGGTGTAAATATAACTTATTGATTTTCCTGTCGGGATTATTAAAGTATTCTGTATTCTATTCAGCCAGCCCAGGAGGCAGCAGCGAACCATGGTGACATCCTTAGTGGCTGAATTTTTTTAAAATCCCCTTTGCAGATGATTTGACTTTGGTGTCTAAACAAAAGTCTGTGAAAAAACAATTGCAGTCAGCAACAATTAGTGAAAAAAAGGCATGTGGACAGGGACAGGCTGTAAAGAGGCTGCAGGTCATCAGCAGCATTAATCACTTCACGACCGCCCGCCGCAGTTATACAGCCGCTCCTGTGCAAACTGCTGTAGGTATACGTCGGCCGCGCGTAGGGAGCTAGGGGGCGAGCGATTGCCGCCAGCGGCGCGTTCCCGCCCCCACTCATCGGTGTGGAAGCCGATGCATGGGGCAGGCAGCTCCGATTGCTGCCTGACACCCGCGATTGTTCCCCGCTGAGAGAGAACAGTTAGCTGTTGTAAACACAGCTGACCGTTCTTCTCCCTGGAATGATCATAGAGCCCCTGTGATCCTTCTATTTAGGATCACAGGTCTCTATGATCATTTCACAAGCCACACCCCCCCCCCCACGGTTAGAATCACTCCCCTAGGCTTACATTTAACCCCTTGATCACCCACAATGTTAGGCCCTTCCCTGCCAGTGTCATTATTCAGCCGGACAGGTGCCACTTGCGGGGAAATACCAGGAACCAGGGTGAAACACAAGCTATATGGTTGCCATGACTACATGTTTCACGCTTTATCAAGTGGCGCCTGTCCGGCTGATGTCACCGCTACGAAACTACAGTGGAGTCCTTTCATCCTCGCGCCGGCTGGTTTCCGGCTTTGTGCACACACTGCTCAGCAGTCCGGAGAGACTGACCTCCTCGCACTCATGTTGCTTGCTGCCAGGTGCCCTTGTGTAACGCTCCTTGCGTTTCTTATAAGGTGTGGATTTTCAGCTGCAGAAGTAGTTCCACGTCAGTAGTCATGTAGGAGATATGCTGAGATACCAATCCCAACCTCAATGACTCATCATGTATGGAAGGTCTTATTTCAGCCAGTAAATACACACAGTAATTAAGCTGGTTCCTAGTGTGACTTTATATACATGTGGTAAGACAATGATAAAGGTCTTAGGGATAGGTTTGAGTGTAAGTGGTAGGTGAAAGACACTTGAGGTGAGACAGTGCAGATGGATGCAGGAAGGGTTAGCGATCATGTATGATAACAGATGACAGAGTAGCAGGTGCATACAGGAGAGATCAACCCAGTGCAGGAAATAGTAGCAGTAGCCTCAAGAGCTAGCAATCTAGTTATGCAGATGTAAAAGACAGTCCTTGCTATGCAGAGCTAAATAGTGTAAGCCTAGTACAAGTCTATAGAGATTTCCCCTGTGGGGTACTTAGCACTAATAGCGATAGCCGAAGGATCGCTCAGGAGATGCGGATGATCCAGTAGCAGGATGCAGGGATCAGCGCAGCGAGGTTCGTCAGCGAGGAGAGCTTGCAAGCATGGAAGCTTCAAGCAAGATTAGTATCCAGGTACTTGTGTTTGAACGAACACATGTGAGTGAGAACCGACGCCCTAAATAGCCATCTAGTCCGGCGCTGGGTGATGACAGCTTCAGCCTTAAAGGGAAACACACCTATATGTGTTTCTTCTGTCTAGGTAGATGGAAATCACCCGGAATAAATGTGATAGGAGGCACTGAGAGTGCCAGAACCTTACATTACCCCCCCCATAAGGCCGGCTCCGGAAGGCCTCTAAGGCTGGTTGTTGATATAAGAATCACATGAGACTGGTTGCCGATGCGAAAATCGGAAGGGAAAAAAAAATTTCTCTTTTTTTTTTTTTTTGTTGCCGATATGAGAATCGGAATGAGACTGGTCTCCGATGCGAGAATCGGATAAGACTGGTTGCCGATATGAAAATCGGGAAGAAAAAAAAAATTGGTTGCCAATATGAGAATCGGATAATACTGGTTTCCGATATGAAAATCGGGAAAAAAATAAATAAATGGTTGCCGATATGAGAATCGGATCAGGTTGGTAACCGATCTGAGAATCGGATCCCTTGTTACCGATATGAAAATCGGATCAGGTTGGTAGCCGATGAGAATCGGATCCCTTGTTGCCGATATAAAAATCGGATCAGGTTGGTAACCGATGAGAATCGGATCAGGTTGGTAACCGATCTGAGAATCGGATCACTTGTTGTTAGGGTGTCTGCTACATGGACCCCTCACTAGAATCGGACGCATAACCATCCGAAGTAATCCTAGTAGACCTAGCAACCAATGCTTCTTCAAACATCCTCAGATCCTTCCTACATACCACCGTGCCATTAGAAGCACGTACGCAGTCAGGTGCAAGAATCTCTGTATTTTCATCGGAAGCCAGAAATGTGCTTGCAAAAATAGGAGTATCCTCAGGAGGTGGTACAGGAGGGTTTTTTGAACGTGGTATAAAGTTCACTGGAGTTGAAGGAATATCTATTCCAATATTTGTTAATTTCTGGGTGTCCTTCACTGATATAGAACGGGGACAGGGCTGGCAACAGCCTTGATAATTTCCAGGCTGTTTTTCAGGGAAGACCCTTCGGATTCGCCTGGCCTCCATTGGGAGAGCCCTAGGCCTATGGGGTCTGGTTGGGCAGAATGTAATGAAATGTCCCCCTTCACCACAATAAAAACAAAGGCCACAGATTCTCCTGTGATCTCTTTTTTCTTGTGAGGACAACCTAGCATGTATGGCACCAATCTCCATAGGCTCCTCATCCATCTCTGTAGGATCAGGGTCCAAATGGGATGTGTCAGAGTGACAAGGTCGACTGTTTGAGGCAGGCTCGGACCATGACCAGGCAGGATCACCATATCTACTAGGTCTCCTTTTTTCCTTAGGTAGCCAGGGTCTGTGGTTACCTGGAGCGGGTTTAGGAGTGGGGTCAATAGCTGAATTCTGAGAAGAACTGGATAATGGCATTTCCATTTTTTCAGACTTCCTTTCTCGTAGTCTTCTATCTATGGTGATACTGAGTTGTATCAATGTATCCAGGGTTTTTGGCATCTCTGCTCGGGCGAGCTCGTCCTTGACGGCTTCTGATAGGCCAAGCCTAAATTGGGTTTTCAGAGATGCATCATTCCATCCTGAATCAAGGGTCCATCTCTTGAATTCTGCGACAAAGTCTTCTACAGGCCTTTTTCCTTGTTTCAAGGATCTTAACTGAAGATCGGCAGTACTCTGCCTATTGGGGTCATCATATAGGCTAGTGAGCTCTGCCAGGAACAAGGCATAGGAGTTGAGAAGCTGGTCGTTTTTTTCAAAAAGAGAATCTGCCCAGGCTCGAGGATCGCCTGATAGGTAAGAAATAATAATACAAACCTTAATGTGATCAGTAAGGTAGGTACGAGGTTTTAGCAAAAAAAGTAACTCACATGCGTTTGCGATCGCCTGTAAATACCAAAGGGGGATTTATCGTGGGTTCAGGAGACTGTGCAGAGGTAAGTTGTGTCAGTCTAATTACCTGCTGCGACAGAGCCTGATTGTCGTTTTTCAATTCAGCAAGTGCGTGTATTAACGCAGATACCTGCTGTTTTAATTGTGTCACCTGAGTGGCTACTTCTGCTGAATCCATTTTTTAGGTTCGTTCAATCTGTAACGCTCCTTGCGTTTCTTATAAGGTGTGGATTTTCAGCTGCAGAAGTAGTTCCACGTCAGTAGTCATGTAGGAGATATGCTGAGATACCAATCCCAACCTCAATGACTCATCATGTATGGAAGGTCTTATTTCAGCCAGTAAATACACACAGTAATTAAGCTGGTTCCTAGTGTGACTTTATATACATGTGGTAAGACAATGATAAAGGTCTTAGGGATAGGTTTGAGTGGAAGTGGTAGGTGACAGACACTTGAGGTGAGACAGTGCAGATGGATGCAGGAAGGGTTAGCGATCATGTATGATAACAGATGACAGAGTAGCAGGTGCATACAGGAGAGATCAACCCAGTGCAGGAAATAGTAGCAGTAGCCTCAAGAGCTAGCAATCTAGTTATGCAGATGTAAAAGACAGTCCTTGCTATGCAGAGCTAAATAGTGTAAGCCTAGTACAAGTCTATAGAGATTTCCCCTGTGGGGTACTTAGCACTAATAGCGATAGCCGAAGGATCGCTCAGGAGATGCGGATGATCCAGTAGCAGGATGCAGGGATCAGCGCAGCGAGGTTCGTCAGCGAGGAGAGCTTGCAAGCATGGAAGCTTCAAGCAAGATTAGTATCCAGGTACTGGTGTTTGAACGAACACATGTGAGTGAGAACCGACGCCCTAAATAGCCATCTAGTCCGGCGCTGGGTGATGACAGCTTCAGCCTTAAAGGGAAACACACCTATATGTGTTTCTTCTGTCTAGGTAGATGGAAATCACCCGGAATAAATGTGATAGGAGGCACTGAGAGTGCCAGAACCTTACACCTTGTCCACTCCAGCCCAGGGGGATGTAAGCATTTTATGTACTTTGTTTTTCAGTTATCAATACCAATAAACTGTTAACCCTTTCTATACTGGATGTTCACCTGACTTCCTTATCCATTGCATCCCAGTGTGGTTCATGCGCTGCCTTCCTCATGTACTTTTGCACATGCAGCTCTATACCTGGAAGTGTCAGATAGTATTGCAGGATGCTATTGAGGAAGAAGTAGAGGAGGAGCTCTGGTGAGGAAAGTATATGGAGTTTAGGTTTCCCTTTGCATAGGCACTGTCACTTTACCCTACATGTGCAAGGTGGCAGTGTCTCTTTAAGATGCTCCAGCCTATGTAATGCATTTAGACCTGAGTTTTTAAAACTCAGATAATTGCTCTATTCTGGCTTTGAAACATTATGTGCATAATCCTGCTGACATTTAATTAGTAATATCATCAAATTAATTAGCCTACATTTAGTTTACTGAAAAACATAAATCAGAGGCTATTCATTTAATGAGGGTGGTATTTTCATTTTAAATAAATGTAATTATCTCTACTGAACACTTTGTCCTTTTTTATGCGGAAATTGTCATTTTCTGTTGTTTCTCTGAAACACATTTAATATTTTCATCATTGTAATGTGATGAAATGGAATATGATGTCTGCATGCCCCTTATATATAAAGAATGAAGCCCAAGGGCACAATTTGGAGACCTCTCTAAATGAAGAGATTAAATAATGTACAAAATTATTAAAAGTGTTTTTAATAGATCTGTATAAACATTGTGTGAGAGGATTAAACATTGGTATTAGTTCTAGGTAGAAATGTCAGAGAAAACTAAAATATAAAAAGCGTAACATATTTATTAAATTCTAGTAAAAAAAAATAATGTATCTTTGAGGTACAGTAAAAAGCATTATTGCATGGTAGATAACTGTGGTCACACTCACCTATGTTCATCAAGAATGGTAACGCTAATAGCTGCAGGACATGTGCTTCACTGAAGTCTGTTCAATGTGTTTCTGATTTAACATCTATTAAAGATTTTTTTTTTTCTCAAATATTGTTATTGAAATTTTACAAGCCTCAAACAGAAACAGAAAGGGTAATATTTACATTTGTATCTAACCCACTATAAATGTTTTACTGCACTAATATCATGAAATTTTAATCACATTAACATATATGTAAATAGGTAACTATTGCCAAAATATTAATTTATAGTGGAAGCATTTCTGGGGAATTTGGATTTAACTGTTATAATCAATTAATCTGTATAGAAGATCTACAATGAAATATAAAGCAAAAAGAAAGAAAGAACAAAGAATGAAAACAAAAATAAAATAAAATAACATAAAGATTTATTATTAATACACATATTACATAATATTTTGGTTCTAAACAGTGGCATCGCTATGGGGGTGTGCACTGCACCTGGGTGACTACCGCCAGAAGGGTGACAACTTGAAGTGATAGGCAACATAAAGCAGGGCCAGGCTGGCGGTGTACATGGTACAGGCTGATATCACAGGGGCCCTCAGGGTGCAGGTTCAAGACTCTCCTGGGTGATGTGTGTACGGAGGAGGTGGCATAGCACTGTGCACAGAACCAACTCTGACAAACTTTCCAACTTCTCTGCTCTATTAGAGTCTCTCTGAATCTGCTCTGATTGGAGGTGAGCCCTTCCTATGCGAGGCAGCCTCTCCCCTACACCCTGGACATGCCTCTGTCTTGTTGCTTTGTATAGTGGAGGCAAAGGGAGCAGCCACGCCTTCTGGCCGCCCATCAGCCAATTGCAGCAAGGAAACAAGTTAGAATACATTTTTTCAGTGTTCCAAAACAGTAAGGAAAGGCCTGAAGGATCAATTGAAGGGCCACTGATGTGTAAATTATCAGGGGCCACAAGCATGTCAGTTATAAGGGGCCACAGCCAAGTCAATTATTAGGGTCTAATAACATAATTTTGAAAGTCTGAAAATAATCAACTGCACACACATTATTATAATAATTATTATTATTATTATTTTATGCTGTTTATTACAAATCTATTACATTGTATACACATAGGCCTTTGTTCACAACCAAACTCAACTAAATTAATTATTATTATTAATTATGTTCATAGCTTGTTTGTTGTAAACAAAGATGTATATGTATCGAAAATATAATGGATCTGTATGGCAGCATGTTTGTCATTTCATTGTATTGTGTATTATATAATCCAGCATTAGTCTGTATGCATTGATATTTTCATGTTCTACCTATTAAGTCTGCAGCGGCTTTGCAGAGCACTGTGGCAGGCAAGAGGGGAGGGGACTTCGTTTACACCATGTTTTACCGAACCAGGTGACACCAACCTTAGTGTTGCCAATGATTCTAACTGCTTTGAAAATAAATGAAGATTTGTAAAAGTCAGGATGTAATTTTACTAATACAGAGGATTGTTTAAATTCTGGCAGGATAGACTGATGAAAAAAATGTATATATTATTATAAGTCCTTACTGCAGCCTTGCACATGGTGATATAATGAATGAAGCTCAAGACACTGCTCTGTTTCTAAAAGGTTTTCTAGTTAGATTCAAATGTACAGCTCCCTGCTGATATTTTTCCTGCATGCGGCCTGTGGCTCCCTGACACCCGTCAGTGCCGTGCGATATCCCGGCTGTCAGCTGAGCTGTCAGAATGGAGCCGATGCTTCCTGTATAGTTCCTGCGGAGTGCATTTGATATCACTCCGCCTGTGACTCAGACTATCAGTAATGACCGAGTATGGAAGCATCTGCTCTGCAGCATGCTTCCTCCAGCACGGCGCTGCTCCTCACTTTCTCGCTCTGTTGATGTCATCATGTGTCTTGACCAGCATTTCCCACCAGCAGTACCAGCCAGCATTAGCCACAGCAGTACCAGCCAGCACAGTACTAGCCAGTAATGAGTATTACCCATAGCAGTATCAGCCAGCAGTACCCACAGCGGTACCAGCCAGAGGTACCCACAGCAGTACCCGCCATCAGTACCAGCCAGCAGTTGCCACAGCAGTACCAGCCAGCATAGTACTAGCCAGTAATGAGTATTACCCATAGCAGTATCAGCCAGCAGTACCCACCAGCAGTACCAGCCAGCAGTACCCACAGCAGTACCAGCCATCACAGTACCAGCCAGCAGTGAGTACTACCCACAGCAGTATCAGCCCACAGTGGTACCAGCTAGCGGTACCCACAGCAGTACCAGCCAGCAGTACCCACCAGCATTACCAGCCAGCAGTACCCACAGCAATATCAGCCAGCGGTACCCACAGTGGTACCAGCTAGCGGTACCCACAGCAGTACCAGCCAGCAGTACCCACCAGCATTACCAGCCAGCAGTACCCACAGCAGTATCAGCCAGCAGTACCAGCCAGCAATGCCCACAGCAGTACCAGCCAGCAGTACCCACAGCAGTACCCGCCAGCAGTACCAGCCAGCATTTCCCACCAGCAGTACCAGCCAGCAGTAACCACCAGCAGTACCAGCCAGCTGTACCCACAGCAGTACCAACCAGCAGTACCAGCCAGCATTTCCCACCAGCAGTACCAGCCAGCTGTAACCGCCAGCTGTACCCACCAGCTGTACCTGCCAGCAGTACCCGCCAACAGTACCCACCAGCAGTACCAGCCTGCAGTAAAGCATAATTATAAATATCCCAGCATGTGAAGTGATTCTGACTCCTACCACCATGACCACTTCAAATCACTTTAAATCCAATGGTTTTGCACAGAGCAGCCCCAATCCTCCCCTGCCGGTGCTCTGACTGAGAGACGCTTGCTTTGGGGGGCACCCGGCCCATCAGTCCCTCCTCACTGGCTGTGATTGACCGCAGTGGAAGCCAATTGCCAGGCAGAGAGCCAGCACAGCAGCAGCTCTTGTGCACATCGCTGGATCAAGATCGGGCTCAGGTATTTTTTTTTTAAGAGGGCTGTATGGGTAGCTGCATACTAAAAGTATAAAGTAGGTAGGCATTGCCACTACTCCCTATTCCTGTGACTTTCAGTTTGGACCTTGCTACCTGTCATTGGCTTACACTTACTATCTGCCACCTGACCTGACCTCTGCCTGTCCCTTAATTTCACTAACTGCCTGCCACCTGCCCTGAACTCTGTCTGTCTGGATTTTGTTACTAATTGCCACGTGCCCTGACTACTGGAAACCCACCTGCTGAAACATAAGTCCTTACTGGACCTTCCCAACGATCACAGGTAATCCTTTTTATATTTTTTCTTTGCCTTATGTATCACTTGGCCAATAACTATAACATTGTGTATTAAGACCTGGTTGAACCAAGTACAGGTAGGCCTGCTTTCCTTAAGGCAGGGATCTTCAAACTATGGCCCTCCAGTTGTTTAGGAACTACAATTCCCATCATGCCTAGTCATGGCTGGGAATGTCAGAGTTTCACAATGCCTCATGGGATGTGTAGTTCTGCAACAGCTGGAGGGCCATAGTTTGAGGATCCCTGCCTTAGGGGAACAGGGCCTACTATAGGTGAAGCTACACTTGCCAGCTTTAGTTTCTGATTACTGGTATTGGGCGAGGATTACACTTCATATGAAGTTAGTTAGCTTCTCTTTTAGTTTTGTTGTTTTTTTATTTTCCTCTCTTTTTACTCACAAGCCTTTATATTTTTAGAATTAGTATAAGAGGAATCTTGACTTAAAAAAAGTTCTTTCAAATAATGCTGTCATTCTATATGTCAATAAGTAGTGATCACCATTATATGCCAGACCTCATTTAACTCACTAGAACATAGGCGAGAATAGTAGGAGTAATCAGCACTTTTTTTTCCAACATGCAGCACTGAAGTGTTTGTTATGGTGCTAATAAGAATCCCACACAATTCAGTAATTAAAAGGGACTCTCAGGTAATTTGCATTGCTTTCAAGTTTTTGGATGTGTTGGTTACCATACATTCTAAAATATTGTCACAACATATGTGAATGAATGTGGCTCATCACAATACAACATTTCATGAAGCAAAGTACAAAGTGCAGGATCCATGGCAATCTATCCAAATCCATTAGTTTGCTGCTAAGTATCATGAGGGTGAAATCGGATTTGCTGTTAGGAGCTATAACACTTTACACACTAACAGACTCCTGTTTGTTGAAAGTATCTGCTTGTCTTTTTTCATTACTGTTACTATATGAAGTGAAAATAGATATATTTTTATTTGTTTATTCATTCATTATTCCTGCATTTGTTTTTAGGATTTCCACATAAAAGAAGTGGCTGCCAAACTACAACACCACCCTTTTATGGTTTAGATCTACAATGCAGAGCCCCTACTATATTCCTAGAATTTCAGGCAATAGCCATGTCACCAAATTACTAAATAAATAACCTGCCACTATGTTTCTGAATTATTCAAGGAAATAACAGTCAAAGGAAACACCACACGGGTTCACTCCACTTTACTGGAAAAATAGAAAAGTATGATGTACAAAGCGTTACCAAACTAAAAGTCACCCAGTTATGGTTTAGATTTACTTTAATCAACAATCTACAGTTCTTACTATATTTATGGAATTCCAGACAATCTCTGTACCACTGTGGGGTTTATTCACTAAAGCTAGAGAGTGCAATATCAGTCACACTTCTGCAGAGAAACCAATCAGCATCTAACCTCTGCTTGTTTAATTAACCCCTTAAGGACCGCCCCATGCAGATATACTGCAGCAGGGCGGCCCTCCTGCACAAAAGCACGACCCGCTTCCACTGTGATTGGACCTGGCGATCATTCTCAGGAGAGGCTGAATGGTGGTCTGCTTATGTAAACAAGGCAGACTGCCGTTCTGTGAGAGGGGAAGACAGAGATCTTGTGTTTCTGCTAAGCAGGAACATGGATCTCTGTCTTCCTCCAGTCAAAGCATCCCCCACACAGTTAGAAAGCACTCCCTAGGAGCACACTAATGCCTTTTGATTACCCCTAATGTTAACCCCTAACTTCCAGTGACAGTGATAGCGCATTTTTTTTTTTTAGCACGGATCACTGTAATAATGTGATGGGTTCCCAAAAAGTGTCAAAAGTGTTAGTTAGGTGTCCAATTTGTCTGCCACAATGTCACAGTCCCCCTAAAAATCGCTAAATGCTGCCTAGTAAAAAAATAAGTAAATAAAAATCAATAAAATAAAAAATAAACAAAACAAAAAATGAATACATCACATAGTTTGTAGACGCTATAACTTTTGCGCAAACCAATCAATATACATAGTTACATAGTTACATAGTTAGCCTGGTTGAAAAAAGACACAAGTCCATCTGGTTCAACAAAAAAAAAAAAAAATAAACAGTATTAAAAACCCAACCATACAATCCCATATACACAATCCTATACCCGCAGATGATCCAGAGGAAGGTGAAAAAAAGCCCAGCAAAGCATGATCCAATTTGCTACAGCAGGGGAAAAAATTCCTCCCTGATCCCCCGAGAGGCAATCGGATATTCCCTGGATCAACTTTACCCAAAAAAACATTTTAGTACCCATTTATATTATGTACACCAAGGAAAGCTTATTGGGATTTTTTTTTCACCAAAAACATGTAGCAGAATACATATTGGCCTAAATTGATGAATACATTTGATTTTTTAAATTTTTTTTGGTGGGTTTTATAGTATAAAGTAAAAAATATTGTTTTTTTTTTTTCAAAATTGTCAGTCTTTTTTTGTAGTGCAAATAAATAAAAACCGCAGAGGTGATCAAATACCACCAAAAGAGAGCTCTTTCTGTGGGAAAAAAGGACATCAATTTTATTTGAGTACAACGTTGCACAACCGTGCAGTTGTCAGGTAAAGTAACGCAGTGCCGTATCGCCTGGTCATGAAGGGGTGTAAACCTTCCGTTAAGCTTTGGCAATAAAATCATGAAGCTGATTGAGTTTTATGCAGGAGTGTGACTGATTTTGCACTCTTTAGCTTTAGTAAATAAACCCCTATGTTATTGCGCAGCGCAAGAAGGTATGTGATAATAAATACTATCAAATCATATGACCATAAAACAAAATAATATTATATCACCAAGTACTTATAAATAATGCGTGCAATGTGCAAAATCATGTGCAAAAATTGCTATGAGAATAAATCTCAATCATATGAAATATCACAATAATAACACTGTGAAAAAAGTCCACGTGACAGTCCAAATAAATATATAAAGTGCACTCAGCAAGTGTCCAATAAAAAATCCAAAAGTGCTCAGGTGCCAATGGAAAAGTGCAATAACATGCCAACAATCCAGTGCAGTGGTAGGTGCCAATCTTCCCCCCTTTTGGTGTTCAACTTACCGGACTGAAATGACCCCTGGGCCGTATAGCATAAGGGTCAAAGGAGCTTGTCTCCCAGTTAGGAACCGGATTAAAAACCCTTGGAGGTCTGGTACATACTTATCCCAACAGGTATAATACCCTGGTATGCATTCATATGGAAAAGGGAAAAGGCTCACAATAGTGTAATTCCGTTAATTATATTTATTGATATTAAACATAGAATTGCACTCAAATTTAGTTGGATAAAATCAGGCTTTAAAATATATGGATATGGATCCTTGTATGGCTTCCTGGCCGCAGTGTGTGCTCGGGATGGTTCCTTGGTCCCGTCGTGCATTCCACCGCAACCGGAAGTGACGTAGCGGTGATCGTGAAACCAAAAATTGCGTTGACGCGTTTCGCCCTCCACTTTGGGTGTTATCACAGACGTATTTCTGGTTTGCAGCCTGGGAGGTGATATATATACCTCCTCCAATAATTAGTCAGTCTGTTTACTTCCTGTTCCTGTTGGGTGAACTGAGCTTCATATACACCCAACGGGAAGCCACTAGCCACCATATCAGATACATGTAATGCATATAAACCATGGGGACAATAAAAACAAACAAGAAAACAAACTTAAAGATCGATTCCAGAATGCATTATATGGCGCCCATATATAAACTATGGGATGATTACATAATAGAAAATCCCAATGTTATATATACAATTTTCTAATGCATAAGTGCCATTATCTCAATATAAATTTCTGAAACAAACTTTTGTAACATTAACTGGAAATCAATCTCTGACTACATTGATAGTAAATAACTATTAAATAATGATTAGTAAGAAATACATATAAAGTTGGATGTGTGAAATTCATAAAACGTTGATTATTTTGATGGGCATCTATATATAAGGAGGAATTGCATCAATATCATAAATGGGGTAGATAAAAATATAAAAATATATGAATATATATTATTTGGACTGTCACGTGGACTTTTTTCACAGTATTATTATTGTGATATTTCATATGATTGAGATTTATTCTCATAGCAATTTTTGCACATGATTTTGCACATTGCACACATTATTTCTAAGTACTTGGTGATATAATATTATTTTGTTTTATGGTCATATTATTGAATAGTATTTATTATCACATACTTTCTTGCGCTGCGTAATAGCACTTTTATAATTGTTTTTACAATTTTTTGAGCAGCAGCATTTTGGTTTTAGCACTATTTATCCATAGCGCAGTACACTTTCACTATTTTCAAACCCCTATGTTACTAAATTATTCAAGGAAATAGCAACCGCCAAATGAAACACTACAAAGGTTCACTTCACTTCGCTACATTATATTATTAAATCAGATAGACAGGAGCTGAAAATAAAGCCTTGGTCTCAGTGCTGCAAGGCAGAAATTCTAGCCACTATGCCCGTGTTGTCAATTGTTTAGAACTTTGCTCAAGAGTCCAATACTATGCATCATTTCCAAATTCAAAATGCAAATTAGCAGTAAATAAATTAGTCAAAGTTGCATTTATTATAATTGGTCTATTATCATTGTAATATTAGATTTTTTTGTAGCACAAAAAGTTGATTAAATAGGTAATTCAAAACAGCAATCAAGAACATTGTAGGTATCTCTAGTCTGGTAATTATGCATTGTTTTGAAAGTAACCTTGTAATACAATGCTTCACCAAAGTACAGGATGCTGTAAATTTGATATAAGCAACATTTTGTGCATTTTGTGAAGAGCAAAATCATAGCTGTACTTGATTAAAATCACTAATTGAAGCTTCAATTATGCTTGCTTATTTAAACTAAAGTGGCTTGAGAAACCATTTTATTTAAACCTCAATAAACCCTGCGTAGATTCCATGATTTCAGATGAAATAAGGTGTGTGTGTGTGTAGGTGGTACAGCATTAAAATTTCATATCAAGTGGGCCGAAATGGCCAATTATTGTTAAAAAGAGCAATCCATTGTCTTTTTCCCAGGACACTGATTCACAACACTCACCATATGTTTCTTTGCTTTAAATATATAAAGCGGTAGGCAACAGATAGCCCTAGAGGCTTTTGAGAAAAAAAATCTATATAGCAGAACATATTTCTGAAGCGTCAAGAGGTATCATTCACAAATATCATTTTAGCTATGTTATCTTGATGTTGTCTAGCAAAGTGATGGCTGTATGTTAGACATTAGATATACAGAATGGTTACAATATTTCATAGCTGTTCTTTATACACATAAAGCTTAGGTACTTCTGTAGAATGATTACCCAAATATTTTGTGTATAGGAGTAAGTAAATATATATTTTTTCCTGCAGATGGTGGGATAGCTGCATGGGTCTGAAGTAGAGTTGAAGGTGCATCAGTCAAGCACAATGTATGTGGAGAGTTGACAGTTAGAACAACCATGGACAGGGAGGAGGTGGGAGTGCAGAGAAGTTATTTTTAAGAATAAGAACAAAAGTCCCTTCCGCAATAGTTTTTTTATTTATTTCCTTCATCCAACTGGTCTTGTTTTGTAAGTGTTTGTTATCCGTGCGTATGTATTTATATATATGTGTGTATGTATATATATATATATATGTGTGACGGACTGCATAACATCCCAACGGGGCACAGCTTTAATATAGCAATTACCAGACAGGACCAGTATATTAGGTTATCACTAAAGATAGCAAATTTACCCAAAACATCAGACAGAACCAATGTTGGAATAAAACAGGACTGACTTTATTGAGAACAAAACTCAAGAGAACAATGGGTTCCTTTCTGGAACTTAACTGTCTGGACTCTGGAGGCGATTAATTGAAGTTAGATATTATCACCCAGAGTCAGCCAGGATAATCCCATTATTCACAAAACAGGAATAGGTCTTAAAATTAACTCCTTCATGCTTGATTCACACCATGTACCTAATATGGACACAGGTGACTTAAATGGAAAGGCAGGGGAAAGCAGCAGAAATGTTATTTGTTACCACAAAATGTCCAAAGGGAGTCTCCATAGTCCTGTGTCCATAGTGGGTGGGATAGAGACTGGCCCCAAGGCCCCTCCAAGGGCCCAGGTCATGGTGGTTTCTGTGACATCCCCCCTCTCCCTCCCCTAAAGGTAGACTAACCAAGTCCTTATCAGACTGGAACGGATTACATGGAGTCCAGGAGAAATTGGACTACTTAAAAGGTGCATTATTGAAGGCAACAGAAAATTGCATTAGACTTGTCAGTAAAAGCAAAAAAAGGAAGAGACCACTGTGGTACTCAGCAGAAGTGGCCCAAATCATTAAAAATAATAATCTAGCATTTTGTAATTATAAAAAAAACCAGAGCAATGAAGATAAGGAAATCTACAAGATTAGGCAGAAAGAGGCCAAGCAAGTTATAAGAACTTCTAAAGCGCAGGCAGAAGAAAAACTAGCTCAGTCTATGAAAAAGGGGGATAAGACATTCTTCAGATATATAAATGAAAAAAGGAAATTAAAACAAGGAATAACTAAATGAAAAACAAAGGATGGAAGGTATGTAGAAGAGAATAAAGGGCTAGCTGACTGCCTTAATGAATACTTCTGTTCAATTTTTACAGAAGAAAAAGAAGGAGAAGGACCTCCACTTGAAAGGATGACTAATGAATCGTTTGATGCATGTGTCTTTACAGAGGAAGACGTTCTAAGATTGCTGTCTAAAGTGAAGACAAATAATTTACAGGGTCCTGATGAGATACACCCAAAATTATTAAAAGAGCTTAATGGTGAGCTGGCAAAACCATTAACAAATTTATTTAACCAATCATTAGTAACAGGAGTCATCCCGGAAGATTGGAAATTGGCAAATGTCGTGCCCATTCACAAGAAAGGTAGTAGGGAGGAATCGAGCAACTATAGACCAGTGAGTCTGACATCAATAGTAGGCAAATTAATGGAAACCCTATTAAAGGATAGGATTGTGGAACATCTTAAATCCCATGGATTGCAAGATGAAAAACAACATGGGTTTACTTCAGGGAGATCATGTCAAACAAATCTTATAGATTTTTTTGACTGGGTGACTAAAATAATAGACGGTGAAGGTGCAGTAGACATTGCATATCTAGATTTTAGTAAGGCTTTTGACACTGTCCCACATAGAAGACTTATCAATAAACTGCAGTCATTGAGCATGGACTCCCATATTGTTGAGTGGATTAGGCAGTGGCTGAGTGACAGACAACAGAGGGTTGTAGTCAATGGAGAACATTCAGAACAAGGTCATGTTACCAGTGGGGTACCTCAGGGATCTGTACTGGGACCAATTTTGTTTATATATATATAGTGATATTGCAAAAGGCCTCGATGGTAAGGTTTGTCTTTTTGCTGATGACACAAAGATATGTAACAGGGTTGATGTTCCTGGAGGGAAACGCCAAATGGAAAAGGATTTAGGAAAACTAGAAGAATGGTCAGAACTCTGGCAACTGAAATTTAATGTGGATAAGTGCAAGATAATGCACCTGGGGCGTAAAAACCCAAGGGCAGAATATAGAATATTTGACACAGTCCTGACTTCAGTATCTGAGGAAAGGGATTTAGGAGTAATTATTTCAGAAGACTTAAAGGTGGGAAGACAATGTAATAGAGCAGCACGAAATGCCAGCAGAATGCTTGGATGTATAGGGAGAGGTATAAGCAGTAGAAAGAGAGAAGTGCTTATGCCGCTGTACAGAACACTGGTGAGACCTCACTTGGAGTATTGTGCGCAGTACTGGAGGCCATATCTCCAGAAGGATATAGATACTCTAGAGAGATTTCAGAGAAGAGCTACTAAACTAGTACATGGATTGCAGGAAAAAAATTACCAGGAAAGGTTAAAGGACCTTAACATGTATAACTTGGAAGAAAGAAGAGACAGAGGGGATATGATAGAAACTTTTAAATACATAAAGGGAATCAACTCGGTAAAGGAGGAGAGCATATTTAAAAGAAGAAAAACTACCACAAGAGGACACAGTTTTAAATTAGAGGGGCAAAGGTTTAAAAGTAATATGAGGAAGTATTACTTTACTGAGAGAGTAGTGGATACATGGAATAACCTTCCTGCAGAAGTGGTAGCTGTAAATACAGTGAAGGAGTTTAAGCATGCATGGGATAGGCATAAGGCTATCCTTCATATAAGATAGGGCCAGGGACTATTCATAGGATTCAGATATATTGGGCAGACTAGATGGGCCAAATGGTTCTTATCTGCCGACACATTCTATGTTTCTATGTCCCAGACCCCCAACTGGTGGTCTGGAGTTGCGTTAGTCTGGCAGTATAACTTCACACATTCTGTCCACAGGACTTCTCACATCTGCCTTTGAGGAGAAACAAGGTCTATGTTTTCTCCCGAACATCCATACAGCCACTTTGGAAGAATGCCAGCCGCATACACTCCCGGATCCTTACAGTGCCTCTGGAGAGATGGAAAAACTGACTACTTCTGCCTGAATTTCCCGTGTCGCTGAGCAGAGGTAGTGAACCCTGTGTCAGATTGCCAGCACTTCTGTTGGGACTGTGCATAGGTAAAGACTGTTGGTACTCTGCTCCACTGCCAGTGCTTCAGCTGGGGTTGGGAGTTTCATTGTATCGGCCTGCTGCTGGGGAGAAAGGCTGCCTGTCCTGACTCCCTGGAGATCCAGGGGTGTTGTCAGTGCTGAGCAGAGACCAGTGGTGCCCTGCCTTGATGCCAGCTCTTCTGCTTGGAAGTAAAATTAAAATTTGTTGGCCTAGCATAAATCCTCCAGGGGCACAGATTGTTGTAGGCAGAGGCTAGCAGCACTCTGCCTTGATGCCAGCTTTTCTGCTGGAGACTCACTGAGTTGTCCATCCTCAGCAAAAAAAAGTCTATTAAGCCCCCATCTCTGAAGCTGGTGGCTGAGGATAGAGTTTTACTATCTCCTGTCCTTGGAACCCAAAATATGTTACCGGTTGATAGGCAGAGGCTAGCAGAGTTCTGCCCTGTTGCCAGTACTTCAGTTGGAAGCTCAGTAGACTTCTGTCACAATTGACTCTAGTATGAATGTGAGTTAAAGACCTTAGATTGTAAGCTCCATGAGGGCAGGGGACTGATGTGAATGTACAATATATATACAGTGCCTTGCGAAAGTATTCGGCCCCCTTGAACTTTGTGACCTTTTGCCACATTTCAGGCTTCAAACATAAAGATATAAAACTGTATTTTTTTGTGAAGAATCAACAACAAGTGGGACACAATCATGAAGTGGAACAAAATTTATTGGATATTTCAAACTTTTTTAACAAATAAAAAACTGAAAAATTGGGCGCCCCCTTAAGTTATTACTTTGTAGCGCCACCTTTTGCTGCGATTACAGCTGTAAGTCACTTGGGGTATGTCTCTATCAGTTTTGCACATCGAGAGACTGAAATTTTTGCCCATTCCTCCTTGCAAAACAGCTCGAGCTCAGTGAGGTTGGATGGATAGCGTTTGTGAACAGCAGTTTTCAGTTCTTTCCACAGATTCTGGATTGGATTCAGGTCTGGACTTTGACTTGGCCATTCTAACACCTGGATATGTTTATTTGTGAACCATTCCATTGTAGATTTTGCTTTATCTTTTGGATCATTGTCTTGTTGGAAGACAAATCTCCGTCCCAGTCTCCGGTCTTTTGCAGACTCCATCAGGTTTTCTTCCAGAATGGTCCTGTATTTGGCTCCATCCATCTTCCCATCAATTTTAACCATCTTCCCTGTCCCTGCTGAAGAAAAGCAGGCCCAAACCATGATGCTGCCACCACCATGTTTGACAGTGGGGATGGTGTGTTCAGGGTGATGAGCTGTGTTGCTTTTACGCCAAACATAACGTTTTGCATTGTTGCCAAAAAGTTAGATTTTGGTTTCATCTGACCAGAGCACCTTCTTCCACATGTTTGGTGTGTCTCCCAGGTGGCTTGTGGCAAACTTTAAACTATACTTTTTATGGATATTTTTAAGAAATGGCTTTCTTCTAGCCACTCTTCCATAAAGGCCAGATTTGTGCAGTATACGACTGATTGTTGTCCTATGGACAGAGTCTCCCACCTCAGCTGTAGATCTCTGCAGTTCATCCAGAGTGATCATGGGCCTCTTGGCTGCATCTCTGATCAGTCTTCTTCTTGTATGAGCTGAAAGTTTAGAGGAACGGCCAGGTCTTCGTAGATTTGCAGTGGTCTGATACTCCTTCCATTTCAATATTATCGCTTGCACAGTGCTCCTTGGGATTGTTTAAAGCTTGGAAAATCTTTTTGTATCCAAATCCGGCTTTAAACTTCTCCACAACAGTATCTTGGATCTGCCTGGTGTGTTCCTTGTTCTTCATGATGCTCTCTGCGCTTTAAACGGACCTCTGAGTCTATCACTGTGCAGGTGCATTTATACGGAGACTTGATTACACACAGGCGGATTCTATTTATCATCATTAGTCATTTAGGTCAACATTGGATCATTCAGAGATCCTCACTGAACTTCTGGAGAGAGTTTGCTGCACTGAAAGTAAAGGGGCTTAATAATTTTGCACGCCCAATTTTTCAGTTTTTTATTTGTTAACAAAGTTTGAAATATCCAATAAATTTCGTTCCACTTCATGATTGTGTCCCACTTGTTGTTGATTCTTCACAAAAAATTACAGTTTTATATCTTTATGTTTGAAGCCTGAAATGTGGCAAAAGGTCGCAAAGTTCAAGGGGGCCAAATACTTTCGCAAGGCACTGTATGTGAAGCACTGTGTAAAATTGACAGCACTATATAAGTACCTGTAATAAATAAATGAAAGAATCAAATATTCAATCTAAAAAAACAACGTCACTTTTGTGCAGACATCCTGGGCTAAAATAAGTTTTAACTACATTTGGTGGGGAGAAGCAATTTTAAAAGGCAAAATGCTGAATTCCTTTAAATAACATGCCTGGATGTGCCCTTAACCTGCCTGTGAAATGGTGCATATGTATGATGTATACAACCTACAACAGCAAAAATTACATTTAAAAAATCTTTAGTTTAAATTGCCAGTAAATGACAGCCTGGGGGTATTCCCTTAATCTCCCTTACCATCGATGAGGGTCTGCTAAAGATGGTAATGGAGACCCCCCCCCCCAAAAAAAAATACATACCAAACTTTTATCTGAGAATGCAGTCTGGCTGGTTATTAAAGGAGGGGGTGAGCATATGCCCCTCCACATTCCCTCAACGTGGGGAGGGAACCTTGTCTGGAGGATCCCTTAAAAAAGTACCTTGTCCTTGTGTTGATGAGGACAAGGGTCTCCTCCA
The DNA here is from genome assembly GCF_965119305.1 of Pelophylax lessonae. Lineage (NCBI taxonomy): Eukaryota > Metazoa > Chordata > Amphibia > Anura > Ranidae > Pelophylax > Pelophylax lessonae. The sequence continues at coordinate 429,232,535 of NC_138772.1, read as the reverse complement.
CACAAACCTGGTCTGGTGGTTACTCGGGGTTCTGACGATGAGAGAATTAACATAATTTAGGAACCCCAATTTAAAAAAAGGAGGCCCCCAGATATGTCCTGTTATGTTTTGTCTATGTTATGCCTGAACAATTAATTTAGTCAGTCAAACCAATCAAATCACAGTTCTCCAATATAAGAATAATTTAACTGACCTCATTAATTATTTTAAGTTGATTTTTTGGCCAAGCAGAATCCTTTAAGAACACAAACAATATCAATATGAGTACAGACTAAGCGATAGAAAGTTTGCCCTTGGGACTTTAAAAGAGGTGCGGCACGCCTAATGATGAGTGCAAGTTTATTGGGACATACAATGTCAACAAGTAAACATGGACAAGTACCATAATGTAAAACAGATTTGTGATGTTATACATAGTATATTATATATTCATAGTCGAGTACAGTATTCCATAGAACAATCCATGGAAGGTATGAAAATGCATCCTGCTAGCCAAAAGTAGACTAAGCGATCAACAACAAATTAATATTTATTACAATAAGTCACATACACACCATACAGTATATAACAGCTTGATTGTGATGTACATAGACACTACAATTTGGAATTGAGTTTTTAAAACTGTTTACTGTAAGGTGTATACCGATGAGACAAAAATGATTTTCCCCTCCTTTTAGATATCCAAACCAATTGGATAAAATTTGACAAATAATGATCTGCGTTTGACGAACTTGACCCGTTAACTCGCTAAAATAGAATTACAAGGTGAAAATTGCGAGTTAAATGAGTTGTGGGGTGTTAGGAGACATAATGGGTTAGCATATCAACCAGCATAAAATAACTGCTCACACAAAAAAAAAAATTAATAAGAAATTTGGAAAATATAGCTACTAGAGATGGGCCGAATGCCAGAACTCTCGAACATCGCAAAAGTTTGGACCCAATCCCCATTGAAGTCTAAGGGACCCGAATTTGAAAAATAAAAAGTTCCCATTTTGAAGGCTTATATGCAAAGTTGTTGGCCATAAACAGGGTATGGGGGGCCCAGGTAATGCCCTGTGGGACATGTATCTATGCAAACATTTACAAAAAAAAAAAAACTTTTTACAGGAGCAGTGATTTTATTGATGCTTAAAGTGAAACCATAAAAATGAAACATTTCTTTAACTGCTTAGCTACTGCTCCACACAGATATACTGCACCAGGGCAGCCACTTTGTGCCAGATCACATACCTAGTACGTGATCTGACACTTCCAGGTATGGGGCATGTGCGTGTGCTGCCAGGGACCCACTCCCGCTGTTATTGGACACAGCGGGAGCCATACAGCGGGTCCCACAGATGCAATGTCCACAGGGATCCGCTGATCATTCAGGAAAAAGGCAGACTGACTGCCAACATCCCGATATAGGATCAAAACAAAGTGACCCCCCTAGAAAATGGGACTTTACAGGTAGGCAAGACACAAATGTAATAAAAATGATATACAGAATATAATTATATTTACATTACCCCAGTCAAAGCACATCCCCCACAGATAGTAATCACTCCCAGGGAACAAAGTTAACCCTTTGATAGCCTTGGATGTTAACCCCTTCCCTGCCAGTGTCACTAGTACAGTAACAGTGCATATTTTTAAGCACTGATCAATGTTTTGGGGTCACTGGTCCCCAAAAAGTGTCAAAAGTGTCAGGTGTCCCATTTGTCCACCGCAATATCACAGTCCTGCATAAGCCGCTGATCCCCACCATTACTAGGAAAAAATAAATCAATAAAAATATACCATAGTTTGTAGCCGCTATAACTTTTGTGTATTGGGATTTTTTTTTTTATCAAAAATATATGGCAGAATATATATTGGCCTAAATTGATGAAGAAATTTGATTTTTTTTTACATTTATTTTATTGGGAATGTTTTATAGCAGAAAGTAAAAAATATTTGTTTTTTTTTCAAAATTGTCTGTCTTTTTTTGTATATAGTGCAAAAAACAAAAAAAAAAAAAATGTGAGATGAGGTGATCAAATACCACCAAAAGAAAGCTCTATTTGTGGAAAAAAAGACATACATTTTGTTTGAGTACAGTGTCACATGACCGAGCAATTGTCAGTTAAAGTAACGCAGCGCCGTATTGCAAACAAAATGGCCTGGTCATGAAGGGGGTAAACCTTCTGGAGCTGGAGTTGTTAAATACAGTGCCTGGGGGGTCCACTTAGTCTTCCCATAAAGTGGCGCATCTGTATCACATATAGAACCTGCTGCAGCAAAACTGCCATTTATAAAGAATAAAATGACATTTAAATTGCCAGCAATACAATACCCTTGCAGGCAGTACAAAAATGTTTAAAAAAAAAGCATGGGGGTCTCTCCTCCCAATCCTTACCAGACAAGAGCCTCTTTCCAACAACCGTGGGCTGTGATTATGGGGGTCTGAGAACAGGGGCTTATTGGCATCTGGAAGATCCCGGCCCCCTCCCTATGTAAATGAGTATGAAGTACATTGAACCCCTACCTATTCACCAAAAAAGTGTTGAAAATAAAGACAAGAGGCAGTTTGTGGCAATTCCTTTATTAAAAATTAAAAAATAATGCCCCCACCCGGTGTAGATCCATCGTCAATCATGACAACGAGGCCACCTCCAGACCCAAAAAAACAAAAATCTCAGCCCGTGACGATAGCTAACCATCCCACTGCAGGCTCCACCATTTGACAGTTCTCATAAAGGTAAGACGTCACCTGGTGGCACCGCCCCCATGTGAAATCACTGACCGGTGCATGCTGGGGCTAGCTTTTTATGAGGATTTGGTTAGTAACTATTTATATCTCTGCATTGTGCCCCCCTTCCTTCACTTTTTCTTGTGTGAAAGGATTTACTGGCCTTGCTATTCAACTATGTTTGTTTACCTGGAAGTTAGCTTGTTCTACTGTATGTTCTACAGTACTCCTACTTGTGTGATTTGGTATTATACACCATGACATTGTGTGGAATTAAATTTTTGCTCTGCCACTGCTGCTTGTTGTGTTGTTTTTACAAAATGTAATAAATGTTACCTGTTAAAAAAAAAAAAAAAGAATCAAGGACTAAGTATTAGAAGATTAAACTTAGTGCATCTTAAATCTATTATAGGTATGCCTACACCAATCAACACTAGATATTTCCATTTCTTGCTTCTTACTTCCAACTTGATTTCCTGCTTTACATAGCCTCCAATATCTGCTGCAGAGCTATCCAGCAAATAAAAAACTCTCTGGAACAGGGGACAGGCAAACATATATTAAGATTTTCAGTGAATCTTCTTTGTTAAAAATATAACAGGAGACTTTACAACATGAAATGGCTAAAATTATGTAAGTACATGAGCAACTATTTCCAAAAGACCTGAGGTCCGTTTTTTAAATTATTAATGAGTGAATAATTTTTTAAAAAATCTGAACAGATAACTTTGCTGTTAGCCTTTGCAGAGGTAATAAAGGTGCCCAACTAGATTGTTGCTGGTTTGGAAACAAATAGAATAATTGTTTCATTTACTGCATTAGCTGTCAGAAGTATTCGATAACTGCCCTAAAAAATTACTAGTACAGCTCCTAATTATGGTTACCATAAGTACATTATATCTTGCTTCGTGGTATAATGTGTTTTTTGTTCAACCTGAATATAAGATGAAAGAAGGATGTCTGATTATCTGTAGGACCGTTACTTTAATAGTCCTTATTTAGAACAATTCTATTCGCTGGAAACCCCGTTTGCTAATTTGTGTAAATAGCATGGCAATTTTCTCCTGAAACCACATCAAAGACAAGAAATGGGAACAAGAGAATTGTCTATCTATAGTGTAATGGAAGGGAGCTTCTGAGATTGTTTAACCATTTCTTGCTCCTGAGTCTTTCTCTTTTGGTTGATGCATATTACATGTGCACACAGAATCCCTATTTCCAATAACTGTATAAAATTAGACACAAACTGAGGTTTCCTCACTTTGAAATTATTAAAGAAGACTTTTACTGTAAAAGCGGGGACCAAAAAACTTAAAAAAAGGACTGGTCACATATATGTGGGCTTGCTGCAGTTGATCTTTTCCTCATTATTGAGATATACCTTCCAACTTTGGAACTTGATAAAGAGGAACACCTTGGGACAGAGAAGACATTCAACACACTCGATGGCAGAAATTAGCGTGGGCAAAATGTGCTGAATATTGAGCATGTTTTAAAGGAGCATGGTTAAATAGAGCCTGAGCCTGCATATTGTGTAGAATGTACATAGGAAGGGGGGGGGGGGGGGATTTACTAAAACTGGAACACTCAAAATCTGGTGCAGCTGTGCATGGAAGTCAATCAGCTTCTAACTTCAGATTGTTCAATTAAGCTTTGGCAATAAAACCTGGAAACTGATTGGTTTCTATGCAGAGCTGCACCAGATCGTGCACTCTCCAGTTTTAGTAAAATATCCCCATAGTCTGCAGTTCTTATACGCACAAACTAGTCTATATTTACTGTGCTTTGAGTAAAACAAAAAGCTAACACTTTTTCTAACCCCATCTTAAAAAAAAATAAATAAAAAAAATCATTAGTTGTGAACTACACAGCAACTATCAACTGTTGAGAAAATAAACACTATGGTCAGGACAATGTAATACATTACACAGTATATATAGTGCAGGGGTCAGGTCCACACAGCATATTACATAGCACATAGAGTGTAGAAATCAGGAAATACAATGCACAACATAGTATACAGTGTTCAGCAGTAAGGACTATGTTCAGGGATAAAATGCCCCAGTGCCAGTTGTGGGGAAAAGGGCCTGTGCAGGGAAAGAATGTTATGGGATCAGTAAAAAAATGCTCTGGGATCAGTTGGAAGAAACAATGCCCAGTGATCAGTGAGAAGAATAACTGCTAATCATTAGAGGTCACAAAAAAAAAATAGAGAAAAAGAAAAAAGTGGGGTTTTGTAGGCCAGAATGAGATGGGCAGAATATGAACAACGCAGCAGGTTTATTAAAACACATTTTTATTCATCAATATTTTCTCATAAAAAGGCATGTGCAAACATGCTCTGGAGACATACATACATATAACATTTGATAACTTAAAAACAAGAACACAAATAAGGATAACCAAGTGGCGGATCTCAACAAGAGAGATGGAAAATGGTCCCTGCGCAGCCAACGTGTTTCGCTTGGTTTTGCTTCTTCAGGGCTTAAGAGACCAAAAAACCGACTAGTGTTCCTTTGTGTGTAAAATCATGGAGCAGCCAGCAGAACCATAAGTCGACTTAGGTAGTATATAAGATGTAGATTTTATATAGCAATGCAATGATAATGGAATGGTGGATTATATCCTCTTAGTATTATATATGTATAAACCAAGTTTTGGGGGCGCATGTGCATATATATATATATATATAAGAGAGACGCACATGCAGTATAAGTATACGTTTGTAGTGCCCCAATACTATATCCAAACTAACATTAAATCACCATATCCACATCCATATATTTCATCCTTGTAAGGAGTTATATGTAGTTAGCCAGGCAGGTAGTTATTTAGATATTCTCAGGCAGGTAATCACTCCCTTTCTCATAGTGGAAAGGGAGGAGGGGCAGAGGATATCAGAGGGAGTAATGATAGGCTCCTCTCAGGAGACAGTCCTCTTATGTCCGTGCCGAATCATCTGCTGCTTCTCATCATTAGAGGTCATTGAGAGTCTGGAACTCGTATTCATTAAGAGAAAAAAATCACAGGATTTATAGTTAGTGGGAACAAAAAATGCCCAGCGTTAGTGTCTGGGGTAAAAATAATGTCCTGACGTTGTTTTTTAGAGGTGGGGGGTGGGGAATGCATTTTTATAAGTGTGGGGGGGAGGGGGTATTGGTGATCAGGGGGTGGGGAGTAGCATTAGTGTTCAGCAGTCAGGGAAACAGTTGTGCTGAGTACGTGGTAGGGGAACAGTGCCCAGCTGGGGGTGGAAGCAGAACAAGCTCTTAATGAGGGGTGAGGTTGGGGAGGGCTGTATTGCCCAACAGGAGTTAGGGGAGTAAAATAATGCCCAACAGAGGGTAAGGAAGAATGATATACGTAAAACAATTGGCGCTAACCAAAAAAGACCTGCGCGAATGGAGTGATATTTGACAACACAAATGTGAATAAATATGTGTAAATATATATAGATTATGGGAATTGCTTCCACACTGCGAGCCGCAATAATAAACGTAAAACGTGAACTGTGATAACAAAGGGTGAAAATTGCGCTCAGCAGTCACTGAAAAAAGTGCTTTAGTGCATAAATATTAGATATTAAAATGCAAATGAGATATTGTTTAACACAATAAATAATAAACGAACATTGGTGACTCATGTGGTTCAAAAAAGTCCTTAAGGTGCTCAGTGCAAACTGTGTCTTCAGCAGCAAGATTAGGTAATATGGGAACCTTCACCAAAAACACCTCCACCCAGTGGTAAGACAATATACCTCTTACCAGACAACGATGACCCCTTAATTATAGGGGGGTCAAAAACCGGCATTAATCTCCACATAGGCTCAAAATGTTCCTCAGCGCTGTCTCTGCTTAGAGGATATTGGTCCAGATGCCTTTAAGAAGCTTCGGATCTCCGAGCATCATAATGTAAAAGAACAAGGAAAACTCCAATGGTGTAATAACGTCATATATTGGGGTTTAATGATAGAATTGCACTTACATCAAAAGCAGTTTTTCAACGCCTGGAAGTACAATAAAGCTGATCGGGTGGATGGGACGCCGCTTCCGCATCTGCGCGCCACCTCACCGGAACTCTACGGTCTCACGTGTCCCAGGGACACGTGAGACCGTAGAGTTCCGGTGAGGTGGCGCGCAGATGCGGAAGCGGCGTCCCATCCACCCGATCAGCTTTATTGTACTTCCAGGCGTTGAAAAACTGCTTTTGATGTAAGTGCAATTCTATCATTAAACCCCAATATATGACGTTATTACACCATTGGAGTTTTCCTTGTTCTTTTACATTATGATGCTCGGAGATCCGAAGCTTCTTAAAGGCATCTGGACCAATATCCTCTAAGCAGAGACAGCGCTGAGGAACATTTTGAGCCTATGTGGAGATTAATGCCGGTTTTTGACCCCCTATAATTAAGGGGTCATCGTTGTCTGGTAAGAGGTATATTGTCTTACCACTGGGTGGAGGTGTTTTTGGTGAAGGTTCCCATATTACCTAATCTTGCTGCTGAAGACACAGTTTGCACTGAGCACCTTAAGGACTTTTTTGAACCACATGAGTCACCAATGTTCGTTTATTATTTATTGTGTTAAACAATATCTCATTTGCATTTTAATATCTAATATTTATGCACTAAAGCACTTTTTTCAGTGACTGCTGAGCGCAATTTTCACCCTTTGTTATCACAAGGAAGAATGATAGCATTCATCAAGAGATGGAGGAAACAATAATCCCCAGCAAGGGGCGAGTGAGAACAATAATGATCAGTAGGGATTTGAGGGAACTATAGTGGGCAGCAGGGTGGGGATCAAAAATAAGGCCTGGTCTTAACATTCTTTCCTTGAGTGCCTGATCCACTTTTCATAACCTCCATTGTCTTACTACTGGCCATATACTGTATTTAATATATTTAATAGAAGGTGAACCAGCCCTCAATTTTCATTTTTTAAGAATTCTATATAAGTGCACCTTAGGTGTTCAGATGGATGCTTTTTAATGCCAATGTTGCCATTTTATATGTTTCTTCTAAGAAAAAGTTTGAGTGTTTAATAGATACTGTAGGTTTAAATAACCGAATGGGGCATCCTTGGCGAGATCATTGTTTGAATGCCGCTGTCTGAACACCTGTCATAGCCTTCACAAGCATTCCCAACTTACCTGCTTAATTCATTATTTATTTTATATAGTTTGGAACATAACAACAGGAAACAGCTCATGTAGGGTTGAATACAAATTTCCAATGCAGACAGGAACAGGCACAAGAACTGTGGTAAGAAGTCCTTACTGCCAGAATCCCGGGAGATTTAACCACTTGCCGACTGCCAGCAGTACATATACTGCGTAAGGTTGGCTCTGTCCCATGAAACGGCGTAATTGTACATCACTTCGTGGGACCACTAGTGGGGGAACACAAACGCACCAAATGGCTACAACAGGAGCCAATCAGTGAGTCTGGTGGCCGCAATGTCTGCCGGACACCTGCGATCGCCCCCTGTGCAGACAGAATGTAAACACGGCAGACCGCTGTTCTGTCGGTAATGAACACAGGGATCCTGTGTTTCTCTTTCTTAGGAACACAGGTCTCTGTGTTCATTCAGCAAGCCCATCCCCACAGTTAGAAAGCACCCCCTAGGGACACATTTAACCCTTTGATCGCCCCTGGTGTTAACCCCTTCCCTGCCAGTAATTATTACAGTAACAGTGCATATTTTTAGCACTGATTACTGTAGTAATGTCACTGGTTCCCCTAAAAGTGCCAAAAAGGTCAGTTAGGTGCCCGACCTGTTCGCCCAAATGTCGCAGTCCTGCTAAAAATCGCTGATCGCCGCCATTACTAGTAAAAAAATAAATAAATAAATAAAAAGGACATAAATCTTTCCCCTAGTTTGTAGATGCGATAATTTCTGCGCAAGCCAATCAATATACACTTATTGGGATTTTTTTTTACCAAAAATATGTAACAGAATACATATTGGCCTAAAATGATGAAAAATTAGATTTTTACATTTTTATTACGAATGTTTTATAGCAGAAAGTAAAAAGTATTGTTTTTTTTTTTTTTTTCAGATGTGTCGCTCTTTTTTTGTTTATAGCGTAAAAAAATAAAAATCACAGAGGTGATCAAATACCACCAAAAGAAAGCTCTATTTGTGGGGGGAAAAAAGGACATCAATTTTATTTGGGTACAGCGTCGCACGACCGCGCAATTGTCAGTTTAAAGTAACGCATTGCCGTATCACAAATAATGGCCTGGTCATTAACTACCTCAATACTGGGCACTTAAACCCCCTTCCTTCCCAGACCAATTTTCAGCTTTTAGCGTTGTTGCATTTTGAATGACAATTGTGCGGTCATGCAACATTGTACCTAAACCAAATTTGTGTCATTTTTTCCCCACAAATAGAGCTTTCTTTTGGTGGTATTTGATCACCGCCAGTTTTTTTTTTTTTTGGTGCACAAATAAAAAAAGACCGAAAAGTTTGAAAAAAAAAAGTTTTTTTTGTTTAGGTTATAAAATTTTGTAAACAGATACGTTTTTTCCTGCACCGATGAGCACTGATGACGCCGCACTGACAGGCACTGATGAGGAGACACTGATGGGGTGGCACTGATGGGTGGCACTGATGGGGTGGCACTGATATGCAGCACTGATGGGCAATGATAGGTAGCACTGATATGCAGCACTGATGTGCTCTGATATGTGGCACTGATAGATAGCACTGATATGCAGCATTGGTGGGCACTGATAGGCAGCGCTGATGGGCACTGATAGGCAGCACTGATGGGCACTGATAGGCGGCACTGATGGGCACTGATAGACAGCACCGATGGGCACTGATGGGCACTGATAGGTGGCACTGATGGGCGGCACTGATCGGCACTGATGGGGGGCACTGATGGGCACTGATAGGCAGCACTGTTGGGCAATAATGGGCACTGGTGGGCGGCACTGATAGATGGCAATAACGGGCACTGGTGGGCAGCACTGATAGATGGCATTGGTGGGCAGCACTGATAGGGGGCACCACTGGCAGGCTCTCTGAGCCCTGTTTGCCATCCCTGGTGGCCATGGTGGGCATCCCTGGTGGTCATGGGTGGGCATCCCTGGTGGCTCTAGTGGCACCCCCTCCCCTCCAGGGCTGCACTGGTAATCAATGTTCTGATTACCAGCACAGACCCCCCCTAATTCCACCTTAACCTCCTCACATCCGCGCTACAGCCTATATACGGCTGCAGCGCGGACTCGAATTTTCGGGAGGCCGTTTTTAAACGGCCTCCAGTGACACGCCCCCCCGCGCGCTCCTGCAAGCGCGCAGCGGGGAGAATCTGTGTCGGCCGTGTCCCTTGGACACGGCCGATCACAGATCGTGGTGAATGGCCAATCACAGCGGCCATTCACCACGTGATCAAGCCGTCCAATGAGAGATGATCTCATATGTAAACATATGAGATCATCTCTCATCGCCGGCGCTCCTTCCTCACACAGACACTGCAGTGTGAGGAAGGAGGGGGAGCCGACAGCCGCTGGGGACACAGAGACATGTAATCAGGGCACTGATCACCAGTGCCCTGATTACTGAAGGTAAAAAAAACACACACATTGCCCCCCCATCAGTGCCCACAGTGCCCGCCATCAGTGCCCCCATCAATGCCCACAATCAGTGCCCATAGTGCTGCCAGTCAGTGCCCATCAGTGCCTGCTCATCTAGGCACTGATGAGCACTGACTGGCAGCACTATGGGCACTGAGTGTGGGCACTGATGGTGCTGCCCATCAGTGCTCATCAGTGCCGCCCATCAGTGCCACCCGTCAGTGTCCATCAGTGCCACCCGTTAGTGTCCATCAGTGCCGCCTATCAGTGCCCATCAGTGCCACCCGTCAGTGCCACCTCTCAGTACCCAGCAGTGCCACCTCTCAGTGCCCAGCAGTGCCGCCTATCAGTGCCGCCTATCAGTGCCGCCTATCAGTGCTCATCAGTGCGGCATATTAGTACCTCCTCATCAGTGCCCATAAGTGCCACCTCATCAGTGCCCATAAGTGCCACCTCATCAGTGCCCATAAGTGCAGCCTATCAGTGCCCATAAGTGCAGCCTATCAGTGCCCATCAGTGCCGCCTCATCAGCGCACATCAGTGAGGGAGAAAAATTTATTTTCAAAATTTACTCGCAGAAAATAAGAAAAACCTTTTTTTTTTTTCAAAATTTTCTGTCTTTTTTCTTTTTTTTTGTAAAAAATAAAAAACCCAGAGATGATTAAATACCACCAAAATAATGCTCTATTTGTGTGAAAAAAATGATAAAAATTTCATATGGGTACAGTGTAGCATGACCGCGCAATTGTCATTCAAAGTGTGCGAGCGCTGAAAGCTGAAAATTGGCCTGGTTGGGAAGGGTGTTTAAGTGCACAGAAGGCAAGTGGTTAAGATGTAGCAAACTGTTTTAGGTTATTGGATAATTTACCGGCCTTTTCTTTTTTTAACATCCTACTTATGTGAATCAGCAATTTACAATTAGTCTGGAAATAAAATTTTTATGGTGTGGAAATTCTCCCCCTAAGAGCTGAAATGAGATTGAAAGGTCAATAGTTCTATAAACCTCTATTATGTTCATGCTTTATTATCAGTGACCTGAACTGTTTTTATGTTTCCAGTCTCTATCAATCACTAGGTTTCAGTATTGCAGGTTTTTTTTTTTTTATATACAAAACTATTATACAGACAATGTCCTGTATCCTACAGGGACATTTAATGTAAAGAAATCCTACTGGAAACAAGTGGTGTTTTTAATGGAAAATATTTTCATCATAAGAGTTATAATTTAGTGATATTAAAAGCTACCTAAAGATCTTTTGCAGAAAAAAAAATAGCATTCTTGTGCAATTGATTTTATAGGCCACATCAATAGTTTCTTGTAGTCCTGAAAGCTAATACTTTTAACAAACCTAAAGGAGACCTAAACCTTTCATTTATTTCAACTTCTTATTATTGCTTAAGTCCATGTGTAATACAGTATAGTAGTAGAAGGTTTCTTATAATCACATAGAAAGTGCTCCAGGCTCTCTCTGGCTGTAGGCAGATCCAGCCAATAAGTGGCTTTGCCTGAACACAATTCCTGGCTAATGACAACAGATATTTTATTCCCAGTAATAGCTGGATCTAGAACCTGCATCTGAAGGGACCCAGGATTAGTAAGAACGAGAAAGGGGTTAAAAATAAAAATGATATTAATTTGGGTGTTTTATGCTGATGATGTTTGTAGAGCATGCTCCATGGAAGTGCAATCCTTATATTTTTATCACTGCATAGTTTAGTACGTTACTGAGAAAAGCATGTACATATCATACCCAGGACCTGTCATGCTTTTTCCAAGTCTGTGATTCACTAAGTAGCTCATGATGGGTAATATGTCAGACCTTGAACATACACCTTCAAACAAAAAGTCAAAAGCAGTAGCAGCCCCCTTATTTCTAACTGGAAAAAGTCCAATATCCAAGAGTTTGCAGTTTGTGTTTGTTCTTTAACTTATCCGGCTGTTCCTAAACACCCAATTACTAAATGCAGCAGTCAAACCAAGGCAGGGCAGGGTCCCCTAAGAAGAGTTACATTGTTTGAAGGATATGTAGCTAATAAAAGAAACAAAATTCTCCCTGGCTTCTGCAATAAAAAAATAAATTGCACACGGTTCCTTCCTAGGACTGGCACATTGCTTATTCATTCTGGTGTATAGATAGGAAGAAAAAACTTGTAGCGCAAACAGAAAATATATTTGTAGCCGCAGTATATGCCAAATGTCTATGTCTGGGAAAATGTCATTATAAATTCCATTGAAACATTCCACTGTATGAACGGCTGCAGCACTTCTTCAATGAGGGTATTGGAACCTCTATGAACTGAAAATACAAAATGAAAAAGAAGGCAAAGCCATCTAAGTGTATCTATTTAATAGTTAAAACATACAGTAATTTAAAGATTGCACTCACAAGATGTAGGGAATGTTCATGCACAACAACATCCTTCTCAGGAAACTTGTGGCTATAACACAGATCCAGGGGGATGGATTTGTCAGTTTCAGAACACTGCTGCGCCAAACAGAGTCACCGATGACTGTGTCTTTGGGAGTTGTACTGAATGGCTAAGTCAACAGGCAGCAGATTGTCCACAGTTCTCTGGGGAGCAAGGGTGAGTGTGTCCAGATATCACCACTAGACAAACTGACAGGCAGAGAGAGATGCAGCCAGGAGCTGTAACCAGGCTGGAACGCAAGGTGGGATCCGTGGTCTGAGGACGTCGGGCTGTGGCAATGTCATATGATGGGCGGCAAAATCTTTCGGAGCAGTCTCGCTTCTTCATCAAATTGATAAGAAGGGCAGGAGAATCTGAGCTGGATTTATAGAGTGCAAATTGGAGGAAAGGGGGAGGGGTTGGGAGGCCCAGGAGATCTATATTAAAGTAGAACTCAACACTACAATTTAGTACTAATAATAAAATACCTAAGTGTTATAGAGTATACTTAAAAAATAAGAAAATAAATTAAAAAAAGAAAATAACAATGATAATAAATTAATTTGAATGGATTCATAATTAAATTATAGAGTTGATCTCTATTAAAAGGGAATTATACACTACAATCTGATAATAATAATTTTTAGGGGAATCAAAAAAATAATAACCAGACTATGTCCAGGAAGCACTAAGACTCCTTTCTGATTCTTATACATATTGCAAACTTCAGAAGGATCCCACAGATCTTTACGTGAATGAAATAAAAATTCTTATTGAAGAAGCCCGAATCACACAACTTGTTAATAAAAAGTATTTTTTAACAGATCCCATATTTTTAATATTTGCCCAAGATACATAAGGACCCTGTTCATCCACCTGGCCAACTCATCACTGCCTCTATGGGGAGCATCACCAATTGTCTCTCACAATATATAGATCATTTTTTACAACCCCTGGTCAAAGAACTTCCATTCTATATCAGAGATTCAGGTCACCTTATTGATGTCCCAAAAAATTATACATGAGTATCGAATTATAGCTGGGTCTCATTGGCTGGTACTTCCTTATACACCTCCATCCCCCACCATATAGGTCTACAAGCTGTACAATACTTTCTTGTTCATCATTCAGACGTCAACTATAGACAGATCCAGTTCATCATCGAGTCCACTCAGTACTGCCTTGAACACAATTATTTTGTTTACAATGAGAAATACTACCTTCAGATTAATGGCACCGCCATGGGAGCCTCGTTTGCCCCAGTTATGCGAACTTAACGATGGGGTCATGGGAGTTACAGTACTTTCACTAACAATCATTACTCAATATCATTGCCATCATAATTGGATGGAGAGAATCTCCAAAAAGCATTGGGAAAAACTCCTACAAGATCCTATTCTATAGCAGGTTCTACCAACCAAAATTTACCTATCGAAAAGCACGTAAAATTAAAAGCCAAATTGCCCCAAGTAAATTGAAGATGAAAAAACTGGGCCCCAAGAAGAGAGGTCTCTTCTCCAACCTGGTGGGCATGCTCAAATGTCACAAGAAAAAATGTTTATCTATGTCCCATGTCCCCTATGTATACCTATGCCTAGGTCCCCAATGGTCTTAAGTCCTTTAAGGTCGATGACAAACATTATCCAAATGGAAAGCTTTTTTACGTGCTCCTAAGATGTTGTCATCTATGACCTTAGGTGTTTCTGTGGTTTGCTCCATATAGGCAGGACCATTAGGACCCTGAGGACTAGATTTGGTGAATAAAGGAGAGCCATAGAACAAGGAGAAAAAGATAGAAATAAAAAATACAGAGTAAATATTTTCGAGAAGTACATGCCTAATCCACTGAGGGGATAACAGTATGGATTGTATAACAAATCCCCAATACCCTCCAGATAGCAGAAAGGTATAAAAAACTATGCGAACGAGAAACTTATTGGATTTTCTCTTTAAGCACCACAGTCCCTAAGGGGCTAAATGAGGAAATAGAAACACATAAGATATTATAAAAAATCAAGGTAACAGCATTATTAGTATTATATACAAATAGTTCATTAAATATTTTCTCTCACCCCGCCCCTAATGTAAGGTGCCTTCCAATACATCTGCGTCCAAAACCATTATCTTGTATGCACAGATATGGGTGTGTGCGCATTAGTGCAGGTTGTTGTGAGAATTTACACACCTGTATACTTGCATATATGTATACACACTATGTAATTTTCGTTACATTTATTAATTCTCTATATTGGCCATTTATTGTACATTCCATCCAGTGTATAATTTATTCTACTTTATTATTATTTTTTTTATTTCTACTTTTTACATTTTATCTCATTCCCCTTCCCATCCCTGCTGTAAGTTTGTCCAGTGGTGAAATCTGAACACTCTCACCCTTGCTCCCCAGGGAAATGTGGGCATTCTGCTGCCTGCTGACTTAGCCATCCAGTACAACCCTCACTGACACAGTCATCAGTGACTCTGTTTGGCACAGCGGTGATCTGAAACTGACTAATCCATCCCTCTGGATCCATGTTATAGCCACCAGTTTTGCATGAACATTCCCTGCTTCTTGTGAGTGCAATCTTTTAATTAATGCATGTTTTAACTATTAAATAGATACACATAGATGGCTGTGCCTTATTTTTCATTTTGTATTTAGCATTCAAACAATGCATCAAATGCAGATAAACACTGTGTTAGTTTTAAGTAAGCTAGGCAATAATTAGGGTTTCTTGTGAATGGGGGTACAGTGCACGATTTGCATTTTTTTTTTGGAGGATGGGTGAGGGGAAAATGATCCTTCTAATTAAAATTAAGTACTTTAATTGTTCAGCGGAGGTTTTTCTTTCCTGTTGGATAAGGTACTGTAATGTCAGATGGGATCTCTTTTAATTACACTGCATGGCACCTAAAGTAATGCATTTAATGTTTACTTTTCAGAATAGCAATCATGTAGCATGCTTGGTGACCAAAGCAATGAAATGTCTGGACAGGCCAGCAGCTTTCACAGGTACATAGGGTAGGATGAGCTCTAAATGTGTCTCCACAGATTGGTGTCTTTTCTTACATACAGCTCTTCTTAAAAATATAAAAAATAAATACATAGAGATAAACAGGTATTTTATAGTTAAGCCATTGCTAATTTTGATACTCTTTTTTAAAATTCCAAAGTGTAAAATGTAATATTATTTCAAAGTCGAAGAAGAAAGCCATATATAAATCCAATGTTGCAATATGTTCTTCTTACTGTATATTATACAGAATTGATCTTTTATTATGGAAGTGGGAGTTCCTCTACCCTTTGACTACCTATAAAGCAGCACTGCAGCATAAGTCTTCGCCTGACACATATAGATATAAAATAGGACCAGAAATCACTTCAAAGCAATTCTGTGCAATGAAATTCAAATACTGAAACTTTTTTAAATAATTCATTTCTGATTCACTTTTCATGTTCACATTGAGCCATGAAATGTATCTAAGTTCAACATGTTTAGACAGTCAAATGAGTCAGTCATTGCCTTTCCAATTTGCAAGATGAAAATAGACAGCTTTTGCAAGACATAAGTCTATAAAAATTAGGCTGAGAGGGAGATAGTGATTATGCCACTGTACTGTTGTTGAATTGCAAAAATAAATTAACTGAGCCAACTGATCAGGAATATATGAACATAGAGCATTTTTGAAGAGGATAATAAAGCTGCTTATTGGATTTAAAGTTGCCAAGACTTTTAAAGGTAATATAATTTGGGGGTTACATTAAATATATGAAAGCATTTAAAAAACAGGCATCCATGAATATTTGGTTTTGCATATAGATCAGATCTGTGTATTGGACTGTCATTTGTTGATGGCATTGTGGCACACACAAGCTAAAGGATAGAGACCTCTTCATATACAGAACCTATTTTAAAAACTTACTTTGTTTAGTTTACTGAACTCTATTTATTACATAGTAAATTAAGAAACATGTGCATATTGTAGGGTTTCAATGAGAAATCAAATTGACCAGCTAATTAGGTACCTGAACTCTCTGTGGCCTCAATAACTAAGGTTTGCTTTTGGACCCCAGTCTGTTCAGTTACTAGGATATTACCATGCTCTCTTTTGTATTACAACTGAGAATATTATTAAGGAAATCATGTAAGGAAATTACTTACTCTAATTTCATTATTGATGTTACCATTACTATCTCATGCAGTAGCGAACTCCACTGCTTAAAGGAATTATTTTGTATTTTTATCCATCCAGCAGATTGCATTCATTGAATTTTTTTACATGCTTTACATGCTTCAGCAGCCAATAGCTCAATAGTTCAAGGTGAAATTTTCACAAAGCATTAAATGGGTCAAGACCATGACTTATTCACCTCACTTACCCAGGCTCTGTATGGCTTCATAGTAGGTTTTAATCAGAGACTAATGTACCTAAAAGAAAACAAACTCTGTTGTGATTTCCATTTAAAAAAGCTATAGTGCTTTGTATTAAATGATTATTAGTAAATCAAAGATATATACAACATATAACCTTAGGTTTAAAAAGCTAACTTAAAAAACTTAGGAAACTTAAAATCTGTAAGATTAAAGGGACCTTAAACCACTTTAGTTTCACTTTATCCACTCTTATTGTTATGCTGAATCCGAGCTGAAAATGATAGGATGTCACTGCTTGCCTATTCAGTGTGTGTCCATATGAAGGAGAACCCTATCACTCTGGACTCATTTCATACACTTTATTTGGATTACGCAAATGGGACAGTAATGTTTGTCAGGAATGTGTCTCGAGAAAGATGAAGACTGTCCCTGACCTGTTTGATTCTGAATATGTTCATTTAAAGAACTATTCACCTTGGCCTCTGTTCCATGTTCTTTGGTATTGGAGACGGACAGTCTATCCCTGGTGGTCTTCCTGTTGTTTGTATATTAAGGTGTGCTGTGTGTCTCCTTGTTAATTGCTAATGAACTTCTGTCCAGAGGGCTAGATAATTGGTTCAGACTGATTCTCTTTCTGTACACAATCTCATCTACGTGATAATGTAATCGGGGCCCTGACCTGGTCAGGAGGTAGGGGGGGGGATGTATCCCTGTGTTGTATATATAGTGTGTGAGACTGTTAATAAAATATCTTTTACCCAGCATTAAGCCTTGACTCATGTATGGGGGGTGTTATGCTATGCCAGTGTTATTTCACCTAGATGGATTATTTGCTGTTCTGAAAAAGGGGAACCCGTGACGGTGAGAGGGGTCAGTTCATCACAGTCCATATTTACACAGCTGACACGGATGGACCCATGATGGCTCTTTGGGCAGTAGGTGAATGGACTTGTGTCTAGTTACATCAGGCTACCTCTGGCTAGTCAAGTTTAGGTCCAGAAAAGCAGAAATGAACACAGGTCCATTTACACCCACCTGTCCATAGAGCTGCATGTTGCTTCCAATCCGGTCTACCTGAAAAACAGACACGTGGACCTGATCAGAATGCCTGCATCAAAGAGACCTAACAAGTTTCTAATGGGCAATTTACTCTAATGCTAGAGGGATGTCTCCTGTTGTCACTTCAGAACAGGAAATTAAGGACATGGGTTAAACTCAAAAACATTGCAATACGTGGCTTCTTTCTAATTTTCTCACCAGTACTCTTTTTATTTGCTCTCCTGTTCATTTTCTATTATGCAAAATAGCAACATGTTTCTTTGCTTTAGAGTTAAGGAAATTTCATGTTTTCTCATGAGATAATTACTGTATGTTTCAAAACACTCTTTCTTTTGTACCTATTGTGCTGTGCCATTGTTTTTTAAACCAGAATAAAGCATACTGAGTAATAAAAGATGTTTTCTATGTTACATGCTTTGTGTATATTGAAACATTGTTCTCTTTCCCTTTGTGCTTTGGGAATGGGAATCTTTACCCTGAATACACCAAGAAGAATATACTGTACTATGCCATCCTGCAAACACATGTTTTTAAAGTTCCATTCCAGTTATGACTCGGAGAAGGAACAATAAAGGAAAATGCTGAACAGCCCTTATATAAGTTGACTCCCTTGCCAGTAACTAGTATATTTTTGATAATTTTGTATGTGTGGCCTTTCTTTTTCAGAATCCTTATTTTTTTTAGGATGTGTGCGTATTTCTCTTCTCAAGCAGGAATTAATTGTTGATAGTAGAATACATATGTATTTGTTTGTTTACTATGAACACTGACAATGTGGTTATAATTTGGACTGGGGAGGAAGAAAGGGGTTATTTATTTTACCCTTTCTATGCTCGATGTAACCCCATGGCGGTTCTTTGCTCTGTTTAAAAAAAAATTAAAAGTCAGCACTTTTAAAAAAAGGACACTCATAGATCTAAATCTTCAGTGGATTGACAAACTACTAAAAAATGGCGACCCCAAATCTTTTGCTGAGCTGAACTCATCACATAATCTCCCCTCCTCTGAAATATACACATATTTTCGAATAACCAAATTTCTCAAATCCAACCCTATCCCGACGTATGAAATTCCCTCTTCAAAATATGCTTTTTTTATCTCCTATACTCCCAGACCCAAGGGCATATCTCTCCTATATGATGCACTTCAAGGCAAAACCATTTTCTGCAAGTCTAGCCCCATCTTGCACTGGGAAGCAGATTTGCAGAAAACATATACATCGGAACAATGGCTCCAAGCAATCAAATACACCTTCAATATCACAAACTGTACAAATCATTGGGAACTATCTAAAAAAATAATATATAGATGGTATCTTACACCATACAGACTGGAACTATTCTACCCTACACAATCACTTCTATGCTGGAGGAACTGTAGACAAACAAATAACTTATACCACATTTTATGGTCTTGCAAAGCCCTAACAAGTTTTTGGATAAAGGTATTTGGCTTAATCTCCTCGCTTACGGGGGTTTTATCTCTGCCCAGCCCTGACCTAGCTCTACTTAAATTTGGACATAGAAAAATTTCCACCCTTATATCGCCCAATAGTTGCACACATAATGCTAGCATCTAGAACAATTATCACTAGATATTGGAAATCAGATAAGGCCCCCCAATTTGTCAGAAGTGGTGATGACTATAAATATCACACATGGCTATGAGAAATCCCTAGCCACACGATCGGAAACACTGGACAACTTTAATAAACTATGGAAACCATGGTTACCATGGGTTAAGTCTCAATATTTGACTGTTGCAAACTCCAAATACTATCTGTACAACAAATTGATACTGTGCTTATTAGACTATATATTTCAATCTTGTTTATATGCTTCTATGTTTTGTTATTTTTCTGTTTGTATCCATACGAATTAAGTACTGTTACTGTAGTGAACACACTAGATGTCCTAGATATACCATATTCAATTGAGGAGAACCTTATATGATATATAATTCTATGTCTCACGAAAACTTCAATGCATCCTAACCTTTTAAAATTTCAATAAAAATTAAGTTGATAATAAAAGGACACTCATCTGTTCAGGGGTCCAATGCTGTGCTCACCCGAACCGCTCTTTGCCAGTCTTTGGGTACCCGGCATCTGCATGTTTACTGTGAGCAGCCGGCTGTGATTCCTTGTAGCTTCACAGCCAGCTGCCCATTGTGCATGCCTTCTGGGACCTTTGACGTGTCAGAGCAGTTTATGGGTGGGGAAGGGAGAACTTCTGGTGGATTTCTTCAGCTATCTGACCAGAGGTGGGAACAGGTAGCTGTAAAAAACAGGTATCCAGTCCCCTCTCCCCAAAAAAGTGCCAAAAACAGAGTTCAGGGTGAAGTTTTGCTTTTAGAAAGGTGCACCGCAGCACCCGAAACACTGATAAAAAGTATTTTTACATTTACTGACTGTAAGCGAGGAATTTCAGGCCTTTTACACTGAGTGGTGACATGACTTCAACAAGATTTCACATGCATCTGTAGTATTATTCATATACTTAAATAGTATACTTGAAATGTATAAGGATTAGTGAAAACACCCTTATATTACCTAAATTCAGGATTAAAGTAACCCTCCCTACATACCATTCCTCTCACCCCTTCTTTCTGATTGCTGGGTTTAAAAAAAAAAAAAGAAAAACTTTCTAAATCCCAGTTTTCATTTCCGTTAAACCTCAGTCACATAATAATCCAGTAGCTGATGCTTTTCTGCTCTTTTTAATTCCTGTATTGGTCATTCTTCTTGATGTTTTTGTTACTGCCTAAGTGACGTGGACATTTCCCATTGGCTGGCCAGTGAATGGGTCCTCTGAGTATTCAAGAGAGTATTAATGTTGGATAAAGGGGCATAAAGGGGATTAATATGTGACATGGGCCTAGCGGTTCCTACAGGTGGAAACAGCATCAGCAAAAGACCTAGATCAGGGGACTCAAGCAAGTATAGCGGACTTCACCAGGTATGGGAAACCTAAATAAAATGTCAACTCCACATTTCATATTCCTGATATGTGTCCGCTGTACTATATACATGTATAAAAAGGTATCCTGTTCTCTTTGTATTGCTTCCTTTGTGTGAAATACCTGGTGTTCCTGCCAGTCCCTCTGCTTTCCTATTAAAAATTGACCACACTAGGCATGAGAGCTCAGCATGGTCAGTTCTCTAGATGTGCTAGTGTGACTAATTCGTGGGAAAAAAATAATTGGTCTTTAATCCCCACATACTTTGGACATACTACTGACCATGGCACTTTTTACCCAGGCTGTAGCTGCTTTCTAAAGAAAATGAATTGTAAGAATTTGCACACCTCTTGTTTTGATGCATCTGGAATTTACTTATCAGGCTTAAACTAAAAGTATAATTGGGTTTTCCAGTAAAAACTGCAAAAATTAATAACGATGTGCTCAGTAAAGATACAGTATACTTCACTATTAAGGCAGATATTGTCTAGATCTAGAATGATGCCTTTTCATAAACAGTTACACCCTTTGTAAACTGCTGATCAGAGTGCATCGTTTTCTAGAGGCCCCTGTCATAGGCACTATCCTACTATACTAATCAGTCTGTCTATTGAAGTTCTATGCTCTACTTCCAATATTGAAAATAGGATTTCTTTAGTTAGCTTGCATACTTTTTAATTAAAACCACTTTTTTATTGGAACACAGCTATATGGCTCAGCCTTGCGCAATCCAGCTATTATTTACATGTAGTGCATGACATTAAAGCAAGAACAAATTAATCCACTCGGGTACCAAAGCCTTTTCTTCCTCCTCGACTGGAGCAAAGCTTACATAAAAAGATAATTGTTCTATTTTATAACCTTCATTAAAAATGCATACGTACTAATGTTAACCAAATTATATTGAAGTTACATAAATGCAGTTTAACATTGCAAGACGTGGATGCAATTAAACTAATGCATCATTGAGCCTAATACTAGTTGTTTTGTAAATTATAATGATGATGCACAAACTCAACTATATATTTAAAAATAAATGTGTTCCTAATAATTAAAATGTTTTTTTAATTTAAACAAAAAAGCCAATAAAAAATATTACATTACTCATCTGAGAGAGAATTAAAACATATATAGTAATAAATCTTCTGTAATTTTACTGTAGCAGTAATTTTCTTATAATTACTGTCAAGAATTTGTTGACCATCATTTCACTTGCAATGCACTACTATTGTACTGCAAAGGAGGTGATGATTGATAGCCAGTGGGTAGATCTCTCAGGAAAATAAGACTGAAATAGCACAAAAGATGTTACCCCAAGGGCCCATTCAGATAGTTATGCTGTGTTGTCCTGTGTTACTGCACATACCTTAACTACTTTACGACCGCTCACATTGACACTACTGCGGCAATGTGGCACGATCCCATCCAGCGGCGTAGACCTACGTCGCTTGACTCCTCCCCTTGTGGGCGCCGGAGGCTCGCTCCCGCTGTATTCAGTTTCAGTTCAGCGGGAGTCGGGCCAGGGGAGGAGCAGCGGTGATCACCGCTGCTCTTCCCCGATCGTCGGGGATCGAGTGTGGAGATCCGCCCGCTTGTGTAAACAAAGCGGGCAGATCTCCTAAGTGATAGGCATATATATAGCATAGCTGAACCTGCGATCTGTCCCTGTGTCACACAGTCCCCTCCCCCCACACACGTCAGTAAGCACCAGGTATACATTAACCCCTTAATCCCCAATAAAAATTAACCCCTTCCCTGCCAGTGTCATTTTTACAGCAACAGTGCATATTTATAGCACTGATTACTGTAGTAATGTCACTGGTACCCCCAAAAGTTTCAAAAATGTCAGTCAAGGGTCCGATCTGTCCGCTGCAATGTCGCAGTCCCGCAAAAAAAATCGCAGATCGCCGCCAGATCGCCGCCATTACTAGTTAAAAAAAAAAACAATAAAAATGACATAAATTTCCCGTAGTTAGTAGCTGCGATAACTTTTGCGCAAACCAATCAAAATACGCTTATTGCGATTTTTTTTACCAAAAATATGTAGCAGAAAATAAATTGGCAAAAAAAGTTAAAACATATAGATTTTTACATTTTTTTGGGGGGAATTTCATATAAAAAAATTTGAAAAATATTGTTATTTTTTCAAAATTGTCGCTCTTTTTTTGTATATAGCGCAAAAAGTAAAAATTGCACAGGTGATCAAATACCACCAAAAGAAAGCTTTTATTTAATTTGGGTACAGCATCGCACGACCGCGCAATTGTCCGTTAAAGTAACGCAGTGCCGAATCTCAAAATATGGCCTGGTCAGGAAGGGGGTAAAATCTTCTGGTCTTAAAGCGGTTAAAAATACGCTCATTGAGAATTTTTTTGTCAAAGACATGTAGCTTAATACATTTTGGCATAAATATATGACAAAAATTGAATATATTGGATATTTTTTAACTGTCAAAGTAGAAAAATATTGTTATTTTTTTCAAAATTGTCGCATTTTTTTATTAATATCGCAAAAAATGAAAAGCGCAGAGGCGATCAAATACCACCAAAAGAAAGCTCTGTTTGTGGGGAAAAAAAGGACGTAAATTTCGTTTGGGTACGGCGTTGCCAGTTAAAGTCGCACAGTGCCGAATCGCAAAAAGTGGCCTGGACGTAAGACAGCAAAATCCTCCGGTGGTAAAGTGGTTAAAGTGTGGTATTTTGCATTTTGCATTGCAGCAATGCACCAGAATGCAGGTTCTAATAAACCTGCATCATTTTTTTCTGACCTAGCACACCACACTGGTTCACATCTGTATGTTGTTCTGCTCCAAAACACACATGTAGTCAGCTGCATCAGCAAGGCATGTTGCAGTGCTATTCAAAGTGATTGGTGCTACAGTATAATGCAGTCCATTTCAAGCTGCGTTACCATGCTGTAAAAGGAAATGTGGCATATATTACTGCAAAACACAGATGTGAGTCCAACCAAAAGTTGTGCCTAAAAGGGTGTGTAAACTTAATGAGTCAATTCAGACAAACACATAGCAACACATTCACTTTGCTTTAAACTTTGGCAGTTAACATGGACTTCACCTGCGGTTTTCAGACTGCAGTTGATGTTGCAAACGTGTTCAATGGACATTGCACCCATTAACAGAACCCTGATGATAAACTTAATCAAATTAGGAAACAATTACATTTACAGCCAGAGACTCACATGGTCTTCTGCTGATCATATATGTATGTGTATAAACCCAGATGGGTATATAGGGCAAATTTTTGGTATGCACATTTTTACACCTAGAACCTTTATGTTACAATTTTTGTATACTTAATACCTTTTACAAGCAATTTGAAAACATAGCTTTTGCATAGTATAGTTTGGGAAGCAAAAGGTTATTATACCCATTAGTATTGTAGTAAGATTGGCCCAAATTATCTAGTATAATCATATAATATATGCTATTGTGTTATTGAAAGTCTATAAGTAACAAAAATGTAAAACTTGATCCATGATAGTACATATAAAACCCTTAAAGCAAAACAGGGTTTAGTAATACTCATATATTGAAAAACGTCACTAAAACTTTGAGTTTCTGTGCAGTTTTGACTAATTAATGTTATATTCTCAAACCCCTTCTTATAAAAGTAGAGGTAGCACTAAGGGGCCCTCTTTTTTGCAGAGAGCAGATATCACTATGAACTCTTATTCCCACCACAGTATTTCTGCATTACTGCGTCCACATTTTTGAAACAATTCATAAAATCAAGGCCACGGTGTGGAGCTTGCTGTGGCCCACTGAGTTTTCTCCACATCCCGCTGTAGAAAACACTCCATAAATGGAGAAGAGTGTGGTCACATAACTTTGACAGGTCAGTCAACTGAGCTCTCAACCAAGAAAGAATATTTGATGCTAAAGATTTTTTTCAGCAAGTTTTAGCTCTGCAAAAATGAAAAGATTGGGGAAATAGGTATAGGTAAGTATTATGCCTTTCCTTTCCAAGTAGGACTTTTTTATTGTTACTATAGAATCACCGTTTAAACCCGAAGTAAACACAATAATTGGAAGAATGCACAATAATGACAATGTTTCCTAAACATCACATTCTCTTGTTTTCAACGATCATAACAAAAATGCAGAAAAACATTGAAATATCCCATAAATGTAAACTTTCAGCCACTCATCTCTTTGTTTGCATTAATATTTTATCACACGTTGAGATGAGGTGAAGAGTTTGACGTCTATTCAGATAATGTTAACATGAAAATGAAATATACACACAGCAGCCAAGTAAATGAGATTCCTAATGACATTTCTTTTGCTATTCTGCAGAGTAATTCTGGCAGGTTTACTAATTAAAAACATGCTAAAGGATTGTTTCTTACTGCGCTTCTTGGCGTCATCTTTAAAAAGATTAAGTAACTCACCTTGTAATTTGTCCCCTGAGACCTCTCCAGACCTCAGAGTTAGTGCTATGTAAATAATGCTATCAATATTGATCTAGCACAATAGAATAAGTGGACGTTCTGCAATACCAGCAAGAAGCAAATCTGAAAGTGAGTTGGAAAGATATGGTATAATAGGTTTTAAGCTGCATGGAAAACACTCAACAGGGTCCTAAAAATAATTGAAAATCACAGAAAAAATATTATAGAGGGATTTAATTCAATACAATAATGAATCATGGACTATCATAATAACCAATGAACAAAGACAAATTTACAAAGGGGCAGTAAGGGTGCCAACACTGGTACAACAAATGAAGACATTGGTAGATAGTCTCTCATACATCAAGGTGCAAGGAATGAAGATATAGGTGTAAGATGGCCATATTTGTGCATGTATGAAGTTAATTTACAGTTCCTTCTGTTATACCCTGTATAAATGGTCATCAGGGCATTTCATATGGACAGTCAAGAAGTAGTGAACTCTAATATATATGGATAAAAGGAGAATACCTTAAAAAACTTCTCCTGGAATCTAAAACTGACCATCCAAACATGATGCAGATTTGTCATTTGTTTTACAAATAAAACCATATAAATACAATGATAAGAGCAGAAATAGGGCACAGGAGTGTGTTAGTAATACAAAATGTTTCAGCATATCCCCCTTTCTCAAGCTTCTGAAATGCAGCATGCTCTGAAACACATTGCCTGCCTGGCCAGCTCTCTCCTCTCTATGTGTGCTCCCAGTGGCCGCTGACGCCACTCCCCATCACTGACAGTACAGGATCCAGTGGGTTCATAAGCAGAGAAATTTTGACAGATCATCAGCAGACTACAAATTGTAGGACTGCCTCACTGCCTTTACTGTGGAGCTGTGGGGAATCGCCCTTGCCAATATACTTTTACTACATGTGAATAGATACTACTTTTTATTCATTTTTTTTTACTAACACACTCCTGCACCCTGTTTCTGCTCTTATAATTTGCAAAAGCTGAATTATCACTGATCCTCTCCAAGGTGATGCAGGATGTGTGTCTTTGTTAACTCTTGATGGCTGCACATACAGTATATCCTAAATGGACTACATATAATTAGGGTTGAGCGAACACCTGGATGTTCGGGTTCGGCGGGTCCGGCCGAACTTGAAAAAAAAGCCCAGGTTCGTGACCCAGACTTAACCCGAACTTTACCCCGATCCCGAACCCCATTGAAGTCAATGGAGACCCAAACTTCTGAGCACTAAAATGGCTCTAAAACAAACATGGAAAGGGCTAGAGGGCAGCAAAATCATCTTAAGAGCATGGCAAGTGCTCTGCAAACAAATGTGGATAGGGAAATAACTTAAAATAACATAAAAAACAGAAAAATAAAAAATAATCATCTTGAATGATGTAGGAGGAGGACAAGGCCCATATGGAGTAGGAGGTTGAGGTGGCGGTGGATATGGCGGTGTAGGTGGAAGCGGCGGCGGCGGTGGAGGAGGAGGACGAGGCTCATATGGAGTAGGAGGTTGAGGTGGCAGTGGATGTGGCAGTGTAGGTGGAAGCGGCTGTGGGGGAGGACGAGATAGCCAACACTGGTTTTTGTTTTTAATTTTATTTCTTTTTAAATTAGGGTACACCCCAAAAGAGTGAGAAAGATCAAAAATACAACAACGGCTGGGTAAGGCCGGTATACATGTCTATTCTGCACAAGGTACGGACAAGTCCTGTGGGATCCATGCCTGGTTCATTTTAATGAATGTGAGCTTGTCCACATTGGCTCTGGACAGGCAGCTGCGCTTGTCTGTGATAACACCCCCAGCCGTGCTAAATACACTTTCAGATAATACACTGGCTGCAGAGCAGGCCAGCACCTCCAAGCCATAAAGGGCAAGCTCAGGCCATGTGCCCAATTTGGAGACCTAAAAGTTGAATGGGGCAGACCCGTCATTCAGTACGTGTATAGTACGTAAGGAACGGTAAGGAACTGTATATGGTATATGGTAAGGAAAGGTGATGGCAGTGGGGAGGCTTTTTTCCCCCTTATGGGTTGAATCTGGCCTTGGAAAAGGCACAGTATGTGTCCCTAGTTGTAGGCCGGGCTCTCTCAAAGCTGTCTAAGTTCTGAGGCCTTCTGGTAGGGACGGGGCTGCACTGGTCTTGCCAGGGACCAGGATTCTGAAAAGCCTGTGGTGTATGTGCCCCTGGAGTAGCAGTCCAGGGGTGCCATAATTCACGGTGGATGGCAACACTATGAGTATGGCACCAAGGACACTGCACTTCCTACACATGTTTTTCACACCTGCCTCTAGGGCCGGGCCTTTTGGTCAGGAGTCAGGACCAGAGGAATTTTTTATTCCTGGCCGAAGGGCCTGCCATAATATTGCAACGTGGCACTAACCTTGCACTTCTCCACTATCCCTTTCCCCACTTTTATGTGGTGTGTGTCTCACGTTTTGTGTTTTTTATTGTGGCGGTACACTTTATTTTGCACAGCGTGATTAGTAGGGTGTAGGTCCTTGGGCCTGTCCCTGAAAGTTTTGGGAGGGGGTGGATATGGTCTTCTGGCTTGGTTCGCCCTCTCTCATGGGGTCTCTCTTCGGGAGAGCCCCACCTAGTACTTGGGGTGGTCTGTTTCAGCAGACCTCCTAAAGAACGGGGCTGCCTGTTTTCGGCCAGGTTAGCCAGTGTAAGTACCCCAGTCCCTGTCAGGAGACGGGTGATCAAGGTCAAGGACCTTGTGTACACCCTGTGCACTTTTTGTGTTTCACTTTTTTGGTGTGCACTTTTTTATGCACCCACCGGGTGATAGTCTGAGTGTGTTCACACACCACAGGCTTAAAAAAAACAGCTGGTGGTCCTGGTTGTTGTTGCGTGCAGACAAAGCTTTTCCACATTTCATACATGCTAACCCTGCCTTATGAGGTCCTGGCGGTGCCCTGGCTGCGTTGGCGACCTCCTCCTCCTCTGCCTTCGCCTTGTGCTTCCACTGTGCCTCCGCTGGCATAGCTTCTTGACCTTTTGGCTAAGATCAAGTGTAGTATCTGTTGTTATCAGTTATCTGGGTGCCACCCTGCTATGAACATGGTTCCTCCTCCTCCATCTCCTCCTCCTCCTCACCCTCCACCTCGTCATCCTCCAGAACTGTGCCCTTGCTGGACAATTGTGTACCTGGCATTTGTGGGTGCACGAACCCACCCTCGGAGCCACTTGTAAATGACTGCCCTGAAAGCCTTGGAAATGATCACTGCTTCGGATGCGGAGGCGGTAGAGGATGAGGATGAGGAAGCGGAGTAGGAGGAGTTAGCAACAGGAGGCAAACTGAAGCGCCCTTCAATCCTTAGTGGTGGAAGGAGATGCGCCAAACAAATTTAAAGGGTGTATCTCACAGTAACATAATCAGCAAACACTGCAAAATTATTCATTTTCCCCTAAATGGGTGTTTATTGAATAGCAGAATAGAACAACAGTATCCAAAGGATGTATCTCACACGTACAGATACAGACTAAGCCGCAATTTTATATCTTTCTGTCCCCTAAATGGGTGTTTATTTAATAGCAGAATAGAACAACAGTATCCAAAGGGTATATCTCACACGTACAGATACAGACTAAGCCTCAATTTAATAGCTTTCTGTCCCCTAAATGGGTGTTTATTGAATAGCAGATTAGAACAACAGTATCCAAAGGGTGTATCTCACAGTAACATATGCAGACTAGGCCGCAATTTAATATTTTTTCCCTTTATGGGTGTTTATTGAATAGCGGAATAGAACAACAGTATCCAAAGGGTGTATCTCACTCGTACAGATACAGACTAAGCCGCAATTTAATATCTTTATGTCCCCTACATGGGTGTTTATTGAATAGCAGAATAGAACAACAGTATCTAAAAGGGTGTATCTCACACGTACAGATGCAGACTAGGCCACAATTTAATATTTTTTCCCTAAATGGGTGTTTATTGAATAGCGGAATAGAACAACAGTATAGAAAGGGTGTATCTCACAGTAAAATATGCAGACTATGCCGCTATTTATTTTTTTTCCCCCTAAATGGGTTTTTATTGCAAAGCGGAATACAACAGTATGCAATGGATGTATCTCACTGTAACATATGCAGACTAGGCAGCAATTAGCTTTTTATCCCCTAAATGGGTTTGTATTGCAAAGCGGAATACAACAGTATGCAATGGGTGTATCTCACTGTAACATATGCAGACTAGGCCGCAATTAACTTTTTTTTTCCCTTAAATGGGTTTTTATTGCAATGCACAATACAACAGTATGCAATGGGTGTATCTCACTGTAACATATGCAGACTAGGCCTCAATTAACTTTTTATCCCCTAAATGGGTTTTTATTGCAAAACGGAATACAACAGTATGCAATGGGTGTATCTCACTGCAACATATGCAGACTAGGCCGCAATTAACTTTTTTTTTCCCTTAATTGGGTTTTTATTGCAATGCACAATACAACAGTATGCAATGGGTGTATCTCACTGTAACATATGCAGACTAGGCCTCAATTAACTTTTTATCCCCTAAATGGGTTTTTATTGCAAAACGGAATACAACAGTATGCAATGGGTGTATCTCACTGCAACATATGCAGACTAGGCCGCAATTAATTTTTTTTTCTCCTAAATTGGTATTTATTGCAATGCGCAATACTACAGTATGCAATGGGTGTATCTCACTGTACCATATGCAGACTAGACCGCAATTAATTTTTTTCCCCCTAAATGGGTTTTTATTGCAATGCGCAATACAACAGTATGCAATGGGTATATCTCACTGTAACATATGCACACTAGGCCGCAATTAACTTTTTATCCCCTAAATGGGTTTTTATTGCAAAGCGGAATACAACAGTATGCAATGGGTGTATCTCACTGTAACATATGCAGACTAGGCCGCAATTAACTTTTTTATTCCCTTAAATGGGTTTTTATTGCAATGCACAATACAACAGTATGCAATGGGTGTATCTCACTGTACCATATGCAGTTAAGGCCACAATTAACTTTTTTTTCCCCTAAATGGGTTTTTATTGCAATGCGCAATACAACAGTATGCAATGGTATATCTCACTGTAACATGTACAGACTAGGCCGCAATTAACTTTTTATCACGTAAATGGGTTTTTATTGCAAAGCGGAATACAACAGTATGCAATGGGTGTATCTCACTGTAACATATGCAGACTAGGCCGCAATTAACTTTTTTCCCCCTAAATGGGTTTTTATTCCAATACGCAATACAATAATATGCAATGGGTGTATCTCACTGTACCATATGCAGACTAGGCCAAAATTAACTTTTTTTTCCCCTAAATGGGTTTTTATTGCAAAGCGGAATACAACAGTATGCAATCGGTGTATCTCACTGTACCATATGCAGACTCGGCTGAAATTTATTTTTTTCCCCTAAATGGGTTTTTATTGCAAAGTGGAATACAACAACAGTATGCAATGGGTGTATCGCACTGTAACGTATGAATGAAAATCTAAAAAATAATTGTCCCCTTAATTGGTGCTTGTTGAATAGCAGATTTGAAATGCAGTGTCTAAACGCACTGCAGTGTCTAAACGCTTTTTGAAGAGCAGGTTAGAAAAGCAGTGTCTGTCTAAACAATGTATGTCAAAGTAAAATATGAAGGAAAAAAGTTTTTTTCTTTTTTAAATGCAGATTAAGCAGACACATATGCACTCAGCTTGCATAAAATGGCCGCTACACACCGCACACCTAATAGGTTGGACACTGTTGTTGTTCTATTCCGCTATTGAATAAAAAAAACATTTGAATGAAAAACTGAAAAATATTTTTTTTCCCTAAATACTGAAAAATAATTATTTTTGAAGAGCAGGTTAGAAAAGCAGTGTCTGTCTAAACACTGTATGTCAAAGTAATATTATTATTTAAATGCAGATTAACCACTTAAGCCCCGGAAGACTTTACCCCCTTCCTGACCAGGGCCTATTTTGCGATTCGGCACTGCATGAATTTAATGGGCAATTGCGCGGTCGTGCGACACTGTACCTAAACGAATTTGACGTCCTTTTTTTCCCACAAACAGAGCTTTCTTTTGGTGGTATTTGATCACCTGTGCGATTTTTTGATAACAATATTTTTCAAATTTTTTAATATATGAAATTCCCCCAAAAAAATGTAAAAATCAAAATTTTTTAACATTTTAGGCCAATTTGTTTTCTGCTACATATGTTTGGTAAAAAAAATCGCAAAAAGCGTATTTTGATTGGTTTGCACAAAAGTTATTGCGTTTACTAACTAAGGGAAAGATTTTTGTCATTTTTGTTGTTTTTTTTTTTAACGAGTAATGGCGGCGATCTGCGTTTTTTTTTTTTTGCGGGACTGCGATATTGCGGCAGACAGATCGGACCCTTGACTGACATTTTTTACACTTTTGGGGCTACCAGTGACATTACTACACTACAGTAATCAGTGCTACATATATGCACTGTTACTGTAAAACTGACACTGGCAGTGGTTAACTTTTTTTGAGAGGGAGTGGTTAAGTGTGTCCCTAGGGGCGTGCTTCTAACTGTGATTGGATGTGGATTGAGGTGTAAGAACAGAGATCAGTGGTCCTACATAGCAGAACCGTATGATCTCCATTCTTACACAGGGAAGAATGAGAGGCCTCCGGCGGTGCACGCTAGCTCCCTAGAGCCTCACAGGCTAGCGACGTAGTCCTACGTTGCTTTGCCTGTGAGGGGCTGACCACTGCAGTAAATAGTCGTGCGGCTGTCGGCAAGTGGTTAAGCAGACACATATGCACTGAGCTTGCATTAAATGTGCAGCACCACATGCCGTCCACCTAAAAGACTGATAAAAGTTTTTTTCTCCTTTCTCCTCCTCACTGGGCTCAGGTCTGGGCAAAAAGATTGTGCACTGCACCCCCACACAATACAATCAATGTAGATCGCTGTCTGATTAAGCACTTCAATACAGGGCACTTTCACCCCCTTCCTGCCCAGGCCAATTTTCAGCTTTTAGAGCTGTTGCATTTTGAATGACAATTGTGCGGTCATGCAACACTGTACCTAAACCAAATTTTTGTAATTTTTTCCCCACAAATAGAGATTTCTTTTGATGGTATTTGATCACTGCAAGGTTTTTTCTTTTTTGCTAAACAAATAAAAAAAGACCGAAAAGTTTGAAAAAAAAAAGGTTTTTTAGTTAATGTTATACAATTTTGTAAATAGATAATTTTTTTTCCTGCACTGATGAGCACTGATGAGGCCACACTGACAGGCACTGATGAAGAGGCACTGATGGGGTGGCACTGATGGGGGGCACAAATATGCGGCGCTGATAGGCAGCACTGATGGGCACTGATATCTGGCACTGATAGGTAGCACTGATATGCAGCATTGGTGGGCACTGATAGGCGGCACTGCTGAGCACTGATAGGCAGCATTGATGGGCACTGATAGGTGGCACTGATGGGCACTGATAGGCGGCACTGATGGGCACTGATAGGCGGCACTGATAGGCACTGGTGGGCACTGATAGGTGCCACTGATGGGCACTGATAGGCATCACTAATCTGCATTGATGGGCGGCACTGATCGGCACTAATGGGCACTGATAGGCGGCACTGGTGGGCAATAATGGACACTGGTGGGGTGCACTGATATATGGCAATGATGGGCACTGGTGGGTAGCACTTATGGGGAGGGCACTGGTGGGCAGCACTGACGGGGAGGGCACTGGTGGGCTCCCTGAGCCCTGATTGCCATTCCTAGTGGCCATGGTGGGCATCCCTGGGATCATGGGTGGGCATCCCTGGGGTCATGGGTGGGCATCCCTGGTGGTTCTAGTGGCCCCCCCTAAAGATCTGCACTGGTAATCAATGCAATGCTCTGATTACCAGTGCAGGCCCCCCCTGTCAGGAGAGCTGCCGATTGGCTCTCCTATACTCGTGCCTGTCAGGCACGAAATAAGGAAAGCCGATCAACGGCACTTCTTATTTACTATGTGACCAGCTGTGATTGGACACAGCTGGTCACATGGTAAAGAGCCTACGTCAGTAGGCTCTTTACCGAGATCAGAGATGCGGTGTGTCAGAGCGCACCGCAGAGCGCATTAACCTGCCGCCGTCATATGACGTCCGGTCAGGATAATGCAACCACATTCCCGCCGTCAATCGCCTATAGGGCGGGCGGGAAGTGGTTAAAGAAGATTCTTCCTATTCTTTCCCTCAAAGAAATCTCCAGCCTGACCCTAAAATAATCTCCTATCTCTCCCTCCGGGCAAAAAGATTGTACACTGCACCCCCACACAATCAAATCAATGTAGATCACTGTCTGATTAACCAGTTGCCGCCCGCCCGCCGTCATATTACGGTGGAGCGGTGCGACCATGGTTCTGGGCCGCAGTCATATGACGGCGGCCCATTCAACAGGGCAGGCGCGCGATCGTGTGCGCGCCGCCCTGCACTGCCGGTGTCGGCGTGTCCCCGGGACACACCCCGTCACCGGCAGGGGGGAAACAGCCAATGGGCATGGCTGTTTCCCACGTGATCGGCTGTGTTCCAATGACACAGCCGATCACAATAGAGGAGCCCACAAGATGACCGCGCATGCGGAACACAGGAACACTAGGAACACAGCTAGTCACCGGCAGTAGTAAACAGTCACTGACAGTGACTGTTTACTATGTGATCGGCTGTGAATCCATTCACAGCCGATCACAAAATGTAAATACAGAGCAGTAACTCACTGTTACTAGCTCTTCACCCCTCACACAGTTTACAGTGTGAGGAGAGCAGAGCTAGAAACAGTGAGTTACTGCTCTGTACACATGTCACAAAGTAAAATCACAAAAATAAATGTCCCCACACAGTCCTTAGCCCCCCCCCCCAATTGCACCTGTCACCCAACAGTCACCTCATCAGTGCCCAGAAATTGACACCCATAACGTTCACATGATGCCCAAAAAAGGTACAAGAGTTTCTTTGGGGCGTCATGCGTTGTTTGCGCGATGTTACTGCGATTCGGCTGGCGGAAATCGCTGCAACATCGCACAGCGTTTGGGGTGCTATTGCAAATCACGGGCAACGCACAGGCGTCCTGCGATTTGCAATGATTTCCGGATCGCGGGCAGAATCGCTGTGATTCTGCCTGCGATCGCTAAACTCACATGTGAACATAGCCTAAAGTTCACCTGTCACCAGAGACTGCCATCAGTACCGCCGTGCACCATCGCCCGTCACCTGTCACCCATCGGTGACCATCGCCCGTCACCTGTCACCCCATCAATCACCGTCACCCGTCACCCCATCAGTCATTGTCACCTGTCACCCTATCAATCATCGTCACTTGTCACCCCATCAGTAATCGTCACTTGTCACCCCATCAATCATCGTCACTTGTCACCCCGTCAGTGATTGTCATCTGTCACCCATCAATCATCATCACTTGTCACCTCATCAATCATCGCCATCTGTCACCTCATCAATCATCGTCACCTGTCACCCCATCAGTCATTGTCACCTGTCACCCCATCAGTCATTGTCACCTGTCACCCCATCAGTCATCGTCACCTGTCACCCCATCAGTCATCGTCACCTATTTGCCATATACATGCAACCACTTACCGACCGCCTAACGACTATATGCGTCGGCAATTAAAAGCTAAATACTGGGGTTATGGCAGCAGATAGCTGCCATAACCCCGGTATTTTTTTAAATGGTGGGCGGTCGGCTTTCAGATAAGGGTGGTCCCAGTGGTGGATTCGCTGCGAAATTACCCTTACGGTGCAGGGGAAGAGGTGCCCCCCCCCTCCCGCCACGTCCCAGACGTTTTCCCAGCTTACCGGACCCGCCGGCAGCGGGGAAAACTATCCGGTCCCGGATCCTCAGAGACAGGAAGTCGAGTGAGGGCAAGATGGCCCTCACTCGACTCTATGGTCTTGGAGGACCGGAGCTACGTCAAAAGTCGTTGCCTAGCAACCGGTTTAAAGGGCCATTTTCTTTTTTTTTTTTCCTTTTTCAACAATTTTTTTTTCTTTTTTAGTGTAGTTGTGAGGTGTGAGGTCTTTTTGACCCCAGATCTCACAATAAAGAGGACCTGTCATGCCTATTTCTATTACAAGGGATGTTTACATTCCTTGTAATAGGAATAAAAATGATCAAAACATTTTTTTTTTTAAACGGTGTAAAAATAAAAAAAAATAAATAAAATAAATAGGAAAAAAAAAAATTAAAGCGCCCTGTTCCCCGTTAGCTCGCGCGCAGAAGCCAACGCATACTCAAGTCCTGCCCACATATGTAAACGATGTTCAAACCATACATGTGAGGTATCTCCGCGATCGTTAGAACGAGAGCAATAATTTGAGCCCTCCTCTGTAACTCTAAGCTGGTAACCTGCAGAAATTTTTAAAATGTTGCCTATGGGGATTTTTAAGTACCAATGTTTGGCGCCATTCTGTGAGCATGCGCAATTTTGAAGCATGACATGTTGGGTATCTAATTACTCGGCGTAACATTATCTTTCACATTATGGAAAAAATTGGGCTAAATTTACTGTTTTCTTATTTTTTAGTTAAAAAAAGTGAATTTTTTTAAAAAAAATTGCATTTGGAAGACTGCAGCGCAAATATGGTGTGATAAAAAATATTGCAATGATCTCCATTTTATTCTCTAGGGTCTCTGCTAAAAATATATATATAATGTTTGGGGGTTCTAAGTAGTTTTCTAGCAAAAAAAAAAATATTTTAGCTTGTAAACACCAAGTGTCAAAAATAGGCCCAGTCTTAAAGTGGATAAATGGACAACTTTGTGAAAAGGGCAACTTGGATGTTAGACCTCTGTATGTGGCTAGGCTGTGTAAAAGTGTTACACATGTGGTATTGCCATACTCAGGAGGAATAGCAGAATGTATTTTGGGGTGCAATTTTTGCAATGTACATGCTATGTGTTAGAAATATTGCATAAATGGACAGCTTTGTGTAAAAAAAATGTGTTTTCATTTTCTTTCCACAGTTTCCAAAAACTTGTGGAAAAAAATGACACGTTCAAAAGACTCATTATGCCTCAAAAATTATACGTTGGGCTGTTTGCTTTCCAAAATGGGGTCATTTTATGGGGGTTTCCATTGTCCTGGTGCTTCAGGGCCTTCAAAAGTGCGATAGGTTGTCAGGAAATTATATGTGTAATTTATGCTCCTAGAATGCCGGACGGTGCTACTTGGATGTTAGGCCTCTGTATGTGGCCAGGCTGTGAAAAAGTCTCACACATGTGGTATCGCCATACTCAGGAGGAGTAGTAGAATGTGTTTTGGGGTGTAGTTGCAAGTATACATATGCTGTGTGAGAGAAATAACCTGTTAATATGTCAATTTGTAAAAAAAAAAAAATCTTCATTTTGCAAAGAGTTGTGGGAAAAAATTACAACTTCAAAAAACTCACCATGCCCCTTATTAAATACCTTGGAATGTCTACTTTACAAAAAGGGGTCATTTGGGGAGTATTTGTACTTTCCTGACTTTTTAGTGTATCAAGAAATGAGATAGGCCTTCAGTGCATCAGGTGTGATCAAGTGTGATAAATTTTCAATGATTAGCACCATAACTTGTGGACTCTATAACTTTCACAAAGACCAAATAATATATACTTATTTGGGTTATTTTTACCAAAGATAAGTAGCAGTATAAATTTTGGTCAAAATTTGTGAAGAAAAATTACTCATTTACTAAATTTTATGACAGAAACAAAGAAAAATGCGTTTTTTCACAATATTTTCAGTCTTTTTTTATTTATAGCACATAAAATAAAAAACCCAGTAGTGATTAAATACCATCAAAAGCTCTATTTGTGTGAAAAAAAGGACACAAATTTTTTATGGGTACAGTGTTGCATGACTAATTGTCATTCAAAGTGTGAGAGCGCTGAAAGCTGAAAATTAGTCTGGGCAGGGAGGGGGTGAAAGTGCACTGTAGGCAAGTGGTTAAAGAAGATTCTTTCTATTCTTTCCCTCAAAGCAATCTCCAGCCTGACCCTACAGTAATCTCCTATCTCTCCCTCAGCAGCATCAGGAACCTCTCCCTAGTATAGTTTGAGCAGAGTGACGCGCGGCGCTATGTGACTCCAGCTTATATAGACTCTGGGTCACATGCTGCACTGGCCAATCACAGCCATGCCATTAGTAGGCATGGCTGTGATGGCTTCTATAAGGGCACACTAGTTAAACGCTTGCTGATTGGCAGCCTTGCACCTGTTGAAACCTTGCCATTAAAACCGCGCCAAAACATCAAATAACATTACCGAACAGCAGACAGCACCCGAACATGCAGTGAAATGTTCGTGTCCGGGTACCGAATATCCAAAAGTCAGGTACGATCCCGAACAATACAGTCCGGGTTCGCTCAACCCTACGTATAATACATGGCCATTTTCATTGACCTTTGCGGGCTGTTAATGGACATTTATTCTTATGTATAATAGTTACTTTTTCCGGTTCAACCAAAAAAAACAAAAAAACAGTATTGAAAACCCAACCATACAATCCTATACCCGCTGTTGATCCAGAGGAAGGTGAAAATAAACCCCAGCAACGCATGATCCAATTTGCTACAGCAGGGGAAAAAAATTCCTTCCTGTTCCCCCGAGAGGCAATTGGATATTCCCTGGATCAACTTTACCTAAAAAATTTTTTAATACCCATTTATATTATGTACACCTAGGAAAAAATCCAGAACTTTTTTAAAGCAATCTAGTGAGATAGCCAGAATCACCTCTGGAGGGAGTCTATTCCACATTTTCACAGCTCTTACGGTGAAGAAACCTTTCCGTATTTGGAAACTAAATCTGTTTTCCTCTAGACATAAAGAGTGCCCCCTTGTCCTCTGTGTTGACCTTAAAGTGAACAACTCAACACCAAGTTCACTATATGGACCCCTTATGTATTTATACATGTTGATCATATCCTCCTTAATCTCCTCTTCTCAAGAGAGAATAAATTCAGTTCCTCTAATCTTTTCTCATGGCTGAGGTCCTCCATGCTTCTTATCAGTTTGGTTGCCCTTCTCTGCACTTTCTCCAGTTCCCCGATATCCTTTTTAAGAACTGGTGCATAAAAATTGAACTCCATATTCCAGATGAGGTCTTACTAATGATTTGTACAGGGGCAAAATGATATCTCTCTCTCTGGAGTCCATGCCTCTGTTAATATAAGAAAGGACTTTGCTTGCTTTGCAAACAGCAGCTTGGCATTGCATGCTATTATTAAGCTTATGATCTACCAGAACACCCAGATCCTTCTCCGCTATGGATTCCCCCAGTTCTACTCCACCTTGTATGTACAATGCATGCATATTTCTAGCCCCCAAGTGCATAACTTTACATTTATCAACATTAAACCTCATTTGCCACATAGTTGCTCAATGAAACAGAGCATTGAGGTCAGCTTGTAAGTTGGAGACATCCTATAAAGAAGTTATTCCACTGCAAAGCTGGGTTTCATCTGCAAAGACTGAAATGCTACTTTTAATCCCAGACCCTATGTCATGTATAAAGATATTAAAAAGTAAGGGTCCCAACACTGAACCTTGGGGTACACCACTGATAACCTTAGACCATTCAGAGTAAGAATCATTAACCACTACTCTCTGAATTCTATCTTTTAGCCAATTTTCTATCCAATTACAAACTGATCTTTCCAAGCCTGTAGACTTTACCTTGCACATTAGCCGTGTGTGGGGAACTGTGTCAAACTCTTTTGCAAAATCCAAGTATACTATGTCCACAGCCACTCCTCTGTTCAAGGTTTTACTTACCTCCTCATAAAAAGTAATCAGGTTTGTTTGACAACTTCTGTCTTTCATGAACCCATGCTGTCTGTTGCTTAAAATATTTTTTCCAGCAAGAACTCATCTATGTGGTCTTTATTAAACTCTCCAATATCTTCCCGACTATAGAAGTTAGAATAACAGGTCTATAATTACTTGGCAAATACTTTGATGCCTCTTTAAATATAGGCACCACATTGGCCCTATCCCAATCCAGTGGTACTATTCCAGTCCTTAACGAGTCCCTAAAAATTAGAAACAAAGGCTTAGAAATTACAGCGTTCAATTCTTTTAGGATACGTGGGTGGATGCCATCTGGTCCAGGCGCTTTATCCTCCCTTATTCTGTCTAAATATTTCTGGACCATATCACTTTTGAGCCATTGTGGATCATTTGGGGCTGTGTCAATACCGTCCTCATTATGGTCATGAGTAGGGATGATCGAACAGTTCGGGTCGACCATCGGTTCGACCCGAACATTGGTTGTTCGAGGTCCAGCCGAATTTAGAACTTTTTGCTGAAAAAGTTCGGACTTTGGCAACCAGAACCGACCAAAATGCAATGGTTCAGGAAATGGGCTTTAAAAGCCTGTGATTGGACCAGAACCATCAGTAAAAGCCAATTGAGGGGGCAGGAGAATGCTAGGAATGTGATTGGAGTGACTAGGGGGTCCATAGTCCAATCATTAGTGAATACGCCCCCCAGTATATAAGATAGCCCCCGCCAAATTCCTAGCATTGTTATACAGGGACATGGAAGAGAGTGGAAGCAGTTCTGTGACTTTTGCTACAAAGTGTCATTTAGCAATTTTTAGTGTGAGGAAAGGGATATCTAGTGTAGTTAGGGTGCTATTTTCCACTATAGTTAGCTTTAATTATTCAGTTTCTGTAGGGAAAGTGTTAAGTGTAAGGGGACCGTAGTGTAGTGTAGGGTTAACTGACTCTGACAAAACCCTTCCATATCAGAGTGACCGCTATAGAGAAAATATTGTTTCTCTTGTGTCACATTCAGAGCAGGGATATGGCTTCTCACCGGTCAGCTTGCTTTTTGGCTGCAGGCGTTTATAGGGCTTTTTTGAGGAGATGTTTGGAGTCAGGCATGACATCTGAACATCTGTGTAGGTGTATATATACATACACCCATGTCTGTATATATACACATACACATATATAGGTGTGAAAGTAGCAGAAACATATGCTTGCGCTAATTAAATAATTAACAGGCATATGGCTCCGCTCCTATAACACCTATATGTGTGTATGTGTGTAAATATATACAAGTGTGTGTGTATATATATAACCCTATACAGAAGTTCAGATGTTTTGCCTGCCTCCAAAGACCCAAAAAAAATGTCCAAAAAATGCCTGCGCCAAAAAAAATGCCCAGGTGTGTTCTTGCAGGCGTTTTTTTGGGCATTTTTTTGGGCATTTTTTTGGGGTCTTTGGAGGGAGGCTAAACATCTGAACTTCTGTATAGGGTTATATATACACACACACTTGTATATATTTATACACATACACACATATAGGTGTTATAGGAGCGGAGCCATATTAGTGTGAATTAGCGCAAGCATAGATTTCTGCTATTTTCACACCTATATATGTGTATGTGTATATATACATACATGGGTGTATGTATATATATACCCCTACACAGAAGTTCAGATGTTTTGCTTGCCTCCAAAGACCCCAAAAAAATGCTAAAAAAAACGCCAGCTGCAAAAACACACCAGGGCGTTTTTGTATATAACCCCAAAAAATATAAGACCCCAAAAAAATGCCCCAAAAAAAACGCCTGCAAGAACACACCTGGGCATTTTTTTTGGCGCAGGCATTTTTTTGGGCATTTTCTTTTGGGTCTTTGGAGGGAGGCTAAACATCTGAACTTCTGTATAGGGTTATATATACACACACACTTGTATATATTTATACACATACACACATATAGGTGTTATAGGAGCGGAGCCATATGCCTGTTAATTATTTAATTAGCGCAAGCATATGTTTCTGCTACTTTCACACCTATATATGTGTATGTGTATATATACAGACATGGGTGTATGTGTATATATATACCCCTACATAATAATGTCAATAAAATGACAATTTTTAAGAACTTTTTTTGTGTGATTAATAGTCCCTGGGGCATGACCCAGAACCCTAGGCACTTTTTAGGGGCATTTATTGGGTTTTAGGGCTTCAAAATGGTGTTTTTTGATTACCAAAGTTCGGGTCCCATTGATTTCAATGGGGTTCTGAAATCCGGGCCGAACTTTCGGGAAGTTCGGGTGTTCTGGCCGAACCGAACTTTTGAAAAGTTTGATCATCCCTAGTCATGAGCTCCCCCATGCTCCTTTGTATATACAGAGCTGAAGAAAGTATTTAATAAATTTGCCTTCTCTTTGTCCCCAGTCACCCACTCCTGAATATTTTGTAAAGGGCCTACATGCTCAGACCTAACCTTTTTGCTGTTAATATATTTGAAGAAATTTTTGGGGTTTGTCCTATTATCCTTTGCAATCTGTCGTTCATTTTGAATTTTTGCATCCCTGATTTCCTTTTTACATATTTTGTTATATTCTTTGTAACAATTAAACAATGATAGTGTTCCCTCATTTTTATATTTTTTAAAAGCTCCTTTCTTCTTATCTATGGCTTTTTTAACTTTTGCCGTGAGCCACATAGGTTTTATTCTTAGCCTTTTAAACTTATTACCCATGGGAATATACTTTGCAGTGAGTTTGCAAGTCTTTTTGAAAAATTCCCATTTCTGTTTTCAGTGCTCATCGATGCCAATATTCTCTCCCAGTCTAAATCCTGGAGAGCAGCCCTCATCCTTGGAAAATTTGCTCTCTTAAAGTTAAGTGTTTTTGTATTTCCTGTATGCATTTTTTGCTTACAGCTAACATTAAATGAAATCATGTTATGGTCACTGCTACCCAGATGTTCTTTTATATGAACATCGTTAATAAGCTCTGCATGATTTGAGATTACCAGGTCCAACAGAGCATCATTTCTAGTGGGAGCCTCAATAAATTGCACCACAAAATCGTCTTGTAATAAGTTTATACATTTGTGCCCTTTAACTGTTCCAGCAGTGCCATTACTCCAGTCAATGTCTGGGTAGTTAAAACCCCCCATTATTAACACTGTCCCAGCCCTTGCAGCCCTTTCTATCTGTCCCAGGAGCTGAGTCTCCACCTCCTCATTAATACTGGGAGGTCTTTAACAAACTTTATTTTACGCACACACCCATGTACATTTCAACCCATACTGCTTCAGATTCAGCACACTCTCCATCAACTAGGTCATCTTTAACACTCACTTTGAGATCACTTCTCACATAGAAACAAACACCACCACCCCTTTGTTTTACCCTGTTTTTTCGAAAGAGAGCATAGTCAGGAATATTAATAGCCCAGTCATGTGAAGAATGAAGCCAAGATTCAGCAATACCAATTAAGTCATAGTTTTCCTTGTGCACCAGAGCTTCCAACTCACCTATTTTGCTTGGCAGACTTCTGGCATTGGTGAACAAACACTTTAAATCATTGTCCCATTTTGCACACTTACTTTGCATGTTTTTAATTTTGGTACAAAATGTACCATTTCCAATGGTTGTTTGTGATCATTCCCATAAGTTTGTGGGTCAGACTGGGAGCTATGCTGCTTATTACCTTTTCATCTACATAAATGTAAACCCTAAAGGCAAATTTTATTATGTAGGATGATTACTATAATGTCAGACATCTCCAATATCAGGTTACAAAGTAATTCGCATTTTACATATCATGGTTTATAGAATTCCCATTTGCTAATATGTGTAGAAACACAAGTAAATGTACTATTATGATTGAGCAAATCTGTTTGGGTTTGATTTGTGGGGTGTTTGGACAAACTTTTGTAAAATCCAAAAATTGTGAACTTAAATCCAATCCCTACTGAAGTTTATGGGTACATGTCTTGAAAATCAATTCTGTATATTTTTAAGGCAAAATGGCAAGGCCACACAGAAAGGTGTAACAATGCTGAAGGTGAGTACAGTCAAATCCATGTATGGTTCACAGATGAATGTGCCCACAAGGGCAGAGAATTCTGAGAAGGCAGAACATATGAAGTAGGATAGCCACACACTGCACTGAAAAAGCCAAAAGCTTTATTGAATATTCAAGATAAAATCAACACAGCACAGGAGCACAAATGGGTAGGAAGGTAATGTGCTTAATCATAACAAAGAACAGCTGACAAAATTAAGGCTTAAATACACACATTTAAACCAGGATACCATAGAAAGAATTAGATTTTGAAGCAGACATCCTAGACACACTTTAACAGTTGTATCAGGATGATTCTCTCACAGATTCAGATTTGGATTAATTCACCCAGCATCTACACCCCCCCCCCCCACCGCCGTTCAACACTCAACATTAAAACCCAAATCAGTTTTTTACCCATACCACAATAAAGGCCCCCATCTAACTACACTTTACAATATGGTTTACTCAGATTTTCTCAAATTATGCAAAAAACCTTCTAAAAATTCTTCTGAGCTTGGTATCCTCACACCCCAAGAGTAGATAGCGCTCCAATCTTTATCTAAAAATTATAACATCGTCATAAAAAAACAACGATAAAGGTGGAGGTGTGAAGGAATGTGATGAACACTTGTGAATTAAGCTAAATGTCTATTTTTCTATGTGTATTTTTCTGTACATGTACATATCTTTTTCCTGTCTTCCTTACTCAAAATAGCCGTTACTAGATACCCCCACCACCGACAATGGAATGTTAGAGGAAAAATGGAGCCTTGGCACAGTGCCTTCAAGAGAAGATAAAATTCATAAACTGGAAGGGGACTACCTTATAATGGACATGACTAATCAGAAAGCTGCAAATAATCAGTATTATGCTAATATTATGCTTATGATGAACTAACATATGACACCGCCTACTAACTATATAATAGACTGTACATTAGAAATAAACAGGAAGTATTATTTACCTGAACAATGTGTGTCAATCTGTGATATCCTCGTGCATGCACTCTAATTACCTATTTAATTAGACCCAGTAGCAGAAATCTATTTTGAACCTGATTGAGGTTCGCAAAACATTTACAGAGGCATCGTCATTTTAGATAAAGCTCAATATACCAAGGAAGCCAACAGACTTCTCGCTGATTCCTTCACACCTACCAAACTAATTAAGGATCCACTACCTGAATATAAATTAGACCTACAAGTCATCATTGATCATGCCATTCATCAAATAATAATTG
Source organism: Pelophylax lessonae (assembly GCF_965119305.1). Classification (NCBI taxonomy): domain Eukaryota; kingdom Metazoa; phylum Chordata; class Amphibia; order Anura; family Ranidae; genus Pelophylax; species Pelophylax lessonae. The sequence goes on along the minus strand of NC_138772.1, from coordinate 429,187,926 downwards.
AAATTAATCCTCCTTTCTTAGCAGGATATTCTACCAGACACCCTACTTCTACCACAACCCAAAAATTCACAAGAATCAGACCCATCCCCCTGGTAGACCCATTATTGCAGACATGGAGAGCATCACCTCTGGCCTCTCCCTATATATAGATCATTACCTACAACCACTGGCCAAAAAGTTTACTGTCTTATATCCGAGACGGTACACACCTTTTAGAATTATTATCGCCTTACACATGGGAAAATAGTTACATCTGGGTTTCCTTAGATGTCAACTCATTATATACATCTATTCCACATCATTTTGGCCTATCAGCATTAGATAATTTTTTGTCCCAGGACCCCTACATGAGCCAAAAGCAAGCCCACTTCATTCTGGAATGCACCAAATTCTGTCTCACTCACAACTATTTCAATTTTGACGACCAGTTTTTCTTGCAAATTAAAGGGACGGCCATGGGAGAAAATTTTGCCCTTTCATATGCCAACCTAGCCATGGGTTTGTGGGAGTCTCAACAAATATGGCTCAACAACCCACACTCCAAACATCTCATTTTCTATGGCAGGTACATAGATGACATTTTGATTATCTGGGATGGCCCTAGCGACACCATTGGTGATTTTGTACAACATTGCAATAACAATTTATATGGATTATCTTTCACCCACGTTATTGATTCTGACAAATTAGCTTTCCTCTGCTTAGAACTATACCATATCGGAGAGAAAGTCCATGCTAAGAATTATTATGCACCTACCACTGGCAACTCTTTGTTACATTACAAGAGTTGCCTTTATAATAAATGGACAAATAACATCCCAAAAGGACAGTGTGGTTGGCTTAGGTGAAACTGTATTAGACTCGATGACTATGAAGAGCAAAGTCTTATTCTTAAAGGCAAACTAACCAAAAAAGGCTACCCTGAATCCCTCATAGACCAAGCATATACCCATTATCTGATTGATCCCCCTTCCACCAAACCACAGGAATCGTTCAATCAATCCATTCGGTTTACCATCAGGTTTCATTACCAACATAAGAAAATAGAACACATCCTCAAAAAACACTGGCGATTCTTTTAGAAGACACCCATTTAAAAGCTGTCCTTCCTTCCACACCTCGAGTCACATATAGAAAAGCCCCCAACCTTAAAAACAAAATTGCAGCTAGCAAGTTTAAATCTAGAGTAAAAGAACCCTCTTCCAGGATGTGCCTTATACCCCTACAAGGCATATTCCAGTGCAAGAAGCAACTGTGCCAGACCCATGCCTTTGTTACACACGGTAAAAAACATTTCTCCACATAAAACAAAACATAAATAAAATAGATGATATCTACAACTGCTCCTCGGACAATGTAGTCTACTGCCTTAGTTGTCCCTGTAATTTATTATATGTAGAACGCACCATCCTTTCTCTCTGACAAAGATTTGGTGAGCACCGGAGAAAGATAGAGTTAGGTAAAGACAAGCACAGTGTTCCCCGTCACTTTGCAAAACACCACAGTAAATCCACCGTAGTCTTGGAGGTATGGATAATAGAGCAAATGCCCAAAGATATCTCAGAAGCCGAGAGGTTCCACGAGCTTTGCGAACATGAAACATTCTGGATATATTCCCTCAACACCCTCTCGCCTAATGGGCTCAATGAAGAATTATCTTTAATAACATTTGTTTTTTCCCTTTCCCTTTGTTTTCCCTAGGTAAGACCCCCCAATCGCTTATCCTATGATCATATACATTCAGATGAACTGGGTGGTGGTCGATTTTTCTTTTTTCTTTTTGGGAGTAAAATAGACATAGTCGCCATGACAGGTAATACATACCCTTATTCCGGCCCCCTTACATATCCACTCACACCATTAACCAAGATAAACACATACTGTATATATTTTTGTTGTGGGCAACTGGTACATCTGCCAATAACCAAACATATCCCCATACTAACCATACTATCCACCATCTGTCAGACACTACCTATCCCACTTACCATAGATACATCTATCATACACTATCCAGATCCATCTTTTAGGCCTTTAGGCTTTTACATCATACAGAATAATTCCTATGGCCTTTGACCTTAGTCTCCATATCTCCCCTGAATTCCCCAATATCCCGGTTAGCCTAGCGGTGAATGTCTATTTTTCTCTTTAGTTAGAACCCCAATATATAGAATAAATATTTATATACACACATCGTCCCATCCTTTTATTATATGTATCTTCAATAGACAGCAACCCCCACTAGTGGTATTCCTTTCTTCACACACACACACACATATATATATATATATATATATATATGTATATGTATATATATATATATATATATATATATATATATATATACATATGTCTGTCTTTGGCACCCATCAACATTTATTACCTGTTCAAAGTCATTATCCTTTACCAGTTTATCTTATTTTATTAAATAATATTTATTTATTATTATTATTTACATTTTTTTTTAAATATTTTTATTGATATCCAACACAGTCATACACAAAATGGAAAAGCACATGACAAATGATCCATGATCAATAATACATGTCAGAGATACATCCAAACCGTACAGTAAAGCAGGATTATGGAAACAAAAGAACAGAAAAGTATCCCCTAGCATTTGTGCGCTGGGCAAAAAAAAACCCAAGTTTGAAATAGAAAGTTTTTATTTTGTGAAAACACAACGAATCCAAACACCTAGGCTTCCCCTCCTCTCCCCCTACCACGGAGCAAAAGAGAGGAAGTCTGCTGGGCAAAACGTAGCCCAAGTCTCCAGTGTGACCAAAGTGTAGGAACTTCCCGTTCTGTCAGCAAAGAAATAAATAAAAGTATAGCGAATAGTGAGGAGCACGGAAAAGTAGAGAAAATAACCCCCCCCATTCCCCACGTAGTGTGTGGTTGGTAGTCAATCAATTAGGGCCCCAGTAGATCCCACTCTCCCCCCTGCCAGGCAGGACCTCACCAGTCTAGTCGTCAGTCTCTCCACCAATGTATCAGCAGAGTCAACCCACCTATACCATATTTTTCTAAACTTCTTGGGAGATCCCCTAGCTTCATATGTCATCCTATACATGGGTATATCAGCATTTACCACCCTCAACCACATGGGTAGCCTTAAAGTATCAGTATAGATCCACCGTCTAGTAATCAGCTTTCTCACACAGAAAAAGAGGATACGCAAAAAAAGTTTCATTGCCGTGTTCATCCCATCCACTTTTATAACCCCAGGAGACATACCAGAGGGGAGCAGATATTGGGAAGACTGAATTTCTCCTCTATAAATTTAGTGACCCGAGACCACAAGGGCCGCACCCTAAAGCATTCCCATACCACATGAAGAAAGGAGCCCTGTCTCGCAGAGCATTTATGACAGACATCCGAGTCCCTTTTATGCATATTAAATAATCGAACCGGTGCATAATAAGTTTGATGCAGATAGCGCAGCTGGATCATCTTATATGTCGATGATATAACTGTGCTAAGGTACGTCTCAAGCACCTCCTCCCAACGTTTTTCAGACAATTCAGGTATAATGTTCAGCCATCTAGCTCTAGCACGATCCCCCTGGCCAGGACCCCCAGTACACAGCGCCCCATAATATCTAGAGACCTTCTTAAGCGGATCCGGGTCCAAAAGCACAGCTTCAAGAGAGGAGTTAGCCAAAAGAACTGCCTCCCCCCCGAACTGCGCCCTCACCGCATGTCGAAGCTGCAGATATCGGAATCGCCAGGTCCCAGGTATCCCAAATCGTTCCCTAAGTCGCTCAAAGGACTCCAACCTCCCCTCATGAAATAATTGATGGAGATATTTAAGACCATATATTATTTTTTACATTTAATTTTAATTTACATTTTTATTATTATTATTTTTTTTTCTCAATTTTTTTATCTGTATTTTCATCCATATTGTTTAATCTTTTTATCAATATCCTCTTTTTTGTACTTTAATGCACATCATCTATTTCTATTATCATGAGACTTATGGATTGGCTTATCCAAAAGCATACCAATTTTCCATTATTGTATTGTATGTATTTATCGATATGTTTATCCATATATCCTTCCCACAGTCATGCCTCCCGATGGGTCAGTGCACATCTTTCCCACTAGATGGCTTTGGAATGCTCCATACCCTGGCTCTCTCGTGGAGCGTAATGCGCATTTTCTCCACTGGGTGGCACTAATCCTGAGTATATAAATAGGCACAATTTACTTCCATCACACCAGCTTGAGAAAGGAGCATGCGCTGTCAGTTTGCTATAGTGCGCATGCTCCAAAATGCGTTGCGAGCACGCCGGTGACTCACACGGCAGAGGCTGGGCTCACCCGGCAGACCAGCCCTCGTACTCATCCCTCAATGGCAACATCACTTCCTGCTGGACAGGATCACGAGATGAGAGGCACCTTCCTGACCCTAGAGGCGGCTCCCATACAGACCCCGGACACCAGATCACCGATGCATCTGTATCTACTTACTTTAATGTAAGTTTTTATTGCACCCTGTTACATTAAACTTTTATCATCTTACTCAGAGGCATCTGTTTTTCTGCTTTTATTATATGAGCACACTCTAACCTGAGTTAAGTAACTTTTAAGCATATTTTTGCTGTTTACAGACCATAGGCTGCTCTTTTGTTATAAAGTGGGTAGCATCTTACCTGTATATCTGTCAGTCTTGTATTATATTCCTAATAATGTAAAAGTTTTGTATGTAAAGCATTTTTGTGTAGTAAAAGCACATGTATACACTGCAGAAGTCTGAGCTTCCTTGCTTATTATACCACAAAGTAACCTTACTACATAGACTCAAGCAAAACAGATGACTGCTAAGCCAAAAGGGGAGGAGGAGATGTGTGACCTCTGAAAAGAAGAAACAGAGCCCAAAAACAAGCTTATTCATAAAAATGGGTAAAATTCCATTCAAAAGTTAGCTCATCAGGCTTACAGGTTTGAAGATGAAAGATCCAATGAACCACTCTTCTGCGAAGGACACAAAATACATTGCCTCCTATCCTAGGGGCTCGGCACCTTTTTTTATCACCTGAATAGATATTGCAGACGTATCACCAGAGTGACAAATAATTCCCCCCATCCCCTGCACTACTATGTGCACACAAATAGATTGTGCAAAGAAAATATAAAATACTATGATGTGGCCAATATCTATGTTAGGGTTTGTTGCTGTGAACCTGGTGGTGTTGTTATTGACTGTAAATTGTGAAAAAAGTGAGTAGATGGTACAGCGCTTCCCTATAGTTACTATATAAATTGCCCTGATGAAAGCACACTATATATGAGGCCCTATATAGCACTTGAAACAAATGCAATGTATAAAACTGGGAAAATAAATCAAACGGACCAAAACAATTAATACTATAAAACAAGACACGGCTATGCTGCAAATAACAGTGATAAACAGTGATGTACACATCCAATGATGTTGTATATACTTGTTAAACCTAAAAATAAAAATAATATGCATAGTCCAAAAATTTGAAAAAAACGATTCCATAAATTGCATATAGAGTTCACAAAAACCTCCAGTGCCCGCAACCTTCCATTTGTGACCTTCCGCAGGTCAGAATGCACCTTCCCTTTCAAGGGGCTTTATAAACCTCTGGTGGGTAGATGGACCCTTAACTAATATATCCACTGTATCCTATGGCAATCCTTAAGGGTGGTACTCATAAAGGAATTAGAAAACTGACATAGTGCTATATCTATTAAAAACACTTTAATAAAAAATATAAAAAAGTAACAACTCACATGTTTTTTGTGTACTGGCCCTGGTCACCAGAGTAAAAGTCATTGAAATATTGAGTCACATTAGTAGAATGTCATTTGTCAATGTTGTAGAGATGATCATATAACTGATCCCTTAGACGTCTTCTTGTCCTCCCCATATACTAGATGCGGCAAATTCTACAGGTAAGCAAATAAACAACATAAAATGTGTTACAGTTAAAAATTTAATTTATTGTAGAACTTTTTTATTAGCCCTAGAGCTGACAACATTGGCACTCAATATGTGGGGACAACAAGCGCAATTTACACCGCATGTGTAATTACCCTTACTGTTCAACCAAGTGACAGACTGTGAGCATCCAGGGTTCAAATAGGATGGAGACAGAAAACTACCCAATATAGGTGCTCTCCTGGAAACTATTTTCACACCATCTTTAAGTAATGTGGAACAAGTTTGATCACTAAAGAGCAAGGGCAGATATCTGTGTACAATCCGCCCTGATTTGGTTGAACTCCAAATGAAATGGTGGAGAGGGCTAAACTTGTAGCCCTATTTGACTGTTAAGACTTTTTGCTATGTAATAAATCACCTCTCTTTTTAGCCTTGGCTATAGCACAAGCATCCATTTAGGATAACCTCTATCCTCAAAACGTTAAAACAATGTACTAGCTTCATGTTCAAACTGAGAGTCATCGCTGCAAATCCGCCTGACACAAAAAGGAACTGGCCAACAGTGATGCTCTTGATTGTATGTTTGGGATGACTTGAACAAGCCTGTGACAAGTACTGGACAGGGGCTTTCTGAGCAATCCTCAATAAAACTCAATAATGACCAGTACAGGTGCATACAGGAAAAACATGAAAAAAAATGGAAGAGAACCAGATACTGGGGAAATGCAGGAGGTGCACACAATCAGTATGTTTTCAGAGAACAGGTTGAGAGATAAGGAATTCTGTTGTCGACAATTTTTGAAGAGGATGAGACCAGTTTTTTATCTAAAGGTTTGAACTTTTGTCCTGTCAGGCATTTTATTGTACTTGATAACACATTTGATATTTCATACTAAATGTTAATAGATTTGCTAATAGTTTACCTCTGAATAAGCAGTGTTATAATGATACCAATGTAATAAAATAAGAAACCAGTTGTGGGACAAATTTTTCTATCAGATCAATTCAGAAAAAAAATACCTTTAGATTTTCATGATTTGTGTGGTGTTAATGATTTGGAATTATCCTGGCCATACACAGAGCAAATTTCTTTCCTCAATTCCCCCATAAACACAGGCAGGGGGAAGACATCCTCACCAGGAGAAGACAGTAGTTATCGCTGGCGGCTATAGCAGCCACCAGCAATAATCGCAAGAGTATCTGACTGGCTGGTTATCATTCGATCAACTTGGTACATTCAGCCTTCCCATTAATGGTTCAAATGTTGGCCAGTTCCTGTTGAACTGGCCTAAATTCGTACCCTGTATGGCAGGCCTAAAATTTAAAGGGTTTTTATCCTCAGGGTGATAACGGAGTTGATTTACAAAAAGGCAAACAGGCTGTTCACTTTGCAAGGGAAGATGCACTGTGCAATGGAATTTTCCCCAGAGCTTAGTGAGTGTGGTGAAATTTCATTTTGCAAAAGAATACCCATTTATATGCAAGGAAAAAAAAAGACATCATCTTTGATCACACTTGATTGGATGATGGAAGTCAGCAGAGGTTCACCTCATTAACTAAGCTTGAAGAAAAATTCCCTTGCAAGGTGAACAGTCTATTTGCCTTGTGTAAATTTACCTCCATGAGTTTAGTTTACCTAAGTCCAACATATGAGTGAAGATGAGATCTGAATTTTATTCAGTCATCTCTCAAGAGAAGGTAATTGATGAAATTTTAAAAGCTAGCGGAACATGATCTTGTTAGATTAGCATCCAAGACCAGTTTGGTGTCATTAGGAATGACAATCTAAGTAAGATTATGTGATAATGTGAAGATAAATCAATAGTAAGAATTTGGATAAAGGAGAGTGAACGGTGGTTATGGATGCTGATATACACAAGAATGAAGCTCTCAGACAGTTGATCAGTCTGATGATCATACATAAGTTAAACCTATGTAGCACTACTCCCTTGGGAGCTGGTGGTTATGGGTTCCCCTGGGTTACCATTAGCAACAGCATGACAGTTCAACATTTTCCCAAGTGTTTTAGCTCAGTCAGGAAACAGTCCAGTAGCTTTGGTTTTTATGTTTTTATTGGGAACTTGAATGGGAGAAGGGAATGAGTGGGATACTCCAACTTGTATAACTATGCACAATTAGCTGGCACGTCTGATTAATGCTGATTAACTCTGAGTAACGCTGAGTAGCACTGTATAACGCTAGTCACGGCTAGGCCGCTGCTTCACCTTTTCATAAGTAGTGAAATAGAATTGAGTGAACTTCCTTTGGTAACTGTACTGTGCTGCAGAACAATCTTCAGGGCCCTTCCTGGCACCCCCTTCGTTCCTATTCTTCAGGGTCAACTACACGGCACCCCCTTTACTGTTAAACTTCCTGTGCGAGCTAGCTCTTTGATCCCCTGACTTCTCTGGAGTGGTCCCCTCTCCTAGGCAGACCCTGTGGCAAATCCCAGAGGACTCACGACACTGCCACTAACTCTACTGTCAGCACTCTGGATCCTCTGCAGCTCAGCTCCACACCCGGTTTGCTAGGCTGACTGCCTGAACCACTTTCCTAACACCTGCAGGAGGTAAGACAAGCTGTCTGCCTCCTCCTGGGACTCTGCTTCCCACCAAAGATGCCCTGTCACATGTCCCCTCCGTATTTATAGTCAATCCCAGAATGCATTGCAGGAATGCCCTCTCACTGGGACTGACATGAAACACAATATGACACTGGCTGGGTTTCCTCCACTGTCCAACAAGCTCCCTCATTGGATACAGAGGGGACACTCCCTCAGACCCAGTGAATCACACCTGGAAACATGTGACAGGCAAAACTAATAGATCAGGCTCCCCTGATAAACAGCAGGAGTAACAGATGCTTTTACCTAGCACCTACCTAACTAGGAGGGTGCTACACCTAATAAAGATCCTACTAAAGAATAGAAAAATACTTTAAAAAGATTGGAGGAAATAGATATTAGTTTGTGAGCTTTGACGAAAAAAGAAAGTAAATTGCTGGATCACCCCATTATGCCAATTTTCCATTACTTGACAAAAGTGATTAAATCCCCTTAAAGGGAGACGGATTGTGACAGACTGTCACATACCTACCTGTAGTAGAAGCCCAAAGTATTGAGGATGAAGACTGGAACTTGGTATGAGATGAGTAGGAGCACAGAGGATACACCAAGCTCAGTTATGAGTGGAGTCAAGTCACAAGCTGGGTTCAGTAGCAGTCAAGCAAGAAGGCACCAAATCATAGACACAATCAAGTGTAAGCAGGAGGTACCAAGTCCATAAGCACAATCTTGATAAGAAGTTAAGGGTGATTTTGGTAATGGAGGTTATCCACAATGAAAGGTAGACAATGACAATCTAACAGCAGGTCAGGTGGAAGCTGGGTAAGTAACAAGGTGAAACACAAGTTCAGGAACAGGAATTGTGGAGTGCAGGTTTAAATAGCCCTCTTGGCGCAAGTATCAGTGGTGGACATGCACACTCACTTGCAAGTCTGCCCTGATGTGCACACGTTAGCGTGCATAAATATGCACAAAGTTACCTGCCTAATTAGGCGTCTATGCCCCCACAAATGTGCGGCTGGTATAATGTTTCTGACACAAGAATAAATACCTTCAATGAAAAAGTAAGCCAATGCTAGATTATCAACTTTGTTGTACAGTTGCCTAGGTATTTATATGACATAGAACAGTTACGAATAAACTAAAGGATTTTACATAGAGAGAGGATGATATATGGATCACTTGTGATATGTAAAGTTTGTATTCTTCAATAAATTCGGGTTAAGGACAGTCACTTTATATTTAGATTATTATTATTATTATTATATTACAGGATTTAAATAGCGCCGACAGTTTACACTTTGCACTTTACAATATGAGGGAAGACAATACAGTTACAATACATTTCAATACAGGAGGATTTAGAGGGCCCCGCTCGTTAGAGCTTACAATCTAGAAGGGGGGTCAAGTGAAACAAAATGCAATAGCTGTGGGGGATGAGCTGATGGAGAAAATGGAGGTACAGTTGTAAAGTGTGGGTAGGATAGGCTTCTCGGAAGAGGAGGGTTTTCAGAGATAAAAGCTAATAGAGTAGGAGATAATTGGACAGATAAGGGTAAGGAGTTCCATAGGATTGGTGAGGCTCTGGTAAAGTCCTGGAGGCGAGCATGGAAGGAGGTGATGAGGGAGCTAGAGAGCAGGAGGTTTTGAGAGGAACGAAGAGAGCAATTAGGTTGGTATTTTGAGACTAGACTAGTGATGAAGCTGGGAGCTAAGTTGTGGATGACTTTGTAAGATGTTGTTTGTATTTTGAATTTTATATGTTGGGTGAAGCCAGTGGAGGGCTTGACAGAGAGGAGCAGCGGACACTGAGCGATTGGTAAGGTAGATGAGTCTGGCAGCAGCGTTCATGATGGAGTGAAGGGGGGATAGCCTGTGTATAGGTAAGCCAATGAGAAGGGAATTGCAGTAGTCAAGGAGCGAGATGACCAGGGAGTAAACTAGGAGCTTTGTTGTGTCTTTGGTTGGAAAGGAGCGTATTTTGGAGATGTTGCTCTGTCAGTATTCTGTTGCACACAAACTGTTTATTGTAGATGCACTTATTTACTCACATGCAATTTCTTTTCATCATGGGTTTCCTCCAGGTACTCCGGTTTCCTCCCACTCTCCAAAGGCATGTTGGGAGGTTAATTGGCTCCTGTCTAAAATTTGCCCTAGTATGTGTATGTATGAATGAGAGTTAGCGACCTTAGATTGTAAGCTCCTTGAGGGTAGGGACTGATGTGAATTTACAATGTAACTGATGGCACTATATAAGTACCTAAAATAAATAAATAAAATAAATTTGATCATTGATGGGCCATAATGGGAACTAACTTTTCTTCCTGCTTTGCTAACCTATATTATGGGTTGGCGGGAGCAGTTCTGTTTCTTTGAAGTAATAAACCATTTAGATCAGACATTTGATTTTTACACTCTATATTGATAACTTATGTATTGGTTCTGTAGATTATCTATCAACCTTTTCAGCTTATCAGTGTCATGTCTAATAAATCTATAATTGGTAAAAACCTTTCTCTATTAGGTGATTCATTAATTGCAACAGACAATATGTTATGTTATGTTATGTTATGTTATGTTATGTTATGTTATGTTATGTTATGTTATGTTATGTTATGTTATGTATGTATGTATGTATGCATGTATGTGTGTGTACATGATGTGCTTGTTTGGTTCATAATGTAGGTAAAAGAGTAGGAAGGAGATTAAGAGATCATTTAGCCATATGATAAATCATTAATTCAAGGGGTAGAGAATGTTAAATCCTTTAAAAGGTTAAGATGTATCTTTTTAGAACCATGCAAGAAAGAGATGTATTGGATTTTTATGTCGTGCACAAGGATCCCAAAAGGTTATGAATGAATATACACTTCTCTCTTTCATAATTAATTCTGTGATCAATTTATATCCTTTGAGGCTGTTCCAAGGTGTTGCCTTTTTTCTAAATAAATTATAATCTTTTCAAGTTCATCCAAACCCTCTACTGTATGGTTTTGATATATGTATTGCTATTATTTATAGTGACTTCATATGTTGCAACAATTATAAAAGGATTTGAATGTACAAATAATTAATATTTTGATATTTTGTTTTTATGTTTGTATAATTATTTTACAATGTATTCGTTTTGTGAGACTGGGACTCCTCAACTAACATCAGTTGTTTGTAATCCAATTTTGGATTGTATTAGCCAGCTGAAGACACTGGATGTTCTGCACGTGTCCAAAAAACATAATTAATTTACACAGAAGGTGTGTAGCATGTCCAGTCCTTCTGCCCCTTTGCAATTCTTGGCTCTTAAAATGAAGCTGGGAGTTGCTGTGTAAGATTAAAAAAAAAAAAAAATACCTCTATTTTGTTTCTAACTTTGCAATGTTTTGTTTTTCAATTTTTAATAATTTTAAACAGGACAAATTATATAATGTAAAAATATTTTTTTTCACGTTTCACTCTATATCATTTTTTGGCGCAGCTTATATTATTATATTTTCCTATTTGTGCTATCTCACTGGAAACTGTGGCTTATATATTTTTTACCTATAGACTTTATAATGAAATGTTTAATTTATTTTTTTATAAGAACTCTGGTGTTTGCATAAATAAAGAACATTTTTGCAAGACAATATCATGAATCTTTTTTTTATTATATAAATTTTACTAATTTTAATACTGTTTACAATAGAAAAAAAAACTTTCCTTACAACTTTATCCATAATTCCAATAATTAAGATAATTCAAATAACCCCCATACCCACCTTCCTTAAAAAAATACAATGCAAACAAACAAAGCAGTTACACTTGTGCCTGGGCCCTGGAGTTCCGCCACTGTGAGGGCCTGTCCATCCTGCCACTGTGGGAGGGGGGGCCTATTCTAGTTAGAGCCGGCAAGAGAAATAAGTACAGTCACTGTGGCTGAGGGGAGGCTGAGCACTGTCACTTCGGACTGCCCTTCCCCTGATGGCCAATAGAGTGAAGGGGGAGGAGCTCTTTGCTCTGCGAAGAGACCCCATGTTAGCAGAGGCATTACTGTAGGCACATGAAGGGAGGAATCAACTGAGTGAGCAAGTAATTGCCAGTGGCAGTTGTCCCCATCACCACTGCCACTGATCTCATCCCATCCCCCCCACCACCACAGATCTCCTTCCTACCCCCCATCACCACTGCCCCTGATCTAATTTCCCCCCCCCCCCCATTACCACTGCCACTGATCTCATGCCTATCCCTATCCCACCACTACTGATGTCATCCCTGTCCCTCCATCACCACTGCCACTGATGTCATTCCTTTCCCACCACTGATGTCATCCCTATCCCACCACCACCACTGATGTCATCCCAATTCTACCACCACCACTGCCACTGATCTCATCCCTTTCCCCCCATCACCCCCCATCACCACCATCTGACTGAACCCCCCCCCCATCACCACCACTTCTGTCTCTGACTGAACCCCCCCCCCTCCACTACCGTTGCCTCTTACAGATCCCATCCCCCACCACCTTTACCACAGATCTCATCCATATCCCCCCATCACTACTGCCACTGAGCTCATCCCTATCCCTCCCATTACTTCTGTGGCAGAAGTAATGGGGGTATAGGGATGAGATCATGGGTGATGGGGGGTGGTGATAGGTATGAGAACAGTGGCAGAGGTTCTGCCACTGATCACTGATCTCATCCTTATTCTCCCACCACCACGGCTACTACTCTTATCCCTACCCCCTATCATCACCACTGCTGCCTTTGTCTGAACCCCCCCATCACCACCACCACCGCTGCCTCTGACTGAACCCCCCCATTACCACCACCACTGCTTCTGATTAAACCCCCCTATCACCACCGCGCTGCCTCTGACTGAACCTCCCCACCTCCATTGTCTCTGACTAAACCCCCCTATCACCACCACCGCTGCCTCTGACTGAACCCCCCCATCAGTACCACTGCTGCCTCTGACTGGACTCTCCCATCACCACCATCACTGCCTCTGACTGAACCCCTCTGCATCATCACCCCCGCTGCCTCTGACTGAATCCCCCCCACCACCATGTTATCCCTATCCCACCACTATGGATGTCATCCCTATCCCACCACCACCACCAATGTCATCCCTATCTCACCACTGCCACTGATGTCATCCATATCCCACTACTGCCACTGAAGTCATCCCTATTGCACCGCTACTGATGTCATCCCTGTCCCACCACCATCACTGCCACTGATGTCATCCGTATCCCACCACCACCACTGATGTCATCCCTATTCCACTACCACACTGCCACTGATGTCATCCCTATCCCACCACCACCACTGCCACTGATGTCATCCCAATCCCCACCACCACCACTGATGTCATCCCTATCCCCACAGTTACTGTAAGTTGAGATCAAAAACTGAAAAGTTTCACTGTTTTATAGAGTGTAAAAAAATGTATCAAAATCATGCTTTTTCAAAGGGAGGGGGGCTTCATGGTTTCTTGCACCGAGGCCCTGAAGGTTCTATTTACATCTCTGAATATATGTATTTCTCTTTGTTATCTTAAGCAATGAGAAAGATGTGAGTAATAAACAGGTCAATAGCAGAAATGTAAAAACTGCTCTGGTGCATAGGTGGGGGTACAGGTATTAATAGTGACGTTTAATAAGAAAGACATTTTTAGCTGCAATGTCATCCTTTTTTATTGTACACACATTCTCAGTGACTTCGCATGAGAAAAAAAAAAAAACAATCCTGTGAAATACATGCTTGGAAAATGCCTTTAAGCTGTATTTGGTGTTACGAAACACAGAAGTTTGACATCTGTGTTTCCAAGTGATAGTGGTGAGCAGGTAGTGGAGAATCTGAAACTGAGTTCAACCAAGTTCCAAAAAAAAAGCCCTGGGGATAAATTACCATTTTTGCCCAGGGTACCAGAAAAAAGTACTTTTATATTTTTACTTAGTTTGCAACCCTTGCAGGCAGTGCTTGCCATTTTTCTCTGATGCTTTGGATTGTTAGCAGTTCCTCTGCATCTTTACTTCCAGTGCAAGACTACTAGACCTGCATTTTAGTTGATGACACCAGAGCTGCATCAGACAACATCAGAGCTGCAGCCACTGACTGGAGCACCTTGGCGAAAGGTGACTGGTCGCAGAAGTCTGGAAGAGCGAGAATCTAAGTAAGTTGAGGTCCTTTTTCTTGGTACCCAAAGCAAAATATCCTTTAAAGCGGATATACAATATATCGGAACACCACAAAACAAAAACACAATTCAATTCATTTTTAGTATTCAAAACAAACTCCCCTATGCATCCACATCACCTAATGCATCTGCTTTATTTTGCTGAGAAATCACTTTGAAAAACACTCCCTAGCATTTCTGGCCCTTGCCATATTGAGTAAGAGCAAATGATTCATGTGGCATTTACCTAAATATAATGTACCTTCCTATCTATTTACCAATCCTAGCAGCATAGGCATTAAACATTTGGTAACGTTGATGTGAGAGAGTGAAGTTCCACTTTAACCCTTGCAATGTATTTTTCTTTTCCTGTAAATCCAGGTTTTAAAATTAAAAACACATCAAAATATAATGTACAAAAACACTTCAAAATCACATCATAATCTAGAGACAATACAGCTTGTAACCTGAAATAAAACTTTGAAAGCATTATTTTTAAGAAAAAGCCACACAAATGGCACAGTGGTTGGGACAGTATGTAAGCAGCTTGATTAGACCACAATGTAAGAGGGAGGTGACAGGCCAGGAGAAGTAGCAGGGCCTGATAATGGTGCCAGTGGTAGCCCAGGATAGGTGGCAGGAGCTAATAATGGAATCAGCGACAGGTCAGGAGAGATAGCAGTAGCTGGTAATAGTGACAATTTACCAGAGATGCCAGGGGAACAGTGACATCCCAGGAAAGGTAGAAGTAGCAGCAAAACAGGAGAGGTGGAAGGAGCTGTTAATGGACCTAGGCTCTGTGAACTGCACATGCATCAGATTTACTGCAAAACCACACTTGACTCAAACTGAAGCTCACCCCTTTTTACAATAAGAATAGCTTGCAATTTCTTCCAATTTTTTCAAGAGCATCCATTTAGATTGTCATTAGAAAAGAAGAGTTCCTATGTTATCATCATTACAATACAGTATTGAAGTATTCTATCTCCTGAAAAGCAGACAGTTTTTCGGGTTTGTATCTTCACATGAATATATAGGTACAGTATTACAAAAGAACCAGAAACTCATTTGTGCAAACTCAAATGTGACCTGAACTTTGCTGGTTAGCCCAGTTTATGTATCTGTAATAATGCTAAAACAATTTACACCGTTTAATTGTTGGTGATATTTGCCAGGCTCCCCCATGTTATTTTGTCTGCCTTGTGTAGCGCTACCCCCACAGGAGCCGCTTGAGCCGCTTGAATGTTGTTGGTTCCTTACTCTGCCTTTTCAACTTCAAGAATAGGGATGGGCAAATGGTTCGGCACGAGCATGAGTTTGGGTTGAACATTGGCTTGCACGTTTAATACAGTATATTCCTGTGCTTTAGTGCATGTTTAACGCTGTATATTCCTGTGCGTTAGTGCACATTTAATGCAGTATATTTCTGTGTGTTATTGCATGTTGAACACTGTATATTTCAGTGCGTTATGTGCCATTTAACGCAGTATATTTCAGTACTTTAGTGCACATTTAACACAGTATATTTCAGTGCGTTACATGCAGTTTAACGCAGTATATTTCTGTGTGTTAGTGCACATTTAACGCAGTATATTTCCTTGCGTTACTGCACATTTAACACAGTGTATTTTAGTGCATCACATGCTGTTTAACTCAGTATATTTCAGTGCGTTACATAGTAGTGAGTAGTTAAAATACACCAAACACCACTTTCCGTTGATTAAAGTGCATCCACGTACATATTTCCACATTTTTATTACATTTTGTTTATAAGGACCTTCCCATCATGTCTGGGAGGCCAACAAGGAGAGGCAGATGTTCCTATGGCACTGTGAGGGGGCCAGCAACATATGTGTCCACAGGCAAAGGTGGATGTGGTCAATCCTCAGGCAGGGCATCTTTTTCTCTGTTTAGTGATGTTGCCCGTGCTATCCAGCCACAGCATGCAGAGGAGGTAGTAGACTGGCTTACTAAACCATCTCCACCCTCCGTCAACCAAGCAGAGACTAGTGTGCAGTCCACTGCAGCTGTCAGAGTGGCTGAATCTGCCTCCTTGTCCCCAGCTATTCCTGCCATAGCCCAAGAATCAGGCATGGAGGTGTCAGCTGAGTTATTGAAACACAGCATCAGCCTCTTGCTCCTTGAGGATGCACAGCCATTACTTGATTCAGATGTTGGATCTGAGGTTGAGGAAGGTAGGAACATAAGCCTATAGAGAGGGGATGACACTGGTACACAAATTGGCAGTCATGCTCATCCAGTCGCAAGTGTATTGCCAAGTTGTCTCCAGTGGTAATGGGGACGGAGGAGACGACGATGATGAGGTCACTGACCTCATCAAATTTGGTGCGGGATAGAACAGAGGAGGAAAGTGAGGGTGAGGCACAACCCCAACAAGGCAGCCATCATGGAAGAGTAGAGAGCAGCCACCCTATTCCATCACACTGTGGAGCTGTTATCTCCCAGCATTCTTCCCACAGCTGAGCTATCTGGGCATTTTTTTAGCACATGCGCAGCCTATCGCACTGTTGCAATTTGCAAACTTTGTCTCAAGCACATCAAGCGTAGCAAAAGCACCAGCCATTTGGGTATCACATACTTGACAAGGTATTTAACCTCCCACCACTCAGCACAATGGCAGGAGTGTCTGAAGGCCACACAAAAGGGATGCAATTCTGTTCCTACTCCTTACTCACCTCAGTTTACCCCCGCTATACCTCATGACCTCTCAGCAGCCTCCACTTACACGGATGATGGTATAGCGCAGGGTGTCCCAGTTCCTTGCAGCACATCTGCCAGTAGCACACCACCAGCTGTAAACTATAGCTGGCAAAATTATCTGCCCTATCTGCTGCAGCAGAAAAAAAAATACAGTCAATGCCACCCACAAACCCAGCATCTAAATGCAAGCTTGTCAAAGCTGCTAGCTTTTCAACTTCTTCCTTTCTGGTGGATTCTGCCCCCTTCCATGAATTTGCAGAATGTGCTGTACCACAATGTGCTGTACGTTCCCAGTCTGTATTTCTTTCCACGTCAGGCCATTCCAGCTCTGTACCCATTATGTGGAAGGCAATGTTGTGGCATCGTTGGGCAAGGCAGTCAGCTGCAAAGTCCACATTACTGCTGACATGTGAGCCAACAATATTTCGTTCACAGCACACTGGGTAACTCTGCTTGCAATTTGGAAGGATGCAGGACAGGGCTCAGTGCTGCAGCTTGTTGCGCTGCCAAACTGACATCTCTATACAGCTAGTAGGGATGATATGAGATTTGTCAGCTCTACCCCCTCCTCCTCTATGTTCTCCTCTGCTAAATTTTCCTACGAACCACAAGTACCCCCTAAGCGTTCAATGGGCTATTCAATGAGTCAGGCCTGAAAGGTGCCATGCAGTGCTTCAGTTAGTGTGTCTAGGGGAAAGGAACCACACCGGAGCAGAGATTCTTGCAGCTCAGCAGGGGCAGGGGCAGGGACAGGGGCAGAGGTGCCAGCAGGAGTCAGGAATGGTGGTGTGCGATAATGGAACAAACCTCCTGTCTGCTCTTAGACAGGGAAAATGTGCAATGCCCTCAATTTGGTGGTGTAGCATTTCCTAAATAGGTACCCAGGGTTGGAAGATCTGCTAATTGGCTGAAATTCAGTGGGAATTGCACCTGCCATTAAACCGCCTGATTTGTGACATGCCCACCAGGTGGAACTCAACTTGGGAAATGCTGTAACGGCTGTACATGCAGCAGAGGGCCGTCAATGAGTACCTGTATAAGTATGGCACAACGACAGCCTCAGGCCAGCTCGGCTTTTTTCCCCACGCCAATGGCTGCTGAAAAAGGATGCATGTACATTTCAGGCACCATTTTAGGAGGCCACAACGAGGGTGAGCCGTGACTATGCATGTATCAGTGACACAATCACTGTTGTGTTCCTGCTGGAGTAGAATCTGCGTGGCATTATGGACAGGACACTTGAGGCAGAGCAGCGGGAGGAAGAGGAGGACTTCCTTTCCTCTTAAGGCCCGCTTTATGCAGACACCATTTTTCCTACTCCACAGAACGCTCAAGAGAAGAGGGAGGAGGAGGAGGATTCTGACAGTTTTGGAGGCATTGAAGGAGAGAAAGACATACATCAACCCTCAACAGATGGTTTTCCATCCCCAGAACCCTTGGGAGTAGGACGTGGCTGGGAGGAGGCAGTTCCAGATACTGTAATCTTCAGTGACTCTGAGGAGTCTGATTCTTATGCCTCTGAAAACTTGCATTGCATGGGCCCAAGAATATGTGGCATCAAGGAGAAGGATCACTATTGGTTGGCAACCCTCTTTGACCACCTTTACAAGGGGAAAGTCTCAGAACTCATATTGTCCCCACAGAGGGTGGAGAAGATGAAATCTCTTGAGGATACCTTTAAGAGGAGCTTATCTAATGCTTTTCCCGACTTTGGTAGGGTACAGTGTTATGGAAAACATAGAGAAAATTCCTCATTGTTCGCCCGACGGACAAGGGGGGAGCTGTGATAGTTTAAGATAAGTCACAGTACATGCAGCAGATGTCTGATATTATTAATGACAGAGAGACATACCTGATCATTAAAGGGGATCCCGCCCAGAGCTACTTGAATGAACTAAAGCAACTTGTTCACAGTGGCATTAGATGTGGAATCCTCAAGAAAGAAAAGGAATTATTGATACCTTCGGCACCTCGGATTCCTATTATGTACTGCCTACCAAAGGTACATGAGAGCCTTACCTCCCCCCGGGTCGTCCTATTATTAGTGGAATTGGGTCACTCACAGCCAAAGTCGGGGAGTATATCGACTCCTTTCTACAACCTTTGGTTGTCAGGACACCAGCCTATTTGCGAGACACCAAGCATGTTCTCAATTAATTAAAAAATGTGGAGTTTAGGCAAGGGATGTTTATTGTTACTGCCGACATTACCTCATTATATACTATCATCAAGCATCAGGATGGGATGTCGGCAGTAAGGTACTATTTGGATTTGGATCAACCCCCTCTCTACAGAAAACATATATCCTTGACCTGTTATTATTTGCCATGACGCACAACCTTCTTTTTACAGCAGAAGGGAGTGGCAATGGGGGCTAAATTTCCCCTGAGCCTTTAGCCAATTTATTCATAGCTTATTGGGAAAATGATGTAATTTCTTGTGTGGATCAAGGATCGCTTGTATTTTACAAGCGATTCATAGATGACATCTTGTTGTGTTGGAATGGGGATAGAGATTCCTTGGACTGCTTTTTGGAATCCTTGAATAAAAATGAGAGGAACATACACCTCTCGTTCTCAGTGAGCCTGGAAGAGGTTAGCTTCTTGGACTTGGTAATATCTGTAAAAGGAGGACAACTATATACCAAAGCACACTTCAAGGCAACAGATAGGAAAAGTTATAATCCACGAACAAGCTGTCATCATCCTCTCTGGTTATCAAATATCCCAAAAGGCCAATTCATGGGTATAATTGTTCCAATACGGTGGATTTCTATGAACAAGCCAATTTCCTGAAGGCCCATTTTTTGGAAAAGGGATATAATGAGGAAGTACTTAACTCAATTATGAGTGAAGTAGAACAGATGGAATGAGAACAACTCCTTGCTGATAAAAACAAAGAAGACAATAAAAAACTAGTGTGCCCTTTTATTACAGGTTTTTCAACACAACACTATCAGATCAAGAATATCATTAAGAAAAGGTGGCCAATATTAAAATCAGACCCACTATTGGGTAAACTGCTTGGGTAAACCAGAAGTCATCTTTAGGAAGGTACCCAATTTGAGGGACAAATTGGCTCACAACGTGATTGATCCTCCCAAGAAGCTAACCTTTTTCAAGGAGTTCAAGGGGTTCTATCCCTATAACAATTGTGTTATCTGTAATCTCAGTAATAGAAGACTCAGGAAGTTTACACAATTTGGCTCTTGTGCCACAGGTAAAGTGTACGTCATTGAATCGTTTATTACCTGTGAGACAAGATTTGTGGTTTATCTTCTTGAGTGTGGATGTCACAAGCAATATGTAGGCTGCACATCAAGGAGACTTAGGGACAGACTACGGGAACATGTGTATAAGAATAGAAAAGGCTACCGAAAACATAGTTTATCTTTGCACTTTATGGAATGCCAAACCCGCCGTGACCCGCAGACCTAAAAATTGAACGCTATCACCAAATTGAGTCCCCACTGGAGAGGGGTTAATAAAATAAGAGAGATTTCCAAGTAGGAGATGTTTTGGCTTTATGTGCTGAAATCTTACTCCCCCTTCATGCATAACATAGAGTGGGACATCAACTGTTTCATAGAGAACCATTGATTTCCCTTCTATGGATTATTTTCAGAAAAGTCCGCACTGATTTATGGATCTATACGTAACTTTTATTTTTATTTATTTATTGTTATGTATTCTTTCATCATAAGATGTTGTTTCTTGTTATGTTGCTTCAGATTTTAGGAGTATTTATCTTTTACATATTTAATATTTTTTAGCATATCCTTTACCATCAAGGCCATGTCATTTCTCCTTTAATACCTGGTGACACTGAGCCCTCTTTCATTAGATTCCACATTGGTTGTCACTCGGTTTATATGCAGTAGGAGTTCTGATCCCCAACATTATTTATTATATGTGTAAGTGTTCTATGATTGTTGCCAATATGATCGCTTCCTGTATTTAGCCCAGTGTAACATTGATAATGCCTTCCTGGTCCACGGATGGGAGAGTCTTCACTGTTGCAGCTGGAGTTATTGTTTACTAATGACGCCTAACGTCCACTTCCGGTTTCGGATGTTGTGGGCGGAAGTGATGTCATGGCCTACACGAAGAGGGTGCTGTGGACGGAAGTGATGTCATGGCCTACAGGAAGAGGGCGCTGTGGGTGGTAGTGACGCTCCGCCCGTGGCTGGTTTTAAAAGGACACTGGGGGAATGGAAATGTAGGACTGCACAGGAGCCCCCTGATGAATGGTCTTTGGCCCAGAAACATGTCGGGCTAGCCGCCCACTGAGGAACTCTACCTGTTACCTTTCAGGAGCACCAGAGTATACCTATATGTGAGTGGCTATTTTTATCTTTCCTTTGTTCTACACCTTAATAAAGATACTTTCCATTTTATTGTCCATTATATCAAGCGTGTGATCTTTTAGTTCTGGTGAGTTTGCACTTCATGTGGGGTGGAGGTAGTGTGCACTGACTGTGTCTATTTATCACAGGTGAACCCCCCCCCATGTGAATGTGACATACTCACTTTGATATACTGCACCATGATATTCTTTTCCCTTCTCTCTTTAGTATGTGCATACACTCGATTGGACTTCTGAGGATTACTATCACATGTAACATCAGACGGATTCTATCCATGGAGTTACTCTGGTCCAGTGTTCTGTGTCATATCGTTTGGTCTTCTGGGACTGACGGATATATTTTATAACTGTTCAAGCGCTGCAATACTCATATTATTACTCATTACAAGGATTTGTGTGCCTTTTATTGCTGGCTGCAGGAAGTGGTGCGCTGATCTTTTGTAATATATTTTTGTTATGGAAAACATAGCTTCGAGGCTTCTGTTGGTTAAGAGAGGAGAAATGCATTTCACAATTTTTTTAGTTCCCCGTGCCCAGGACTCTCATCTTCCACATCCCATCAGCAGCATCTGCATCATATGGTGGACAGTTATCTAGGGGTGAAAACAGAGATGGAGAGCTTTCCATTTGACGATCCACTGGGTTACTGGGTCATGAGAATAGACTACTGGCCAGAACTTGCCCAGTATGCAATTGAGCTGCTGGGCTGCCCTGAATCCAGTGTGCTTTCCAAACAGGCATTCAAAACTGCTGGAGGTTCTGTTACTGGTAATAGAACACGTCTGTCCACAGACTCAGTGGACCGTCTAACATTTATCAAAATGAATCAGTCCTGGAACTATGAAGCCCCTGATGTGGATGTCACTGATTAAGTGTTTTTGGGATGTGGAATCTCTAAAAGATTATTAGGCTGCCTATTGTTGTGGGTGTTGATTTCATCTGGAAGATTTGTTTTGGTGTGGATTTCATAGGCACAATTAACCCAAGGACCAATTTTTCGACACCTGTTTGACAGGTGCATATCATTTACATTTTTGACAGCAATGCCAGCTTTTATCAAGAGTACGGTACCTCTATAAGGTTATAGTGTGAAGGTGCCACAGACACCCAAAGACCAATTTTTCCTCATCTGTTTGACTGGAGCATATTGTTTAAATTTTTGAAAGCAAGGTCAAAGCTTGCTTTTATCAAGAGTACCTCTATAGGGTTACAGTGTGAAGGCACCGAAGACACCTAAAGACCAATTTTTCCACACCTGTTTCACAGGTGCATATGATTTACATTTTTGACAGCAAGGTCAATTCACAGTGTGAAGATGAAGGACTAATAAAGGATCATCAAAGGTCAAATCCGTCTGCTCTCAGGGGACTCCTATAATTGAAATAACCCAGAGAGCAGAGGTGGACATTTCTTCAGTGAATTAACTACCAACTCTACTTAAATTGGGCTATATGAGTGCAGGCAGGAGGAGGGCAGAGGAATGACCTTGTTTTTTAAGTCAGTTGTCTCCCTTCTTCACGCCCAGCGCCGCAGTCCCAAGAGGCCTGTTCAATAACAATGCCTGATTCAGTGCACTGAATTAACCCACAACCTGAACCCGCTCATATAATGACTCGAGTCCTGAGTGTAGATAGGGCCCTTCAGACTTTAGATGACATTATGGTGGTGAACTTGCTGAGATTTTGGTAATGGAGAGAACAAAGTACATCCAAAGAGGGATTGGTAGAATCTTCAGCTAAATCAGGCAGATACTGTCACTGACAAAAAGAGTGTACCAGCATTACAGATTCTCCTAATCAATTGAGGCAGAGCAACAACAGCAGTTCGGTGTTCTGGCTTAGGGAGGATTGGACAAGTGTCCTCTCACCCATCCTGTGTCCAGAGGCTCAAGGGGAAAATATCATAGGATCAATCCTCTAGGTTTTCTCGATTGGCCACCTCCACAAACACCACACACTGACAGGGATGTCTGCAGATGCACCCAGGGTCCTCTCTGTAGCCTTGGATGTCGGCCGCTGACCTCGGAGTTGTAGCAGGAACGATCACACAGACTCAGGACTGCAGCACCCTTCTCCAGCATTCAGTCTTCCTCACACCTTGTGGTAACTGACTCTCCTCTTGGTTTGTGGGCTGATGGTTTCACTCGTTTTTAGCCTGAACATTACAAGGGGGCAGCCTGGGTTGGGGACTACATATTCCAGAGTTCCTTGCAGTTCTTCAAATCACCCTGGATTGGCCAGCCCCTCCTACAAATGGAGAAAAAAGGGAAGGTACTGATTGTCGGTGAATATGTCTTTCACTTACTGCACAGTGAGAGAAGGAAAGGGAAGGCTTGTATAAGTTGGCCGGGACTTGCTGACCGGCATATCAATCAGAGCGGATATAGACCGATAGAGATGTACAGTATCTCACAAAAGTGAGTACACCCCTCACATTTTTGAAAATATTTTATTATATCTTTCATGTGACAACACTGAAGAAATGACACTTTGATACAATGTAAAGTAGGGAGTGTACAGCTTGTATAACAGTATAAATGTGCAGTCCCCTCAAAATAACTCAACACACAGCCATTATGCTATTTTTATGTAGAGCAAAAAAATTTTTTTTCATATCCTCAGAGAGCTCTTTGCCATAAGGTGCCATTTTGTACTTCCAGTGACCAGTATGAGAGAGTGAGAGCAATTTAACACACCTGTTCCCCATTCACACCTAAGACCTTGTAACACTAACGAGTCACATGACACCAGGGAGGTAAAATGGCTAGTTGGGCCCAATTTGGACATTTTCGCTTAGTGGTGTACTTACTTACTCTAAACCAGTGGTTTAGACATTAATGGCTGTGTGTTGAGTTACTTTGAGGGGACAGCAAATTTAACATGAAAAGATAGAATAAAATATTTACCAAAATGTAAGGACTGTACTCCCTTTTGTTAGATACCATATATATATATATATATAAATATATATATATATATTTTCTTGTGACTTTCCCACACTCACACTTAGGGGGTGTTTGTTCAGCAGGTTTTCTGCAAGTGGACACTTCTCAAACGATAACAACAAATTTAACAAACCCGCTCCCCATTCACACCTGAGACCTTGTAATTCTTACAAGTCGCATGACACCGGGGAGGTAAAATGGCTAATTGGGCCCAATTTGGACATTTTTTCCTAGGGGTGTACTCACTTTTGTTGCCAGTGGTTTAGACATTAATGGCTGTGTGTTGAGTTATTTTGAGGGGACAGCAAATTTAATGAAAAGATAGAATAAAACATTTACGAAAATGTAAGGAGTGTACTCCCTTTGTTAGATACCGTATATATATATATATATATATATATATATATATATATATATATATATATATATATACATATATTTTCTTGAGACTTTCCCACACTCACACTCAGGGGGTGTTTGTTCAGCAAGTTTTTTGCAAGTGGACACTTCTCAAACAGATGTCCTTGTATGCTTACACAAGATGTCCTCTCTGCTTCCAATGCCTATACAGGTGTTCTGGTCAACTCTAAATCTAGCTTGACCTTTAGAATGGTCAACCTATGGGATGTCTGATACAAAAGAGCCATCCAGTGGCTGAATTTGAGAATGTTACTATATTTGACATCAGCAGAAAAAAAGGCAGAATAGGATACGCCCAGGTGGGATTGTCTTCTCAATACTTTACAAATAAAAAGCCAGAAACAGAAACTGAGAGCAGGACTATATATAGATAGATATATATAGATATATGTATCTATAGATATATATAGATAGATAGATATAGATATTTGCCTGGAGTCCAGATTTAATTCCTTTTTAAAAAACAATATTTTATATCAGAGCTCTCTATTTTTTCCTATGTGTGAGCCACTGTTTATTCCTATGTGTATTACGCAAAGTAGTATTTATGGAAAGCTATACCTTTTTTCCCCAATATTTATATTTGCAAAATTGGACCTAAAATCAGCCTCATTTTACATTCATTTGGTTTCCCATCCCCAACATAACATACAGCAGTCACTGCTTTACATGAAGCTATGCTTTTGATTGCAAAATTAAGCTCCTACTGCCCATAAGCATAGGTATTAAATGCTAATGATATTTATTTCCAGATCATTCAGAGATCACTGTGACTTTCTACTCCTATTTGTATACTGTATCTGCATCTTATTTTCCAAGAAAGCCACTTTCAGCCACCTTTTTTTAACAATAACTAATGCTCATCAAATCTATCCCACAGGCAAGCCATGCCAATATCAGCAACAGTAACAGCACGTTGATTTTACTCAATTTCCTCCTACAGCTGCCTGAAATAGCTGGAGGACAAAGAACAAAAACATACAGGCAATAAATACAAAGTAAGAAAAAGGCAAAGCAAATGCACGCAAACAGTTGTGAAAATGCTTATTTATAAAATGCTTATTTATAAAATGATATGGCAATGGCATTATATAATGTAAAATTTAACCCCTTGATCACTGTAAGGTTTTACCCCCTAATGATCAACCATTTTTTGGTATTCAGCAGTGTGCTTCATTTATTGGCGATTGCATGAACATGCAACACTGTACATAAAAGAAATTTATATAATTTTTTTTCACACAAATAGAGATTTATTTTGGTGGTTTTTGATCACCACCAGGTTTTTAATTTTTACTTTATTTTCTACTTTCTGTTATAAAATATGTCCAATAAAAAAAAAATCCACTTTCTTTATAAATGTAGGCCACGATGTATATTGCTACATGTCTTTGGTAAAAAAAAAAAAAACATAGGTGTATATTAATTTGTTTGTATGAAAGTTATAGGGTCTATAAATTATGGTATATATACCGGAATTTAAGTAGCTATAGACACTATACTGCAATGGCAGTGATCAGTGGCTTGTAGTGTGGCTATGATAGTGTGGCAGTCGATCTGGCACTAACAGACAGTGGCTGGGAGGGTCACTAACTGACACTGATATCTCTATGACACTAATACAGTGATCAGTGATAATATTGTACACTGTACTAATGACATTGGCTGGGAAGAGGTTAACTTTTAGGTGCAATCAAGGGGTTAACTGTGTGCCTAACAAGTGTAATGTGTTCATTGTGTGCTGCTTGTACTAATCTGGCCATTGTTTTTATTTCTGCTTTTCAGGGAGAAGAAACAGCCAGAGTGTTTTCTGTACACAGAGTTCTGTGTGTTTGTAAACACAGAACTCTGTGTGTGATTGCACACAGCCAATCAGCAGGCTTAAGCTGAAATCATTGGATGGGTCGGCAGGGGGCGTGCGTATCTTTGCCCCAAACCCCGAAGCAAGTTGGCAACATACATGCATCCCCATGACTAAGCTCCGGGGACCA